>NC_061778.1:17980759-18290288 GCF_022458985.1 Mugil cephalus | reverse complement strand
ATCCTTAGATGTCCTCATATTTAAGCATTTTCTGGATCAAAGGTTTTGCAATAAATAGCCCACATCTATGTTGATTTATCAGCCTAATTCCAGTTGCAGTCACTCGGCTTTGATTTGCCACGACCTTAACATAAAAGCAGACAAGTGCATGGCTTCATCCCATTACCGACATGTACACACATCTCTGACCTCCAGTCTCTGCAGACAGTCGCAGGCCTGCAGCAGTAACCGGAGAGCTGGAGAGCCCGTGAGCTTCTACAACGGTTTGACCCCGGAGGGGGGCTGGTGCACAAAACATTCAAAAAGCAATTTGAACTCGCTGGACATGAATCGGAGTTTGATACCAATCCACATAACGGCGTCCGCTGCTAAAAATAACGACACTGTGGTTTTCAAGGACAACCCTCGTCTGTGTCACGTCAGCATCGCAAACCCGTGCGCCTGGATTTAAAGGGTTCGTTTTAAGGAGCTGTTTGTGAGTTTGCCTTTGCAGGGATGGTGGAGCACTAGCTTGTTGTCAGGGTAGATTAAAGGGACGTTTCTCTTTGTGATCAGCGTAAAGTGCAGTGCCACTGTTTGAATGAAGTCAACAGGACATGTTGTTTGTATGGGAAGCTTTCAGTTGACATGTTTGTGAGCATTGAATTGTCAGGATATCACTCTCAATAACCATACTGTGAACTTAGAAATGTTTTACTGGACAACCGAAAAGTTTGTTTGCAAACTGCTAAATGCTTGATTTCCCTGTGAGGTCTCAGAATACTTATTTTAAATGCTTTGGGATGACGTTCACTTGCTGGGAATTCAAGGTGTAGTATGTCTGTTGCATGTCCTGGGAACAGCCTGGTGTAGCCGGACCCAGTTCTTATCAGAGGAATACCTCACACTTCACATTAGGATTAGCACATTATAGATTGTGTTTCATGCAATGCTTGCAGAGTGGTGTTGTGGGCATCTTTGTACGTCCCGTGGGTGTTGGATGTTGTTTTGTATTTTTATTATGGGCTACAGACGGAAATTAGCTTTCTGCTAAATCTGGCGCACACATCTATTCAAATAAAACTTGACACTGGAGAGTCCTACAAGCAATCAGAGCGACAAAGTGTGCGACATCACGCAGTAAAAAGCATTCTTGAATACTGCCTTGGCTGCTGTTAACGGCTCATCCCTTTTTACTGTTAACACATTAACATATTTTGCAGTGGAGAGGACTCTGAAGAGCTTGCTTCTCCGGCGGCAGCCACTTTGCGGTGGACAAATCAAAGCCCATGGGGCTCGGATGACCTGCGTACGTCGCTGTTACTCTTCTGCCCATCACAGCATAAAGCCTGGGCGAATGATTTGATTGGCCCAACACAGTGATTTGTAGCTGGTCTTGCGTCCTGGCCAAGTGCTGGCGTCTTTTATTTCAGATGGAGCTGCAGAAAGTCAGACTCGAAATAAGCTCTGGTCGGGTCTGAAGGCTATAAATTTGGAAAGCAAACCTATCCGGGTGTGCGGATTTAGAAAAAAGCCTATTTTCTAGTCTCTGTAGTGTAGTATAGTGTAGTGTAGTGGCCAGAGGTTATCTTAGCGCTTACTACCACTATACACTTGAACAGTGACAAAACTGAAGCCGTTTGAGTTGTGCTGATGCAACCACAAGCTTTCGAACGAGCGGCCGACACTCTGCTTTTCATCATCTCAAGGTTGAACGTACGATTTTTTTTGTGTGCGCCGCTAAATCTGCTGAGAACTGTTTCAATGCAATCCATTTAATTAAAAGGCACAAGGCCTCACTCGCAAACAAGAGCCCTCTACATTGATCTGGGCTCAAGTTTATTAAACTGCTAAAAGTGACAATGTGGACTTTGATAAACGACGCTATAAATCTCTACTCTTTCACTTGCAAATTTCGAGTCTGTAACTGATAAGGCGCTGCTCACTGCGATGATGTTCTCAGCTGAACCTGCGGCTCCTCTCCGCCTCGGCTCATTGTGTGCCGCAGTTCAGGTTCGCTCTCTCATAGCATTATTTTGACCGCGACAGGAAGCAGTTAACCCCTAACCCTTAGTCCTCATCAAGCTCTGAATAGATCCTATGTTTCCCGTCATGCAACTCTACACTACATTAATGCCATCCTTATCCTACTCCACCGTCTAGTGTTCACTGACTCGGAGCTCAAATCGAATCTGATCACGTCAGAGCTAACTTCTCAGGTTTGTCAGTGGCTGTTCAAAATACACATAAAGACCTGTACACACAATACAAAACAATACAACAGCTCTTTTGTGATATCCACTCAAAACTACAGTCAAACACATGTAGTGTTTTTTTTTTTGTTGTTTTTGTTTTTGGCATTGTTACTCTTTTTGCACACTACTACTGCAGGCGTCCATCATTCAATACAACCAGCGATTCAAGGTTCCTGCAGCCAGCTGGGTTTATTTAAAGTTGAGATGCAACTGCAAAGCCACTGTACGTCACAAAGAGACTTTTTTTTCCTGTTTAATACGCCACACACACACGCACACACACCGAAAGCTCCATAGGTAAATAATGTATAATGTGTTAGTGCCTGAGGCAAGCGTCTAGCAAAATAATTTTAATAAATAAATAAGAATTTAGCTGCTTCAAGGTGAGGCTTTACTCTTATATGGGTTGATACTCTGCACCTAAGCATACTCTTCCTTACCACTGACAACAAAACCTTTCTAATTTGAGCATTTGTAAAATATAACAAATTAAATATTTCATAAGACAAAAATAGAAAATATGAGTTTTAGAATTCAGTGGTATCTCTTTTAGGCAGCTCATCTACAGCCTGAACAACCACTCCCCTAAAAACAATACACCGTATGCTTTTAATATGCTGTACATCTAAAAATACACTTCATTTGTTAAAGCTTTGCATGGATTATAAGTGACACGTGGAGGGAAAGCTCAAGCCGGGTGAGAGCTACATACTACGTAAGTATACGTTGTAACCCAGCGGACAGCACTGGTGAATGCAATCATTGTAGTGGCCTATATATAAACACGGCACTGAAAGCAAATGTCGCACTCCAGCGTAGAGTACTGTGTCGTGAATCATGACCTGGATTATAAGGAAAAGGCTACTAAATTTTTCAGCGCTTTGCTCTGGGGCCACAATGCAGTCAGATTGCCACATTTGTCTACTTTTCATGGATGCTCAGCAGCATTTCTTCTTTCAAAACAGGATTTTTTTCTACCGCCCTCACTACCCACCGTCAGGCCTTTGTTTGTCGATTTCCTTACAGGTTTTTTTCCTATTTCAACTTCAGTGCTCCTCTCCTCCACCGAAACGCGTCTTGAGCAGCAACCGACTTCCACAAATGGCTCGATCTTCTGATCCGTCTGGCTAGCTGTCGACTTATTTGGGGGCTGGACACGTGTTCCGTTTCCACTTGCAATTTTTGGCATGAGCAAAAGATTTAAGGGCCATGACTGGTTACTGTGTACCTGTGTTTGGTTGTGTGTGTGTTCTGCTCTCGTTGGACCTTTCAGGACACAACTTGAGCCGGTAATCTGACGTGTTACAGGCACATTTAGGTATTACCAGGATTACAAGGAAGAGGGGACCTGATTAAAGACATACCATACAATAAAAGCCAGTCTATCCTATGCAGTAGCATCCTCGCTCTATTTGTACGTAAAACACTTGACACGATAAAACACACGTCCCGGCTGAGGTTGGCTTTTCATGTCACAGTCCTGAAGGCTGCGGCGGTGGCTTGTGGAGGGAGAGTCGAGTGGCATGTTCATATGGATTACATGCAACACTGCAGCCTTTTTCAGCACAATCAGTCTTCTTTCGCCTCCATCCACACAGGACTGGCCACAGAAGGGGGAAACATAAGCAGAGGGGGAGCGGCAATCAGGTCAAGTGGTCTGACTGGTCGGTAAAGTCCTCCTCCTCCACTCTCATCGCCTCAACAGCTCCGGAGGAGTGCTGAGATTGACTGGAGCAGGACAGGCGGGAGGAGCGGCTCTGAGTGTCGTCCTCGTCCTCTGCCATCACGGGCCTCTTCCCTGGCCGCTGTTCTCTCCTCTTCACCTTCTGCTGCTCCTCCTCCTCGTCCTCGTCCTCCTCTCGCCTGCCCTTCCTCCTGCTCACCCCCTTCCTCTGCTCCCCCACCGTCCACATGCTCTCCTCCTCGTCCTTCCCCTGCACCTCCCTGTCGAAGTCCAGCAGCTCCTCCATCATCTCTTCGATCTCCATCTCTCCGTCCAGCTCCTCCTCCACCTCCGACCGGAGGTCGCCCATGCTCTCCGTCCGGTTGGTGTCGTCCGTCTCCTCCTCCTCCCCGAGACCCCGCAGCCTTTCAGGCGGGTCGCTGGCCTGGCTCTCTCCAAACTCCAGGATGGTGGGCAGGTTGCCCTGCTTGGGACAGCGCTTCCTCAGGCTGACCAGGAAGGGCTGCGGCAGGGAGAAGATGTCTACGTTGTTGCCCAGGTCAATCCACGTCACACTCGGGAAACTGCCTGGATCCTACGGTAAAGAAAACAAAACAACACCAGTGTGTTCAGTACCGCTATTATTATCTCATCTTCTTCCAAGGACATAACAGTAATCAAATGGGGTCAGCGCCAAGAGGATATCCTCCACATCTATTAGCCTTTACACACACTTAAGTGTGGCTTTAAGACGAGCCGGCGTTAAATAATAAGCTGCACCATAAAAATATATTTCTAATATAATCACGGAATCACGTTTCCTACAGCACCACTCAACATGCAACGTCAGATGCAGTCAAATAAAATGGCTTTTCACATATTACATAATATTAATGACATAATAATTGACGCAACTTTAATTTCAGCAGTTTCCACAAAAAAAAAAACATCAACGATCAACGGGACCGTAATGATGCTTTCATACCTATATCTCACTCAGACTCAGAGAGTAATTGCTATGATACTGTCACAATGCTGCATTTAACCTCAATTAGATTTGAGTTCACAGGGCAAACACATCACTACGTTCTTGCAGACTTGCTTGTAATGGTTCATGATTGTGTGGGAAGACTAGAATTTCAGGAATTCAGGAAACAATCAAATAATCAGTAGTGTGAAAATTAAACATTATTGGAGAGTGGGCACTGGCGTTTATTGCTGTTTTGTAGTTCATGTAGCGGCGTCCTTGGTGCTGCCACCACACACCTCTGCCGGGAGCCTACTCCTCCAGGGGCGAATCAGGTAAGCCACATGGTTATATAATTATAAGGTAGTTGTATCGGTCCGTGAGTAATGTGTGTTCACGCTGGAAATAAATCGCTTCAGGGAACGACTGTAATCGGGCTGAGACCGGCCTCTCCAACTGGGCTCAGCTCGGTTCATTTGCACCGTGCTGTGTTCATTCCAGCCCAAACAAACCGAGCCGAGGGAGAAATGCTCCCAGTTTCAGAACAACTACTTTGGCTCGAGTAGCAGGTTCCACCTCAGCATTACTGTTGGGTTTTGGCTCCAGCGACTCCTAACATCTGTACTATCTAATCATATGAAGTCAAAACTGGAAGGAGAAACTCTATGGCCTCTTTAGTGCGGGCAACCGAAAGCCTCTAATTCGTTTATGTAAATTGCACCGAGACTCCAGTATATTGACAGTGATGCTCGAACAGTGACATTCTGACCTTCAGGGCGTCAGTCAGCTCCTTCAGAACAGCTCTGGTCAGCCTGTTTCCGTTCAGGGCCAGGGTCTCCAGGTGCGGCAGGGCGGCCAGCGTCGGGAGGAGCAGGAGGAAAGCCTCATCCGTCAGCTCGGTGAAGCCCAGCTCCAAGCTGACCACGGTTGACGCGTGCCGCTGTAGGTGAGCGCACAGGCGCTCCATGTCCCGAGCCGTCAGAGGGATGCCGGAAAGATCCAGAGCCCCGCTGGAGGGAGGGGCCGACAGCACCGCCTTCAGACTGGAGACAGAGGTACAGCGTTAAAAACACTAGAACCTGTGTGATCTAGGTCTAGGTGTATCTGATTATGTTGATATGTTTTCTTTTACAGTTTGTAGATCATTCACTTTACATATATCCACCAATAAATGCCAAACATCGTCTTAAAATGTCTTAAAACACTTTTATTGATGACTCATTCTGTGCCAGTAATTGCATGCACGAACCATTGCACACACTGCAACATTAGCCACCTCCACTGATCTTATAAATCCTACAGTTTCACACTTTTTGAAAGTGATGGCTTGGAAACATTTCTGTTTCCACGTCTGCACCTCCCCGGCTGTAATTTATTCACCGTGAAGAAGTCAGCACCGAGCGCAAGGAGCAAACGGCTGCTTCTCATACTGTGAACAAACTTAAGTGTTTTTTCTGCTGCTACGCAGGTTCTGGTTTTTAGCCGACCCTCCGCATAGCTGAACCTTGACCCAACACATGGTTGAAGCTTTCCTAAATAATGGATATCTGCCATAAAATGCTCTTTGTTGTCAAGTCATTGTAACTCTTCTTCCCTGGTTTAGAATCAGTGGCCCCTCTCTCAGCTGTCATTGGGCGAGAGGCGGGGTACACCCTGGACAGGCCTATCGACGGTCTATCCAAAATAATATTGTTTGGATTCATGAGAATCCCACGAACGGGGCGACGCACACAGAGACAGAGGGCCACTATGGGGATTTAGAGCTTAAGCAACTAATGCTTGGGGAACAAAACAAAAACGCTGTTGAGCAGCAAAACACTCAAAGCTATACTATCTAGTCGCATGGTCAGAGCTAAAAATAAACCAGCGGGGCGCCTGAATTTGGCAGCAAATTATGGGAGTAGAGCACAAAGGGCTCATCTGGAGTCTGGCCCATGAAGAAAGAAAGACTCAGAGCAGAAATTAAGAATTTACGGCTTCCAAATAAAAACAATACTTGTAGTACACACTACTATCATCCACAAGAAAACGACACGTGGTACATTTCACGCTCAATCTTAATTTATTATTAAACCGCTGGTAAATCTGTTTCCCCGGTCACTATACACAGAAAGCATATGAGCTGCAGATGAGGCCTTCAAAGTGGGCCAGAGGTTCATTCAACTATTATCATCAGTTAACAAAAGAATATATTTATCTACTCACATACCAAAGGGACCTCAGGGGAATCCAGGCCAGAGCCGCCCAAATCAAAGCAGCGAACATGAGTCAAATTTAGCCCTCGCTGTCCCAAAGGTCACAGACAATCTCCTGTCACTGGGTTATATTTTTGGTCTGTTTTAGAGGAGGGCAAATAATTCTGTCAGTCTACCAATGTCAGTTAAGATTGATCGGTGTTTGTGTTTGGTGCAGTGTCACCACTATTTCTGTGTGTATTGTGAATTAAGCTACACTATTATTATATAGTACAGGCGCATCATTATTGTCTCTCGCTTGACAATACAATGTGCCCTCTGCTGAACTAGGGGCCATTTACTGTACAACTTTCAAACCTCACCGACCTTTAACCTTAAGCTTTCCATCAAAACTCAACAACGAAACGAACGGCAGCATCACTATAAATTCTCTAATAAACATTGTGCTGCTGCAATTTTTGTTTGCCTCGGGCCCCGATGTGTCAGACAACACGATAAACAGTCTGGATAGCTGTCATCTGGTTTCTGCCCCTTTCACATCACTTTCGTGTTTGTGTAGTGTGCCCATTCCTCTCTGTGATGGGATCTGGAGAATTCTCTAAAGGAGAAATGTGCAGCCTGGGATCTCAGGGGACCTCAGTATGTTGCTGCAGTTCTTTTTGCAATTACTCATGTCTCCAGTAGAAATGTGGCCATAACAAAACTCATAAAAGCATAAAAACTGCGAACCCCCCCTAACCCTCGCTTGTTAGATCAAACTAAATGATGAAAATGATGGACAGACCTTTGTCATGGCAGACATTTAGACTGGCACAGGGCATGGCACAAAAGCAGAAATCATATGTGAATATCTGATCTATGAAAATAACTGTAAATCAAATGGTACATTGGATAGATTATTTATTGATGTGAGGGCTTTTGATGCAGTTGACCACCAAATCCTGTCAATTAGAGTGTATTATATTATTTAGAAAACAACTGTGGTGTTCCACAAGGACTAATTTCGGGGCCTTTTTTAATCTAAGTAGTTCACCTTGTTGGTGACACTGCATCTATTTTCACAGCTACATTGAGGACACACCATTATATGGCTGTGTTTACATGTACTTAGGATAGAAAATTGGGGTAAAAAAAACTTATGCTGATGCAAGATAAAACTGATTTTAGTTTTAGGCACGTAGGCAGAGACCCGCCTTCAAATTGAATTCTGTAGCCTTTAAACTTAAGGGCTTGTGTGGGGCATGCCACCATATCTACTTAAAAAGCGATATATAAATAGAATGTAATCTGAACAATATAGCTTAGGTAAGACCATTTCTTTCTCTGAGAGAAAGAGATTCAGTATGCCAGACTATTGTAGAACTGTCCTTTCTGGTCTACCCATCACATTACGAATGATTCATTACATTGATTCAGAATTGTGCTGTCTGAGTGCTAAGTGGGCACACATTACACCTATTTTAAAGAACTTAGACTGGCTGCCTGCCCATTATTTGACCATATCTGAAAATGCTTTATGTCCCCTCATAGTTTTTACCTTCCTTGTTGTATTTCATATTCTATTTATTATTATTTTTAAGATCGTATGAACTGGTTTTACTATTATTTGTACACTTTTCTATTGCACGTGCATAAGCATCAATCAGTTTTAAGTGTCTTATTATGAGCTTGTCAGTCACAAGTAAAGTGCTTGGAATTCCACAACAACCTTCGATAAAGAGAAGAGAAATACACTGTACCATCTGCAGCTGTTTCTACAGTAATGTAGACCGAGTAATGAGTCAGTCATAGTCTCAACAATAAAGGCGTTGCATTCTTATTCCACATGTATTTTGCATTTTTTTTATGATTAAAAAGTCTTGTAGTGAGCCAATACAAATGCACGGGAAGAAGAAATACCTTGAGGTTGATGAGGCTGCTTCCCTCTGTCCTGGTGAGTGGTTTCAAACCACTTCCCACAATGGTCCCAGAGGCCTGTCCCCCAGCCCAGCCCTATAGCATGCACCAGCCCGTTTCCTCTTCTCTCAGTCAAAGTGTGCTAATTAGTTATCACATCTGACACAGCTGCCCTCGGCTCCCCATTACGTGGTTTTTGACCATTGATCTAATCGTTAAAGTCCATGTTCTCCTCCCATGCCATGGTTGCTCCATGCCTCTCCCAGGCCAGCTCCACTTGTGCTGCATTCAACAGGCAGCAGCAACATATATCGTATAAGTAATATTTCACACACCTCAACCCGAGGCAAATCTTCAACCACTGCACTTTGACTGATGTATCAGCAGCATGGAGAAATGCTTCTGGGCTACTTTCCCATGGTGCATCAATTCCCTCTGTCACTAAGCAGCACAGCTTCCAACACCACTCCGCCCTCCTCACTTAACAGCAATAAACAGAGTAGGCAAGAGTAGCAAATAAAAAGCAGATGAGACACTGAGAGCACTCATGATATGCTTGGCTTCGAACCAGAATCCCACGCTACAGAGAACGAGATACACTCCCCAGTGATGTCCTCCACCCTGTTCTGGACCAGAGAGAGAGTGATGGACGCCTGGATGTGTAATCTGAAGTGTACACAGATATAAACTGTGACTTCTATACAAATGTTACATTGTTCACTTACAAATAATAAATCAGAAGTTCCACCTCTTGGTCTGTGCACTGGCACGTGTAAAAGACTCTTGCTAGTAAAAGTGCCAACCTATTACTGAACGTTATAAATAGAATTACAACATACTGAAAGCATCTAAATTAAAAGCACTCAATCATTATTAGAGGAAAAAGGAGGCTAAACTTAATTCTGGGTGGTGTAAGTATATTTATAACATGGAAATTGTAGATCCTGAATCCTGAAAAAGTTTGTTTCACACTAATGTGTGTTGAACACATCTACAGATGTTCTGAAACTTTTGTTTAAAAAACCTCCTGCTTTGGAAAATGACTAACAGTCACAGAAAATAGATTGGTTCAAAACCACTATCACGGTCCTTTTACTCCTCTTGCGCCATTGCATGACCTCTGTGTTCAATTCACTGTCTCTTCCTTTCTCATTCTTAGCCATGAACACAACTTTGTGTAGTTTGTCCAAATGAGTATGATCTATTTGTAAGAGAAAAATGGATGAAAAAAAATCGTCAAGCTGGTCAAATTACCTTTGTACCTCCAATTACCACGTCCACATAACTATAAATCAAATGGTACATTTATAATATTAAAGATGTTCTTATTGTCTTGGACATCATGGAAAAGTGTCGCTGTGTATTGATTCGATTATATTGCATTGTTGATTTGGGAACTACTTGATGTTAGGACTTTTTATACAGTTGGCCACAAATTCTATTCCTGTGTTTCACACCTAGGTTGTTGTTGTTCTGAATCAGGGAACATTTATCCCTTACGCCACTTTGTTTGGGCTGATATGAATGAACACAGCAAGTACACTCCAAATTAACAAATTAACTGAACTGAGCGTGGTTAGAGACATTTCATTTGCAGCGAGAACACACTGACCGATACGAGTGCCTTATAAATATAGGATCAAGTAGTTTACCTGAAATAATCTTGTGTCACTGATGCCAAATGATGCCCAGTGACAAACCAGTTTGCAAGAACATAGTGTTGAGGCGAACCAAAGTTAAATATAACATTGAAACAATATTATGTCAAGACTAAACATAGGTGTTAATTAGAGCAGTGGATCACACTGGAAGGTGTGAAACTGTTAATTGATTTGGCAGAAAACTCTAACATAACTTAAGGCGTTCCCCAAGGATTGATGTCTGGGCCCTTTTTTATTTAAACAGTTTACCTTGGTGGTGACACAGCATCTTTTTCCACAGATACATTGATGACACACCTTTATACGGCTGTGTTTGGATGTACTTTGGAAAAAGACTTTCTGCTAATGCAGGATAAAACAGAAATTTTGCATAGAGAGAGAGACGTGTGTTAAAATGTAATTCTGTAACCTAATGTCAAGCCAGCAGATGTCATTTAGAAATGTTAGACGTCAATACTCACCCTTTTGTCTCTTTCCTTTTGCGACCATGAACAGAACTAAGACTGCTTTGTCAAAACTGAGTATGACACTGATCTATTTTAATGAGATTCAAATGAGACATTACTAAAACAACATTTATAACCCAAATTGTTCAAAGATCCCATGCTGACAGTCAAATGACCGATGTACGTCTAATTATCACATTCACATAATAATATCTTGCGATTCATAAGCTGCTCCTTCATTTTCCTCTGAAATGTAGCCTGTAATAAGACACAGGGACGTTGTCACTGTCTGGATTTCACATCGCATCTCACAAAATGCCACTTTTGTTTCTGGTCGCCTAGACACATCCATCCCCGCATCATCCTCTCTGCCTGTCTCCATCTGACTGCTTCTCAAGGAACGATACGCCCAGCCATATATATATATATATATCTATATATATATATATAATATATATAATATATATATATATATATATATATATATATATATATATATATATATATATATATATCTCTACACGTCCGCGTCAGACACACTTGTTTCTCGGCTTGATCCCTTCCTCTGAACAATCTGAAACCACCTACTTGTTTCCCAAAAAAGACACACAAGGTGAATCCAGGTGAACCAGCGGCATCCTCTTCAGACAAGAGAGGCAAATATCGCAAATGAAGGCAGAGGGCAGATTATGCAGGATTTATTTATTATAATAAGGTGTTAATACATTTTACACTCTGTGCACAGCTTCTTCTCTGCCTGCCTGTGCTGCTGCCTAACCCAGAGATCATTTATCACCCAGTCAGCTGCTGCATGTGCCTCCTCTTTTCTATTCTGTAACAGAGAAGGTGAGAAAAACAAACCTTCTCCTTCACCTTTTGAGCAACAACATTTACAAAGCGAGCGCAGAGGTTGTTAGTGGTTAAGTATATGTCTGCCTTACCCATTACGTCATCTCAGGAGCAGGATTCTCTGTCTGAAATGAGCTGATGTGACGTGCAATATTTCATTTACTGACTCCACTGCCACTGTCTTGGTCTGTAGTTTTATCTAATCAGGTGCCATCAAGAGGTGCATTTACGCAGACTCGCATTCCAAGCATCTGGTTGCACTGATGAGGCTCATTTTAACCGGAGAGGAAAAATCTGCAGGGAAAAATCAGCGGCTGGATTGTGCATGCACAATGAAATCCGGCAAACACGTTTCACTTCATGACTATGGTTGGACACCACTTGTCCAGCTGCTACATCTCCTGATGAAACAACGTCATGCCTACTGTTCCCTTTTGATCACTGTATCCACATGAGTCTCTCCCCGGTGTACATTTAAGTGGCTGAATCACAGACATTCAGCTGAGTCAAGGAGCTTTTATTGGTTTAGTTCCTTTGGATCCCTTCACTGTTGCCAAATGGTCCGTCTGTTTGTGTATGTCTGTTTAATAATGTAAAAATCTGATAATCCAAATTGAACAAATTATTACACAGGGTAACATTTCCTTCACCAGCATCTCTAACAGTGCCGGGAATCTAGCGGATATATTCCATTTCTGCTTGGTCGGGTTCAAGGAAGGGTTGATTTTGTGTTAAAGAGGTTACAAGGTATGGTTGCAAAAACAAACTTTGTTAAAGTCCAATGTTTTGTTGACCCATCTGTCCACCCTGACCTTTTGCAAATGTGGAATTTGTGGCTCGATAACTGCTGTGCATCACCTCGCTTCCTCTGTTGTCCCTGTCATAATCACTAATGTCACTACTAGATGGCTCTGCCTGGTAAAACAGAACTACAGACAAGTTGCTTTCACATGTAACTGTTTCCTATGGGAGGGTAGTCTCAAATATAAAGAACTTTATCATGAATCACACTGAAAGCTAATTCACTGTGTAGCCGGCAGCTATTTTGAATTGAAAATGTTCAATCCCCAATCTAGTTATAGCAGAAAAAATAGCAAATATCTGATATTTATATTCAGTATTTTGTCATTCTTGACAAAAAACTCACAAGAAACAAGTATTTAGTTTTTGCCCTAAAAAAATAAGAAATATAATGACTCAAAACAGAAACAGTTGCCAAGATGGGGACTGGCAGTAAATTAGATAAAGACTCAGTCTGTTTTGCTTGTTTTAATGCCCCCTAGTGTCCAACAGTTGATTTCTACAGCTTTAAAGGCAGCAGATATCCAAAGTACTGGTGTATCCTATCAGTTAACAACAGGAAGCTATACCCAATGTGCAGACACATGGAAATAAATTAACGTCAGTCTACTCCCTTAAAGATAACACTTTCTGACACTGTTGCAAATTGCGGCAATGAACTTTTAGCCTCACGATGAGAAGAAGAAGCCAAACTGTGACCAAAGCAGATGGTCTCCATGCAGTCATGGATCAGCAGAATACACTGAGATCAACTGAAAGTTTCTCTGTACAAAGTGTCTTCATCCGTGACAGGCAGCAGTGGGGCTCAGCGGGTAACAGCATTATTCACACGGCAACAAGAGGTCACTGGTCCACTGGGAATAAACATGAGTCACAAACAGATGACGGGGTTGTATTGTGGAGGAGGCCGGGCTGCAGATGAAAATGGCAACGCATCCGTCCGGCTTTTATCTGATTCAAATGTGCTTATGTATTCTAACTCAGCCATGGCAATGCATTGAAGGTATGACTGGTCAGGCTCTACGTCACAGTGGGCACACACAGCAAAGGTTACATTTGAATCTCTTTTCTTCAACACGGTCCTTTATATGACTGCACAATGCAAGAAGAATAACCATTGTTATGAACACATGTATATGTTTTACAGAATAGAGTGGAGCGTCATCAGCCTTTGCTATTTTTGTTATTTTTTTTCATTAACATGTTTCAAAAACATAATCCACCTCAGTCATATTTTGCATCGGCTCCTGTATCTCATGTATTTTTATGAATGTGCATTTCATTGTTTTCCTGTGTTCGCCTTCCTGCGCTTTTAAAAACATGCAGAGTTATTGTCAAGCCACCAACAGCCTCTCAGTTACCGTGCTGCATAGAGGAAAGGCAGATGAGCACAATTTGGGACTTGGTATGGAGGGCAGCGAGGAGGATTCAGAGGACGTGAGGGAGGGAAAGAAAAATAAAGACGAGGATTAACTCGGAGAAAGAAAATGAATCCAATGCTTTTGAAGTGCAGGGATTCATTCTGAACCTTCATTATCTCCTAATTGTAAGTTATAGCCTGCATTGATACTTAAAGTTAAAGCTTCCAAAGTGACTAACAGCCGAAAGTAGGCACGCATTTTATCGGAGTTGAAAAGATGTTGAAAATAGCATCAAGGTGAGAGTAAAACATTTTTATTTAGACTTTGGGTGAATATCAGTTTATGTGCAATTAACCAGGCAGCACAGCTGACAACATACTAGGGCCGTGACACATCAAGTCAGAGCTGGTTTTCTGGCGTCGGTGAGTGTCTGCGGCACAAAGTTTTCCAGCGTGTCCCACGCTGTTGGCACTAGTCGGCATTTCAGGCACGTTGAATCGCGTTGGAGTGAGTCGGTCAGAGAGACCACCCTGACTGGCTGTTCAACTTAGAGAACCAGCGAACAGGAAGAGAAGCGGACGCGGCGAAAGCAAAGAAAACAGCAAAGTTCAACGAGTTCACATTTGACATCATCTCATCCATACATTAAACGCAACACTACTTTCATCGTCTAGATCTAACTGTAGACCGGCTGATCAGCATAATTTAGCAAAGGCCAGCTCTGTGCGACGGTTTGTAGCTCTTCCTAACCTCCTAGGAAACTGGAGGAGTTATTTCCCTCGCAGGGCGCATGTGCCAGCTGGCTGCCGGATGTCATTTTGGGGGTGAGTTCAAGTGCAACTTATTGGCGCAGACACAGGCGACCCAAGGTGATGGACTTTGTTGCTTCCTTAGATGTGGCTTTGATGTGTCTGTAACTTTAAACACCACAGGACACTAACCTAACACAACATGATAGACAATAGAGATTTAACGTACGCTGATGACAACACAGGAAAGGAGAGGGGGAAGAGGAATAAAATAGGGGAAATGGAAAGAGACAGAAAGGAAGCCAGATCTGTGACCTCACTACTCTGTGCTGTATTTTTCACTGTTGATAACGTGTCGAAGAGAAAATCCGATATGGCATCTAGATACCTGCAACGCAACACTGGTGACATTAGAAAATGTGTTATCTAAATGCCTTCAGGAAATAATAATTAAAACGCCAAAATTAAAACTAATTGAACTGCAGTGAGATACGATACGCCTGCTCTTCCTGTGCATGCATTTGGCTTTTTGCCCTTCCCCACATACACCACATTAAACTGATGTTATGTGAAACAAAGAGATCCAGTGCACGCTACACACAGCAAACTATACACACAGATATTTCCTTTTGGAGGTGCTCTTCTTTTAGCTGCTCTGCATTACAAGTAGGTCCCTGTAAAGCTTTCATCAACACATAATATCGACCTTCGTCTACAGTCTTCAATAGCTCATCTGTCAAATTCTGCTGCAAAAGCACCAGTGATTGAGCGTGAAAGGACACGAGCTGGCACATCATTGACCTCCTACAGATGGGACAATGGGTGAGGAAATCATTAATACCTCGAATCACCTTGCTACTTTGGGAGATCATAAGATCAGATGCTAAATATTGCTCAGTGGACCTTACATTCATTGTCACTTCCTTATTATTTCTTCGTGCCTCTGCCACCACCTACACAGACACGAAAAATGTAATATATGTAAGGGCTAATGTTGCCTGGTTTTGCCTGCCGAAAGCAGACGAGGGAAATGGAGGGTCTGGAAAGACTAAAGAGAGGAGCAGGCAAACTGAGTCAACACTCAACTTCTGTCTGCTGGCTGACGGGGGCACAGGTGGGAGGCAGCCAATAAATCTGTTGGCGTGGCAGCGACAGCCAGCTAGTCAGCAGGAGGCAGACACGCTGACAGGCTGGCAGACGGACAGGTACAGACAGGCAGACAGATTGGAGAATATGTAGGAAGATAGGCAGAAAGACACGGTACAAAATGTTGCGCTATGTGAGGTCAAAAGCAATTGTGTGTGTGAGCATGTCAAAGTGTGCTACGAGTTTCCATGGCAAACAATGTCGAGGTCAACTTCAGCAAGACCTCAATATTTCCTTTCCAACACCATGAAAATGAAATTAGCCACATGGAAAAAACACACAAGACTCAGAGGAGGCAGGCAGACACAGACTCATGTCCATGGCCAAACAGTGGACAGACAGGAATATTTTTACATGCTGATTAACATCATGAACCTTTTCGGTTTGTTGCTTCTGAAAGTCAGCAGATGTTGTCCCTGACCTTAACCTGCTGCTGCTGCTGTTGCTACAAAAAGTGTAAGAATGATGGCCAAAAATATGGTGTAGGTGTTCCTTGTGCCTCCAAAAAAGTTGTGACTCATCAGAAAATGGACATGGGCCTTCTGAGGGTGTCCTGACAAGAGGAAGTGGTTAGTGGGGACCTTTGGGTGCTATGGGTTTGAGAAGAGGGGTATCTGTGGATCAGACTGGTTCCAGTGCATCCCACAGATACTTCCAAGCTAGTAAATTTGGAGGCCAGGTCAACACCGTGTGCTGTTTCTCATGTGTTTTTGTGTCTGTGTCAGGCTGCATCCTGCTGGGGACAGCTGCCGTCAACAAGGAGAGTCATTGCTATGGGGTGGGGGTGCCTGGTCTAGTCTAGGTTGGTGCTACTTGTCTAAGTGACATCCACACTAATGTCAGGTCCAAAAGTTTCCCAGCAGAACACTGAATTGTCACAAGATGGTCAATGTTATTTACTTCTCCTGTCAGTGGTCATAATGTTGTGGCTGATTGTTGTATGTGCTATTGTAAAGAAGAACACTGGTTCCTCTGGTTCAATCAGTGTTTTGCTTAACTTTCACATCATTCACAAAACATTATAATGGTAAAACAACGGAACTAATATGAAAACAATACACGACAAGTTAATGAACCCAACAGGAAGAAGCCCAACAAGTTCCGCTGCCTTTGTTTCAACAGGGCTATTTTAAGATGCTAACTTTTGTGGTGTAGAGTTAATTACATTAATGCAGCAAGGCAGTCCCATCATGGTCTCAATGGTAGATCTGAAGTGTCCTTATGTTTAGTCTATTCAGCATTTTACCATCATGGGTCTGCATTTTCAGTGCTTTCTTGGCAGGATATTACAGTTCGGACTCAGATTGCTGGATATTAAAGTCAATCATACTATTCAGCCCACTACCATTTGCAAGCTCAAGGAGTTGATTTTCTGTCCACACTGACATTCACCGGGGAAATTCACAAATGGGTCGGGGATCCACAGGTTTGCATTTGTTGGGTTTGAAATAACGCTCAGACTGTTCCTCACCTTTCCCCGAATTCTCACTCTCAGACAACTGAAGACCAAGCAAAGCGTGTAAAGCAAGTGTTGCTCTTTGTCCATGAAGTATGCTGTTAGTGGTGACTTTTTCTCTATTAGAAATCTCTTTAGAGGCTCAAACACTGTGGCCAGTGAACTCCCCATTGTGCAGCTTAGACAAGACGGACCATGACAATTGTTTAAAATGATAAAATTATTAATTTTCAAAGCTTTTCGTGAAAATATATCCTTTCCTTACCACATCAAATGCTCAGTAATTGGGATACCTACACAATGGTTACACAAAAAAATGGTGGTGCAAATTTAACTTGTAGGTAAAACAGTGCTGAACTCAAGTGCAACACTTAAGATTTATCTCAAAAAGACTCATGAATAAACCCATTTTACTATGATATTCATATTATATATATAAGGATTGGCTATTATTATATTATTTATGTTATTTTATCATTTTTAGATATAAGATCTCATTTGTATTAAACAGCTTAACTAGATTTGTGACCAAAATAACCTGATCAGTTTGAGATCAGTTAGAGATGAGTGTTGGTGCATCCTCTGTTGAGGTTTTCATGTCTCCATCTGTCTCTCAGTATCCTGGCTCATTCCTCCCACCCAGAGTATGACTTCAGTCAAACGCAGCTGATGGACAAATGAAGCCAATCTCTCCTTAAACACCAACGTCTTGTGCCAGTGTGTCTACAAAAGTAACCATGCCTTGACAGTATTACCTCACCGGGGCTCTCTGCAGGGTTCTCAGACCTCGGTTTAAAGCGAAGAGGACACCAGGTTTGCTGGCTGCTCCACACATTCAGCTGTGCAGCTGCCTCATTTTAAACCACTGAGAGGACTTATTGAGGACACTGAAAGGCGCTGTTGTTAGGCAGCCAGACAACAAACAGTGAGGCTTGTTAATATTTTTTTCTCCCCAATTCACAACTACTCTTGTTGAATAGACAATAACAAACCACTGGCCACGATTTACATTTTAAATAAGGTTATTCTTGAAGTGTGATCTTTAAAAAAGAAAATAGATCATTTAAACTAATCACTGACCTCATAAAAAAAAAAAAAATCACATTCAGACCCAGACCAAGAAGCTGGATCTGTATAACACAGTCAGTGTTCTTAACCTGGGAGTCTAAAAGCTTTTTTGAGACAAAAATAGTTGTCATAGAGGATCAGTAGTCCTATACACATAAATAATAATAGTACTCTAGCACTTATAGATTATTACTTGTATGGTAATAGTAGCAAAGTAAACAATTTAGCCATTTTCCTTTATCTGCACTCTTACATAAGCAGATTTATGAGTCACGATGTTGGCAGCTCAATAACTCTGTGTTTAATGATGGGTGGAGATTAACTCAAATTCACTGGGGATCACACAGCTGAACCACATTTTTCACACTTTGAAATGTAGATTTGTATTTAAATAAATACCATCAGCATTTTTTGTAACCACCAACCTACACCCTTCAAACAAGCTTTGAAAAGTGAATGCAAATGTATTCAAAATCAAAAGTAAATAACCATTTGCTGAAGCACACTGTGGTCAGACCTGATTTATACACTCTCTTCTAGATGTGTCTAGAACTTAAGAAAATGTATCTGAACTGACAGGATATCAACCACAAAGTGAGACGCCTGTGAATATAAAGGTCCAACTGCACGACAGGACAAAAAACAAGCCATGATGTCTAAGAATGACAAAAAAGTGTAACAGGATAGGCTACAACAATAAACTGAGAACAGCTATCAATGCAAGTAATCACTGCATTTATACCAAATGTTAACTTCTGACTTTGAGACTACTGTGTTAAAAGACTGAAGTTAAATGAACACAAACTTGATTTTGCCAGCATAAAGCTAAATATAACGGAGTGGGAGATACAGAAAGGTACACAATTAAAACATTCCACTTGAAACTAGACTGGAGTACAGATTTTCTACGGAACCAATAAGGAATAGTTTGCTCTCTTAAGTGTGGTGTAGTCTGTAGCAAGTTTCCAATTATCAGGGAGCAAATTCCAAAATAGATCCTGGCCAAAGTATAAAGCTATTAAAACACAGTCTAAATCAGTGAGTGGTCCCTAGACCACAGGGGCTTTTGAAATGGAAAAAGTCTGAAAGCTGCAGAATTGTTCCTAGAGTCGGCCGTGCTGTCAAACTGTGTAACCAAGCAAGATTGGCCTTGGTCAGGGAGGTGACCTAATAGTCCTCTAGAGAAATGGTTCGACCTGCCAGAAAAACGACCATCCCAACAACACTGAGATCACATGAGTCAAGCGCCTGTCAGCTAGATGGAAGTCACCATGACTACAAATCAAATGGTAGTCTGCACTCTGAAATGATAACATAAAGATTATTTGGTCTAATAAAACAAAGCTTGGCCTATTTTAGAAGAAGTTCATGCATAATCTCTGTTTAACGCCAAGAACTGACAATCATGTGGGATGAGCATGGAGGTGGCAGCAGAGCTGCTTCTATGCAGCAGAAACTCTGGTCAGAGTTGAAAAATAAATTAAAAAATAATGTAACCAAAAAAAACAAAAAAAAAAACACATTTCCAGAGGGTAGATACTGTTATATACTGGGTGGGATGACGCCTTCCTTTTTAGCATGACAAGTACCCAAAGCACACACCCAAGAAAGCACTCGAGTGGCTTCAGGACACCTTTGACTGTACCATACTGTGAAGAGCCCTGAAGATGGCAGTCCACAAATATTTCCAATCCAATCGGATGGAGCTTGATGTGATCTGACAGGAAAAATTGCACAGACTGCATTAATCCAGGAGGTTTATCCAAGAAGCTTGAGGCTGTAATTGATACTCAAGGATTTTTCAGGTTTAGAAAATCAATAAATCTGCAAAAAACAAAAAAAAAAGTAAAATCAGGCTTTCACTTTGTCATTAGGGGTAACCGATAGCAGAAAAACAGGAAGAATGCAAGTTTCATTCATTTTAAATTGAATCAATACAGTGCACACTAAGTAAAGGAATGTGAATACTTTCTGAAACATTAAAATGATTCTATTACCACACTGGCTTTGTGAATGTGTTATTGTGCCAAGGATGCTCAGCCACACTTGGTCATTTATCTGAAACTGAAATTTAGATTTTGTTTGCAGTATTTAAAAAAATATAACCACCCTGACATTACAGCTATCGCGTATACTTTTAACACAAGTTTTGGAAGTGTTTGTGGAAACAATGTCTAAGCTCCAGGGCTCTGGGATGACATTTGCTGTGGGAGTGGTCGAGTGACATTAGAGAACAGGTGCTATTAGAAGATGCACAGTTATTTTTTTATGGTGTGTTACTAACCAGA
Source organism: Mugil cephalus (assembly GCF_022458985.1). Taxonomy (NCBI): domain Eukaryota; kingdom Metazoa; phylum Chordata; class Actinopteri; order Mugiliformes; family Mugilidae; genus Mugil; species Mugil cephalus. Next base: position 18,269,508 of record NC_061778.1, on the reverse strand, counting down.
GCATGTTAGACATTTTTTCCATCCAACTTGAGCCCTACCGTTCAAGGTCAATATATTGGCACATATTATTTTATTGCAAGGGGCATGGCAACTGTCCTGGTTACCAGCAGATATAAATGGAATCCATACAGTCAAACGGGTAAACTTTGGCTTTTTAGGCAGAGTCCTGCCCAGATATTCTGACAACAGCTAAGTTGGCAAGCTAACACTCAACTGGTCTGCCTGCGCAAAGAACAGCAGTGCACACAACCCCTGAATCAACTTGTGGGTTACCAGGTTACCCTAGAAAACAAGTTGAAATTGTTTGTAGCATTCCGATTTTGCGTACACTGTGGTTTAAAGACAGTCTGGTATCTTGAGTAACTCTTGGATCCGTATATGATGATCAAGCTTGGCCTGTCAGCTAGTACTTGCCAGCTTGCTAATGTTAGCACTGATTTCCACTACATGCCAAGACGATGACAATGATCAGGCACAACATTATGACAGGAGAAGTAAATAACATTGACCATCTTGTGACAATTCAGTGTTCTGCTAGGAAACTTTTTGACCTGATGGATGTTAATTAGACATGTACCACCCACCCAGACCAGACCAGGCACCCCCACCCCATAGCAATGACGGCAATTGATGGCAGCAGCCATGTCCAGCACAATGTAGCCTGCAATAGACACACAAAAATGGTTCAGGAACAACTCAAGAAACATTAAAAAACAGCCTCCAAATTCACTGGACCCTAAACTGATAAAGTATCTGTGGGATACACTAGAAGAAACCTGATCCGAAGAGGCCCTTCCCCTCAACTCATAGGACCCAAAGCCCCCCCACACAGCGTGTTACCAGACACCACAGGACACCCCCAGAAGGCCCATGTCTATTCTCTCACGAATCACAATTATTTTGGAGGCACGAGGGAGACCTACACAATATTAGGAAGATGGTCATAATGTTATGCATGATCAGTTAGATGCATGCATACTGTAAATCTTGTTATATTATTGTGACAGCTATTTGGTACAGATGCCAGCAGGTGAGTCCTCAGATAACACTGGAGCTTAAGATGCTGCTTTTCACAAAGCCTACACCCAGTCTCCTCCTTGGTGGTAACTATGACTACCTATGGTGAAGAACTCAGATCATCTGACTCTCTCTTTTTACCCACTAGCTTCCTCCTGCGTTTGAACTATAACACTTGGATTTGAGATGATAAAAAAAGCAATTTAAGGAAGTTTTGATAAGGAGGCAGCATCAATAAATCTGAAAAACTATGAGAAATTAGTTCAACATGAAAGGAATTCATGTCGCCACTGAGTGATCTTCCATACACCCACGCACAGGAACACAGGGGATTTTGCAGTTCTATCAGGAATAATCCTTACAAGTACTCATGAGGGCTGCAGTAATGTGTGTCGAGAGTGCAAAAACAACAGAAGACACGTTTGCAGATTATACGCACTCTCAAGACTATCTCAAGAGTGAGATGCATTCCTGTGTGCCAATACATGATTTAATTACTGCAGGCTTAATAAAAAATCTCTCTTTAACCTGAACCGGTCCGTTAACAAAGACTGAGTATACAACAAAGGTCAGAGCCGTCTCTTATTTCCCTTGGAGACTATGGTTGTTTAATATCTGCCGGAAGCAGCTGGACATGTTCTACCAGACATTTGTTGTCAGTGCTCTCTGTTATGCTGTGGTGTGCTGGGGAGACACCACTAAGAAGAAGGACACCTCACGGCTGGACAAGCTGATACAGAAGGAGCGCTCTGTAGTAGGGGTGGAACTGGAGTCCCTGACATCAGTGGCAGACGCAAGAACCCTGAGCAGACTCCATCATGAACAATTTCCACCACCCAATCCATCTAAAAACAACCAAACCTTATTGAACGTGAACAGCAGCAGCAGTTGGAGATTTGTGTCTTTGGAGTGATCTCTATAATTCTAATTCTTGGTTGTGGCCCTGGACTGAATTTCCCCATGTATTAAACAAATCCCTTATCACCTGTAAGTGCTGTATGCCGTTGTCTTCGCGTCGACAATGTCATCATTATACGTCAACAGTGCACCGAATCTCCTCTTCTCCACAGATGCAGAGCAGCTCACGGATCTCACGGTCTTGCCACTGCGCTGCTATGACCGATAAAAAGTGTAACATATCACTCTCGCAAGCTGTATATAAACACAGCAACGCATGCACAGTTCACATCAAGATTCCCCAGTGTGATTTCCCGAACATGACGTAGGGCTAATTCACCAAAGGGCATCCATTAACGATCGTGTTACAACACATTTGATTTGTCTGATTGAAAAAATGGACCAAAATTTCTGCCCTTCAGAGATCGGTCTGTTATGGGAGTAGAAAAAACTTTGCTCGGTTTTTCAGCCGCTCGCAGCCTTGGAGCTTCTACAATGACACAGTCTGACAGGCCGTCAGCAACATCAATGACGTGGCATTCCTGTCCACATCAAAGCCGAGCCGATAAAATCCCAGGTCGATTGCCGGGTCATTTGACCCTTTTTTGTTCGATATCAAAGGGACTTGAGTGTGACTCTAATAGCCACTCTTGTAAGCTGAGAGAACCGTCACCAAATGGAGCCTTTCCAGTTTAGAAATAGTTTTGAAGGTCTTGACTAAATTGTCAGGGAGATATTTTGTCGTATGCGGGTGTAGGGAAAGAGTTAATGGCGTGTGCTCCATGCAAACAGATGATTCAATCTCCTCTCTTGCCCTGAGACTCTGAGTAAATGGGGCCTGTCTCTCCTCTGGCTAATCACTCTGACTGGAGTTCATGACAGCCCGAGGTGTCAACTGCAACACTGTGCTGATTAAATCCCTTCCGCCAGTCCAGAATTACTTAAGATTATTACCAAAATCATTTTAATTTCCATCTTAGGCTATCATTTAATTCCACTAAAGGTGAGGCACTGCTGTGGCAGCACCTTTGGACACACTATTTCAGAAGAGAAGAGCAGTTTGTCATTTTACTTGAGTGTGAAAGCAGAAACACACACTCTCCCAAACACTCTCGCTGGGAGTCCAATCTTGTGGCCCATATATTGAACTGTTATTTCTCTCCTCTACATTCGTGTGACACCTGGTGTTTATGCTAACAGCTGAGGAGAAGAGCTTTTCATTTCCTACTGATCATCCATTCTCACAGCAGTAGAAATCCTTCCTCCAAATGTGTCCTGCAACAATTTCATTTCGCTACCATCTGCTCCCACCAGGATGCATTTCATAGCAAGCCGGAGTCTTAGGTGGCACAGCATCATACACGGATCACGTTAACGGTGAAGATTTAAGTGTGAGGAACAGACGAAGTCAGTAATAACATGCAATAGTTCAGATGTGGTTATCATTATCACTGATTTTGTTCATAAAAATATATAATAGCGGTTCTGTTGCAAAACCCCAATAAATAATGTTAAGAGTTCACAGTTGAGCAAATTCCCATCTTCTATAACCCCTGGTCCTCTAGAGGGTCATCGACGGGCTGGAGTCTGTCCCAGCTGTCATCAGGCTGTCATACTTGGATGTATAGCTCCAGTTTGGTTCCAAATGTCTGAGAGTCCTTAAGGATTTAGAGACATTTGTACACACAAGAAGCTCTCAAATAAAGAAGCTTTGACCATGTTCACTTCTTTTTAAAAAAAAAAAACAAGGTCAGATTTCCTTCTACTCAAGCAAACAACATTCAGATGACACTGGTAGATTGTTTTATCGACTCATCAGAGGTTTATTAAAGGACCATTTTCACTTGTTACAAATACGTCATTGACTAAGTGATTAAGCATCGTGATAACGGGAGAAGTGGTGTCAGAACTAACTGAACATGTCGGATTGTTTTATTTTGAGCTTTCTCAAAATCAGATCAGCCCGAACGTAGTCAAACCAATCCCAAGATCGATACAGAAAGACAGGTCATCAGTGAATGGAAAAGACAGATACAAAATAAGTAAAGAACTAGTCTACTTCTCAGGAGGGAGAGAAAGCCAAACAACTACAGTGAGCTGTGACACTATTTCACAGTAAATGTAAAAATGTCCAATTTATTCTATCTACGAGGCCAACGAACAAAATGCCTCCAAGTACAACTGTATATACACAATTTAAATATTTATTTATTAAAAACATTAAGAGTACTCCACTGATTAAGCGTTACACTTCTACAGTGTTGCTTCAAATGACTTTGATACAACTGTATGCAGCAATAGTACAACCACAACACTTTGGGACTAAATGTTCTTTCACAAGTACTCAACTGGCGCTTGTAGAATAAGAGTGTAATGAATTAATTCCTGTTATTTTTTACACTTGCAAATTAAACATAACTGTAATGACCTTGAGCGTGAGTCTCATGTGATAATGAACATAGCACCAGTAAAGAAACAAAAAAAAAACTGCGAAATGTGTATCTAAACAATAAAGCCAGCTCCAGGTATTTAACGCACACTCGCAGCTTTGAAAAGTCTGAATGTAATTCTCTAACAGCTACAGAGGAGCTGAGCTGAAGGAGCATATGGATTAGTTGCTTGCTTTTGATGTCTGATTTGCATAATGTGCAATGCTGTAAATACTGCACATATACATGTACGTGTATGAAGCCAGTCAGGATCTCATTATCATTTGGCTGCAGGCCCTCGATATAAAGTTAATACATAATGCAGGTGCAAAGGAGTAGAGTGAATAGAAAGCTAACCGATGCACTGCAATGTGCAACTCAAAATGCAGACTCACAGGGATCCATTCAGAGGGATTTAGACTTGATTTAAAGTCACGCAGAAATGTGCAAGTAAAAACAGAGCTTAATAATTTGTGTGCAAAGATGGCCGCAGGCAAAGAGATGGTGAAGGTGACAGAGAGGACTGATTTAATCTCCAACTGTGCCGATGAGAGAGTGGAAAATAAAGAGGCAGAGACATCACTGGATTTTTCCTTGGCATCCAAAGGGGCAGCAGACGATGACACATTGGTGACACACTGAGATGTTAACAAAAACAGAGACACATACTGTAGCATGGCAGCGCGCGCACACACACACACACAAACACATGTAAACACACACGGACACAGACACTCACCAGGCCTGAGGTTTCCTCTTGAGCAGGCCCTGTCTCCTCCATCGAGAGTGGGGGCTGAGATGGTAGGTCAGCTGACGACAAACCTTCTCCATCGCCCCCAGAGAGTCTCCCTCCTATTGGACACACACAGATGGAGACACAGAGACTATCAGCTCAGTTCCACTGGAGGGCCAGCTGCTGAGAAACAAACCCTTGTGGTGGCCATACAGGTCGTATAAGTGGTGAGAACAGCTGTTTGTATACTTGAAGGCTACCAGAGAGCAAACTGGAAAAGCCACCTTCAACTGACTGGGCTTGTTACCCGGGTAACGAAAATATCACTTTATTATCACATCTAATTAGCGCCCTTGCTAGCAAGTCTTTTCACGAGCTATTTCAGACTGGGGTTTGAGCGACTAGAGCAACCTGAAGACATGACGTTTTTTTTTCTTCTTACTCCCCAGTGGTGTATTTCAGCTCATACAGAGAAAAAATATCTGTATACATTTAGTAAATTGTGCTTATTATAGCGAGTGATATTTTACAAAAAAAACTTTCAAGGTAAACCTTGATCCATTTTTCTTTTTATAGCCCCGAAGCAATGCACTACCACAAGTCAGAGCCGTTTAGTTGTGAAGAAATTCAACTGCATGGTGCTCAGATTAAATCGCTACATAAAACCTGTCCATTGATTGGCCCAGAGCATAATCAGTTCCTGACGGAGGGACTCTAGACCAACCACAGGAATGTTTCTGTGTCTGCTCGATAAGAAACTGTTGCTAATAGAGCAGGTAAAAAAAAAAAGGCTCCATTTTTCTCAGTAAATACATTTCAATGTTCCTGAGGCTGTTCTGTGACCTCTGGTCTTTTGTCCCTTCCATAGATTTTCCATTGGGTTCAAGTCACAGGATTGCTTGGATTCAAGCAGCTTTATTTACTTTTCTCTAGAACGAGTTGAGACGTTATTAGGCTGTGTTTTTTTGGGGATCATTGTCTTGCTGAAATGTCCACTTCCGTTACATCATCATCATCATCGTGATCCTGGTGGATGGCAGCACATTTGTGTCCATTCATCCTTCCGTCAATCATATCAAGTTGTTCAGCGGTTTACGCTGAAAAACAGTCGTAAACCAAACCATGATGTAACCACCTCCAAACTCTTCCACTACTGTCTCTGTGTCGTGCTATTTGACCTCCAAACATGGTGTTTTTTTATTATTACATTCTCCAAGTATTTCTCAGGCTTTCTTTCTTTTTTCTAGCAGTGAAGATCATTACGTCGTTTTCTCCGAAGCTAATTATAACCGGGGACGTCTGTGGTTTGACTTGACAGAATCTAGCATGTTCAAGTGACAGGTGTAGAGGAGCAACAGGTTCCGACGTCGTAAGTTAAAGACATGGCTGGAAGCACATTAGAAATCAGGAGGGGAGGAGACGCGTCGTGTTGGACAGAACATCATCACAGAAACAGACAGAGCAGTGAAGTGTTAGAGCAGCAGGAAAAAAACAACACGTTAAATGATACGAGGACCACTGGAGCGAAGAAGTGGTAAACACACCTTCTGTCAACATCGGGGTTTCTGATATGACAGGACACACACACACACACATAAGACGAGTCTGGGGAATTGATCTGTATATGCTGCGTTGATTGGCTGACCATTATGACTCACCATTTTCTGCCCGGTGTGATTACATTCACTTTGTCCCATTACATCCGAGTGTCTGGATTGCATGTTGTCACACAAAGCAGTGCACTCAAACATAACACAGTATGTTACACACAACATTTTCGACTTTCCCAGAATGGCACCATTCCCCTGGGCACATCAAATAATTGAGACGTGAAATTAGAGTCTTGTAAACCCACATCTATTCGCTCTGAATAAAGAGGGGAAAAAAAGGAAAACATAGATGAATTATAAAGCACAGGGGCTACTCCTGAGTCTTGGACAGTTAAACTAGGAAGTCATTTCAAACACAGTGACCAATTTGCCCACCGACCATGTCATCTCTACTCCTCCGCGTGTGCGGGTTTCACAAATATTTAAATTTATAATTTTAAATTTATTCAGGTCATGACTCAGGTTCGCAGGTCCCCTCATATCCTGTCTGAAACAGGTGGTGGGGGGAACAACTGATATCCACAAAGACATCCAGTGCTGCCTAAACTGTGAGGTGTCAGTGTGTGCACTTCCAACTCGCTCTGCAAAATACCGGAGGGCAGAAGTCGGACATTAAAGAAGGAAAGCCATTTTCTAGCAGACAGCATTTGCTGAGACTAAATGAATTTGTACCCAGAGGCCAGCACACAAAAAAAAGTTCTTCCACTTCCCTGACTGCCAAATGAATTTCTCATTTTTCAAATGAAATGAAGCGATAATCATTCCCTTGGAGAAAATGTTAAGATGTCCGTGCAAATGTCTCCGTGCGGTCACATGTTGAGAAAAGTTGAGCACACATTGCACACATTTTTTTTTACATTCACAGGGAACGATTTTTGGGATGAATTTCATTATCAGGTTTTCACTTCTCTCGTCTCAGTTCTCCGGCTCACGGTAAAGTCACAGTAACGTCTTGTGTAATATGTCACCGACAGAGAAGGAGTCGCTACCACACTTAACAGTGTGTCTAAACAGCGGTCGTCCAATAACCGAAAGGTTGGCGGTTTGACTCGGCCCTATCCTTAGTCTGTCCGTTGTGTCCTTGGGTAAGACACTTAACCCACCTTGCCCCCAGGTGTGTGCTCCCTGGTGTATGATTGCCAGTGATGGTGGTCGGAGAGGCCGTAGGCGCACATCGGCAGCCACGTTTCCGTCAGCCTGCCCCAGGGCAGCTGTGACTACTGAGGTAGTTTACCACCACCAGGGTGTGACTGTGTGGGCGAATGAATAAGCGCTTTGAGCATCTAACAATGGAAAGGCGCAATAAAAACCAAGGCATTATTATTATTAAGATCTTTGTTTTGTTTTTATGAACCATTACTGTTTTGGTTGGTTGACATGGTTTCTAGTTTCTAGAGATCAAAACAGACCTAAAAGGTGAGTGAATGTTTGTTTAATCATATATATCATGTGACCTGAAAACCACCTTCACATGAGAACTAATCCTGCTCTGTTTCATCTGGAGCTGAATCTTGGTAACTGCTCACTGCATCTATTAGGGGTCGTACACACGAGTCGACTAGTGGATTTATGCATCATGTTGTATTGTCACGATCTAGTCAGATTGCGTGACAATAACAACAAGGACGCCTCACAGAAGACAGGTGAGGTGCCCAGTGGGTCATTACATCAAACTAGCAGGGGATCATCAAGCGTGTGCAAATACTTAATTAAAGATGAAGCCCTTATTACCGTCACATGCGGAATAATATGAGCTGGTCCTGAATTACAACAGAAGCACTACTGTAATCTGTAAAGGCATCTGCTAAAGCAGAGGAACGGTCCGAATCCTTTCAACAGCATTCACATAACAACTTCACCAAACATTTGCTGCAAATAAACAATTTGAATATCATTGTGAGAGTTATTAGAAATTTAGCTGCAGGAAACTCCCCAACCTACTATATGTGTTCTATATAAAACTAACTCAGCATAGAGCTATTTACTAATATACAGTATTATTACCATTTTGCATTCAGTATTAAATTATTCAAATAATAAACTTAATTAAAAAAAAAAAATCTAAAAAATGTCTAATCAACCAAAGATTTTGCTAACCCCCTGCAGTACGTTCCCTAGGGCTAGGGGTATACTGTATTGTTGCTTGGTTTGTGTCGTAGTAGATGCTGTGTCATTAAAAAAAAAAAAAAAAAAAAAAAAAAAAGATGTTAGTCCATCATCTATCCTCATTTTGGCATTTGACACTGACGTAAAAAAACAATAATGGACTGACGGGCGGAGTCGAAGATCTCCCCATCCACGTGCGGTCAAACGCATGAGCCGCCGCAGGACTCTAGCGAGCTAAGTAAGTAGCCTTCCAGTTTATATCGACTAAAGACTGGCTATAAAAATGAGTACGAGTGCTGGAACAAGAAAGTCTGCTCGAGGCTGACAACCAGCAACTACCCCAGACGACTCCATGCAGACACCGACAAAGTTGCTCAAATTATTCCACTTGCCTGTTTAGCTTTCTTCTATGAGATCAAGTTTAAAGGGCACAATGTTCACCTGCTGCCAGTGTTTACACATTTCCTATACAGTGGACCATGGGGGGCACACAATGAAGCAAACTAAATGAATATACTTACCCCTATTTAAATAAACCTCAACGTGTTCACATTCAACACATAAAACAAGACCTTACTCCCCCAGTAAATTCAGTTTCATATGTACCAACCCTAACACTATGTATATAATAGTGAACTCCGAACAAAACAAATCTGGGATGTAGCCTGATGCAACATTTCTGCTGCTACATCAAAGACTCCAGATCTGATGAGAACCTTATTGGAATCTGAAATTCAAATATGCATGGATGTTAAGCTTAAAAATTGTGTAGTTGCAGAGATATTCACTGGAGCTGCAAGGTTTTCAGCGTATTTACACATATATACCAATTACTTGGTGTTTCATGTTCCAGACAGTGTTTTCTTCTGGCTCTTGTATAGTCTGAGGACGTATTGATGTTTTGTTCTGACACTCTTGGTAATGTACAGTAAGAGTGGTCTCATCGCATCAATAAAGCTGCATGAATTGAATTATGCTGAAATGAATGAGACAGAGCTCAGGTCGATGAGGACAGCAGCATCAGACCTTCACTGTGGCCTTTTCCACATTTTACTGCATTCAGCTCTCGCTCCCTCTGTTTCTGCCGTCTTTTTTCTCCTCCACTATCACTGTCCACGCTTCTTCTTTGCTTGTCTATTTCCCTCCTCTTCTCCCCCTCCACCACCCACACACACACACACACACACACACACACACACACTTTCTACTTTCTTGCTACATTATTGATACAGAACACATCTATGAATCTTTCCTGTCTCTAGAGAACTGATGACCTCTCCTCCTCCTCCTCTTTCCTCCCAGTCTAATTTATCTGTCTGCTTCATCTTTACCTCTTACCTTCAGGCTACCCTGCTGATCAAGTTAGTTTGCACAGTACAAATGGAGCCATTACTTTAGTCTTATTTTTCACTGTATGCCCTGCATGCTGCGGTAAATTACTGCTTAACTCTTGCTCCATTCAGCAGAAGAATTGTTTGGATAATACAATGCTATTGCCCCTGTTTCCGTGGTCGGAAGGTGGAGGGAAAACGTGACTGAAAAATCACAGGAAGGAATCTCTTTGTGTCTTGTACATGGGCGAAGATATTAAAAATGAACCAAAAAAAAAAATAAAAAATAAGTGCACTGAGAAATTTAATAAAACAGAAATTAACATTTGAGTTGTGGAATATGAGCCGGTACACAAACTACCAAGATATTAAAAGATATTATAGGGAGACAATACACCACCTGCAGGCAGATCACTCCATCTTTACCGATTCCTGGTTGACACTAAGTCCAGAATACCATCGATATGAGACATTTACTTAAAGTGAAATATATTTTATGAAGTGGCTGCTTGTAGCTTTAGCCTTTAGCATTTTTACTCCAAGGAATAATTTGTTGGTTCCAGCCTATTGCATACTTTCCACTGATGAGACCAGTTAAGACAATGAATACATCATTGGTCTTCAACAGGGGGTCCGCAACCCCTGGAGGGTCCGTGGAGGTACTGCAACAGGGGCGCAAAATCTTTGGTTGATACATTTAATTTCCACCCACCAATTTAAATGTCTTTAAATATACATTAATATGTATCCAACATATTTTAGTAAAGGGATAAGAGACAGCTTTATATTGAATGCAAAATGATAATAATAATGTATATTTATAAATAGCATTAGGCTAAGTTTAAAATGGTAGGTAGGGGGTCCCTATTTAATCTCTTCATCAACTCAATCAGTCAAATGTTGAAGACCCCTGCTCTACATCGTTGGCATTTATACCTGTGCACTGATGTGTCTTGTTGTTCTGTAATGACGCCTCTGAGACACTACTGTGTGCATCTGGAAGAAAGTATTAGTTACTTTTACTCAAATGATTGCAACACAGGACATAGAGAAGACGTCTGGGTGGATTGTGTGTAAGAGGCTGAGCAAGGGACAAGTTTGCGTACTTGTCCGGCCACTGAGACACATGAACAATGAAACACACTTTGGACAAATCACAGCAGTTGTGAACTGCGTTGGCACAATATTTAAAACCTTCAATTGCAGAGAATTGGAGAAACAAGGAGAAATCAGGGTAAATAGAGCAAGCTATTTGCAGCTATCCCAAATAATTCGATTTTCGCTTAAGTCATTTTAAATGTGTTTTTGTTTTTCTGTCAGACTGTGAAGTAAACACTCAAATTGGCTGCCCGGGTCGGTCATTTTGTTAAATGGATTTTTGGATCACCATTCTGAATAGTGTCTAATGTTTTCTGAGATTTTTTCTTTTTTTTCTTTTTTACACATCAACATCATCAGGCGTCATTTCAGACAATATTTTTTTGCAGTTTATATGTCCAACAAAGTAAATTTATAAGCCAGAAGTTCAGCTGTGAGGACAGCAAGTACAATATATGCAACAACATGTAAACAGCAGGACAAGTCAAAGGAGCAACAGCAGCAGCACACTCAGTACAACAATCTGGCAATGATATGAGCGATCACAACAGGATGTGGGCAAAGATGGATTTTGGATAACTGGATTAATTTGTGGTTTGAGATTAATACAGTTTTTTTGTTTGTTTGTTTGTTTTGTTTTTTTTCAACGTTACAGTTCCTGTCCTCCGAGATGAAAGGTTGAACATTTTCAAAACCATCCTTTCGATTGGTAAATGTTTAATCCTTAAAACGCGCAAATTCTGAAAAGAGTTTAATAATTGATGCACATTTGTCTAAAGCAAAACAAGCAGCCACAAGCCTGGTCTTGTTATCACTTTATGAAGCTGGTTTAGAGAATGCATCACAGAACATAGTTAACATCACTGTGGAGCCATGTTTCTGGCCGCAGCTTAATGTCCAACATTTGGTAACTGCTAACTGTACAATATTCTATTTTTTCATCTATTGTGTGCACTTTCCTTAAATTGCCCCCTGCTGCAAATGTCTCCACTGTGGGATAAATAAAGATTATGTAACCTTATCTTATCTCGGCTAAACTTAGCTTAGCTTATCTTGAATGCTCCACTGTAGTGTTCACTAACACATAACTAACTTCTTCTGTCATGACATCAGGATGATGAGAGCAGAAGGTGAAACAACAACAGGAAGGCTGTAGGTAATAAAAACGGTGAAAAAGCAGAAAGCTTATAGCGTTGATCGAAGGCTAAAATTGAAACTGAACACTGCCGTCGATATTTCCAAATCTCTGAAACTTCCGAGAAAATAACACAGCAATACTGACAAAAATACATGTTTTCCCTGCTTTAATAATGTAACATACACAGATCAGCCACAGCATTAAAACCACTGACAACCTTGTCACTATTCAGTGTTCTGCTGGGAATCTTTTGGACCTGGCTTTCAAGTGGATGTATCTTGGACCACCCACCCATCTTAGTACCACCCACCTAGACCAGACCAGGCACCCCCACCCCATAGCAATGACACTCCTTGATGGTAGAAACCATCCACAGCAGGATGCAGCCTGACACAGGCACAAAAAAAACATTTAGGAACAACTCAAAAAACAACAGTACAAGATGTTGACCTGGCCTCCAAATTCACTAGATCCCAAACTGATCAAGTATCTGTAGGATGATCTACAGAGGCCCCTCCTCTTCTGTTACCAGACACCATGTTCATTATTTGATGAGTCACAACGGTTATGGAGGTACAACGGAGATCTACACAATATTAGGAAAGTGGTCATAATGTTGTGGCTGATGGTGTGTGACAGAAATGGTGCGTCCTAGTAAATATGTTTCATTATTTAGGGATGAATATGATCAAATTTGAGGTTTAAAAGAAGTGAATAAAATGAAATGACGTCTCGTATTCTGCTTTTCATTCTGCGCATTTCATCATTATCCTCTCACCAAGGTTTGACCTCCGTTTGGCAGCATCTGATAGTTGGACATGAAAGATAAAAGACCAGACACAATAACGGAAAAGCTAAAGTGCAGTGTATGCGTGCATGCGGCCTCTTTCTCCTTTCTGGGCGTTTGGCAGCAAAGCAGTCGTGATTTCTGAAGCATTGATTAGTTACCAGCATTCGTCAGTAAACACACAAGTACTCAGAGTTCTCCTGCTGCACCGGCTTCTCAATTCATTGCGAATCCTGCTCAGTTTAAATCGAATTGTGTCTGCCTTTCATCCAAATCCTTCAAATCTTCTCCAGTAAATGACATCTCTCACCTGCAAAAGAAATTTCATTGGGCTCCTCTCGACTATCGACGCGAAATATCAATATGAGTTGGAGGTGTTATGAAGAAGAAGAAGAAGAATCAGAGAGGAGAGCTGTGCACACAGATACGATGCGGAGAAACATTTGAGAAGATTTCAGACTTTACTGTCCATCAACAAAAATGGTTAATCAATAAAATTCAATATGATAATCATAAGAGTCTTGTCCCATTTCCTCAGGATTTTCCTCATAGCTCTGCCTGGTGTCCAGGTACCTTCATCTATGGTGGTGATCTTGTCAAATTCCAGTTAGACATCTTCAACACCACAGTGTATCTCCCAATTTGTACATGTATAACTATTTTGCTCGCCTTTAATATAAGTAAAAGCCAGATCTCATGCCTCAGTCTGTTTTAAATACTAGGATTTCAATGCTTTTTACTGCTTTCATGCCCTCTTTTACACAGTCACTTCCTACAGGCAGATCGAGGACGCGCTGGCAGAACAGAACCGGGTGCCTCCCACTGACTGTACACAGATTTCCTGAAGAGCCATTTTGAAGCTCAGTGTGGTGCATCCGGCCTTCAGCATTTCGTCATTGACTAACTCGCTACTATTTAAAAAAAAAAATAAATTAAAAAGGTGACGCATGAAAGGAAGGAAGTGATGCAGGTGGGGGAAGCCGACACGTCACCAAAGCAGACACACATTAGTATTTTAAATGAGCGAGATCTAGAAAATAAGTTATATAGTTGTCATGAGTTGAGAAATTAGCTATAAAATGGCCCAAAACCATTTTTGCAGCAGGCTGTAAACATGTTAATGACTAAATCTCTATGACTATGGCCTCAAGGGGCCATTCAAAGAACTGCAGTTTGGGGCACTTCCATTGTCGGCTTCGTTCTGTGGCCCTGGAGACGGCTGCTTGGTGCTCACTGGCTTTCAGGCGTTGGCCGGTTAAAAGTAAGTTTGCTTTCGGGGAAGGGGATGAAATGAAGTGTTTCAGTCAGTGGATGGACTGAGTGGCTACATGAAGGCATAAAGGTCCTGTATAATAAAGAGAGATAGTTGAAAAAGCAAATAATGCAAATGGGAAATATGTAAAATTATGCAAATACACTTTCAAATAAAATGCAAGATATGGACAAAAATGAGAGGTAGACTGTGGTTATGGGAATTGCAGTATGTAAATATGGACAAAAAATACCTCATTCAAGGAGGTAGGGCATAGGTCTTCAACAGGGGGGCGGTCGCAAAATCTTTGGTTGATTGGACATTTTTTGTATATTTTTTAAATTTCCCCCACAAATTTATACACATTAGCATGAATCTAACATATTTTAGTAAAGGGATAGGGGATAGCTTAATACTGAATACAAAACGATTACAATAATGTATATTTATAAATAGCAGTTTAATACATAGGGGGTCCCTAATGAATCTGTCCTTCAGTTTGGAGGTCCTTGGCCTGAAAAGCATTGGAGACATCTGGGTTAGGGTTAACCATTTTTAATCTCTTGAATACAAAAACACTGGTGCCTAATATTTCCGTTGGTAGGTACATTGGGTGGGCGGGTACATTTCAAAACAGCTGGAAATTGAAATGGAATGAGTTTTGATCCTGGTTTCTTTTTCCGGTGAATGGTATACTAATGACCCACCACTGGCCAAAGGTCCCAGTCTCAAGGTGTAAAACGTCTTAGGGACAGGTGCTGTATTGTAGATTGATGACAGATTATATCTTAGTCCACCTCCTCTGTTCAGAGAAGGGTTTTCCAACGTGACATGCAGGTTACTACATTTTACACTACATTGCTGTTTTTCCTCATTCCTGTTTGGGAGTGTTGCTATAATAAAGCAACTCTTAGCTGTGTTATTAATAGCTGCAGTGTAAGCCCTATATAACTGCATTAATACCCACATGGTGCAGATGGAGCAAAAATCCAAGAGAAGGGATTGGTAAACAGCGCGAACGTGTAGTGAGCAGACAGGTAAGTAACTGTCTCAGTCGGATTAGTAATCACTAAGGGAGCGCTAAAAGCACCAGCGAATTAAAGGTCGTGTAAGCCACTGTAACCCAGTGCGCCTGTTTTCAAATTCGGCCAATAACTCCTCACAACCTGCTGCAGGTAGATGTCACATTCTGTTTGTGCTGAATAAAGGATCTAAAGTATCCAGCTTATCCACACAACATTATTAGATTCAGCCACTTTCAGAGCCGGTGTCTCATCCTCTTTGCGCGTTAGGACTGCAGCAACAACTGTAGCCACGGTTTGCTAAACCACGACCCTGTTGCCTTGACAACGCGCAACCATGAATTTGGGGGTCAAGCTTCTGAAGGAGGGGTGTGTTCATCAGCTTTTCTCAGGCAGGGTCGCCTCCACCTTTAATGAGGCAAGTGAACAGACAGGTAAGTGATGAAAACCATTTAAAATCAATGAAATGACCGGATGACAGCACAAATGAACTGAGGGACTCCTGAATGCTTCCAAACTAATGCCACAGACCGGTAAACAATAATTAAACAAGCGAGGGAATGAACTGGTGAAGAGTGCAAAGGAGTTAATGAACCCGTGGAATTGAATTTGTTAAAGAGTGCAAACAGGTGTATTAGCGCTGCATATCAAGATCTCACACTGAATTTAATCACCGCAGCCCTGCTGGATGGGAGCTAACAGAGGGGCCAGCTTAATAATTGAATTTATGAAAATAACCAATCCATTACCTCAGATTTATGAACTAACGCACATCATTGTTTTGAACATTTGACCCTTTTGGGGGAATCATAATTATATCAGTAGATAACAACATCAGAACTGTCTGACTCTGTAAAAGCCTGTTTTAGGTTCATATTCCTTTTTCCTTTTTTTAATATGTGTATAAAATATCCCTTTAAAGCCTGAATGTGTCGCTGGTGATACGTTAAAGTTTGTATTTAAATCACTGTAACTCACTGTGGTTTGCTCTACCACAAAATTTAAAGTGTGGCTGAACACTGGGAAGTCGTGCTTTAGTCTGGAAGACCTTCGTGACATCTCAAGGGTAGAACTAACTAACAAATTCCTCCAAACAACTCTCTCTTCCTGCGGCTCCCCGGTCTTGTGTTGCTCCCCAACCTGCAGCCGACAGCAGCGGTGCGTCACAATTACCGCAATGGCAGCTTTTTTTCTAGTGTTCAACCACACTTGAATCATTGTCCACCGGTAAGTTACAGTTATTCAAATACAGCAAGATTGTTTTAAGCGGAGGCGAATGTTCAGGTCTTGAAGGGTTAAATATATATGTGTGTGTGTGTGTGTGTGTGTGTGTGTGTGTTATATTATGGTGTGGTTGTGAACATAAAGGTAGGATGCAAACATTACATACACACAGCATTAGATGAGTCATGGCATATGGATGGAATTCCTGAAGAAATGAAACCCTGTGATTGATGGACTCCACAGTGATGAAGGTTCTCCTGATGCCAGATGCAGATTTAATGCATTAGCCGTGGTTTAATTACATTTGCTTGTGAGGAGTCAAATGATTTTTTTATTTTTTACTCACTTTCATCACCATGCATTTAGGACTTTAAGGTGCTTGTTGATATTGTGTCTTTCTTCTACTGTGCCACTTACATCTGTTTCTCATGTGTAGGCCCCACAGCCAGCACCTCAAGAACATTAAAACTACACTTCCCAGGAGGTGCGGTTTCTTTCAGCAGAGTGTGCACAGGTGGATTGCATTCTGTTTAATGACCACAGTGGGATTGACAGTTTTTTAACCTGCCTGCTCGTTGTATTGTGAATGCTCTGATGAAGGTCTTATGGCCAAACGCTTAAAAATAAAATATAATAAGAAAATATAGAAATGATACCACTGCAATGTAATGTAACTGTAACAAATGTAAAAGGGAACTTCAGACTAATATTCTGCACAAATAAATAAAATAAGACATTATGAGGGAGGCTAGCATATCTTTGATATTTAACCAGCTGTAACATCAGCAGAGTCAAACAGGAACACATCAGGACACAGATGCTGTTTTTTTTGTTTGTTTGTTTTTAAGCAAAGTCAAGCTGAGCCCTGAGCTGTTGGATTCTCAGAGGTTGATGGACAGATGGAGGGACACACACACACAAGTGAAAATGAGAGAGGACTTTACAAGCTGCAGAGAGGAGACCAAAGAGGTGTGAAATGGTGAAAATACAGCGGCAAAGGAAAGAGAAAATAACAGAGATTCAGAGCAGCGGCAGCGACAAAGCAGTGAAGCTTTCCGCCACCGTAAGTACAGATTCACAGGCCGCCCTCCTTAGCTGGAGTCGTACAGCAATGAATAGACCTTTCACACCCTCTACGGAGGCTGCTGTGCTGCTGCGTGTCACACTGAATGTGCGAGCATTAGGAGAGAAATTGTGTGCACGAGCGTGCATCAGTGTGGGGGTATGCACACCAACCTTTGAGTACGCTCTTCTGTGGATGAAGTGAATCCCCGTGCGCGTCTGACGTCTGCCTGTGTGAGCTCTGTGTTTGTGTTGGTGTGCACGTATTAGCGGTGAATATGAATGGTTGTGTATTTACATGTACTGCGTGCAGTGAAGGTGGAGGACGTCTGACAGGAGGGATGTTCCACAAGTTGACAGGATGTGTTTTCTCATTCTGACCTCATGCGCCTCACTTTCCCACCACACATACGGTTTGTGCATTAGATTAGAAGATGACACATTGATTTTGGTCCTCAAATCATATTATTCTATTTCATATCTAATTTCTGTTTGTATTCCATGAGCATTGTTATAGATCTGCATCTGTTTTTTTTTGTTAGTTTCTTTGTTTTTTGTATGTGTAATTGTGAGTAATGACAGGGGAGCCAAAAACGGTCCAAAACAATGCTGAGGAAAACCATCAATCACAACATCCAGTGATCAAGACAACTTTTTTAAAACTCTATCTTCAATAAACATAAACCCTGGACCATCTATGTTGGAGCTGTGTTTGCACATTTTTTGCTGCTGCTTCACATTATTCTAAACCATGGACTTCTTTTCTGAAGCAGCTACAAGAAATTGACCAGTGGACTATTGTGTGTCAACTATGTTGTGTGGACAAGTGCACAAAATACTGCTGGCCAATAAACTGTATTTTCATCAACACTTTGATATGAGCAAGTGCATTAAACACTGAGAAAGTACAGGCAGATCAGAGACCAGCGAGCGATAACTTGCGTCGGATTTATGTGGCTTTTGCCACACCACACAGTTTTCTATTGGCATAAAAACAATTCAGCTAGAACCAAGTCCTACCAAGATACAGTATACAAATGCTTTGTCTCTGAAACCAAATTAGTGTAAATATCCACTGATATGTCACGTGTTCTGCCTCTATAGACTTCAAGTGTATTAACTTTTCCAAACGGCGCATACAGGTAATAAATGAGCTCTTGTCACATCACATACCGGCTGCATTGGCCTTAGTAAGCTTGTCGGTGTCATTTGTAATCGTGGTATGATTATGTTGCTTTATTAGAGCACTTTAATCCATCAACATGAGGCTCAAAATGTTTCCAAGGCCTTTCATCCAACCTGGGCAATCTGAACGCGAGCTCTAAGGACCTGTGTTCACACCTGTACCTGGTATCAGGACCATGGACAGCGCTCAGGGCTGATAGATATCATGGAACAAGCTGTGAAGACACTCACTGAAAGGACATGTGTGAAGTTGTTATTGATTGATTCATCTTTGGCCTGACATCATTTTAGAGGCTTGCACAAAGGGCAGGTTATAAGTGCAACACTGGAACCTTAATAAAATCACAGTACTTTATTCCACGCATCTCCCTATACGTCCACATGGCCATCAATAAACCACCATGTCCATTTTTTTTTTGGTTAAACAACAGACACACGTGATATACTCAAATGTTGAAAATATAATGTTGTTGAGGTTTCATATATTATTTAGTGTTTAACGGCTACAAGGACAGAACATTTTAAAAGGCTCTCACTACTAATGAACAGACATCACTTATGGTGCTTTTCCCCCCTCATCATGAATGAGGAAAATCTCCAGTCAAACAATTTAACCCCTCGAGGATGAATTGTATGTTCACACCACCAAAGAAATGTGGTCAAATGCCTCTAATTGTGTCCTGAGATTGGATGACTCAAACGTGTCCTGAGTGTGGTCTCATTTGTACTTGAAACCGGTCACTCGTGACCCGATTTGTCCAGGATGGATGTTAATGACAGGTCTAAATGGGGCCCAAGAGAGCCCACTCAGGAGGCAGGATGTGTATACCATTTCTTACCATTAGCTCATCCAGCGATATATCATGTTTTGTGCCAGAATCTCATGACCATGACACAAAGCCAGTGGTTGGCCATTTACTGGCATTGGGGAGTCCTTAAGAATCTGTATCTCTAGTTTTTTTTCACACTAGTTGAACCTCAGATGGTGGCATTTTTCAGAGTTCAGCACAGAAGGATTACACTCGGAAAAATTGTGCTAGTTGCTGAAAGATGTTACACACAAAGCATCGTGTGGACAAATGTGGGTTTAAGCAAATATTTTTTTTGTCTGTTCCGTGCTTCATTTTGTGACCAATTAATACAAAACTTCAGGTCATTCAAAAGGGTTCCCATACCTGCACCTCTATTAATATTGTACGAAACTAACATGTGCATCAAAGACATTATATTGTTGCTGCTTTTCATCTGAGAAGTTACACGTAATAATAACACAACACCTTAATGTATCGGCTTCTCTATATTGACCTTTGCTTAAAAGTCAGTTTGGTTCTCACTGGATTTGAAGGATGGGATGCAGTGTGATTGATCTCACACCGTCGAACCAATCGATACCACTCTGGCAGTCAATGAGAAGAACTTATTCTGGACCGACTGTGAAATATTTATGCGCAAGACTTGCTATATTATTTATAGTGGCAGCATTATACAGAGTGTGTTTTATGCATGCTGCATATATAAAGCTTTGACTTATATTATGAAATATTCCTCTTTTCTATGCCCTATTCATTAACTCAAGAGATCCATAAACATACCTTAGAGAGGGAGAACAGTATGACATAATCAACAATTACTTTTATTTATGCATTAACCACAGCTACCTCAATCTTTTAATCTGTCCTTTAGCTAAACAGGCTCCCGGCCCCTTTGTTTATTCATGGAAATGTGTCATTAATCCTGCGCGGTATTATGGTTCGTATTAATCAGCCAGGCTGAGGAGGGTGCACAGCGTTACTTGTTGGCTGGAACCTTTAAATGGACACGGGCAACAAAAGCGAGATCCAGCTCTGACGGTGCCAATGGCAACACAACACATATTCTGCACAAAAACACACACAGTGGCAGGTGGAAGCGAAGCATACAGTGCAGAAAAAAAAAAAAAAAGTGCAGCACTCAGCGCGTGTCGCGTCAGAGAAAACAAAATCCTTCAAACCTGTCCCCTGCGCGTAAATGCAGGGTTATCGGCCGGCTGGGGGCACAGTAGCTTACGTGCGTTGGGGGTGGAAAGGGGTTTCTGGGAATACTCTTTGTGCTTTTATGGCACTGCTTGATGGAAATTTCCTCTGTGGAGGGAAGCTGTGAAACGGTTCTTGCGTGCGCAGCTTTGCAGTTGTCAGGGCTCCAGCGGCGAATAATATGCTCGCAGGGATGGACAGGGGAACAGAACCACTAATTTGAAGTGGCAACCTTGATGATTTTCATCTGAACAGTCAGCATCAGTGACTATCAGCTGAATGAGGTAACTCAGTGGTAACTGGGCTTATGGAGCGCAGATAAAAGTGTGGACAAAAGTATAATTAGAGGAATATTTGCGTTCTTCATACGGACTGTGTGTATGACAATACATTACTGGAAACCGAAAAGTACAAAAGACTTACACTACATTTAGGACTTTGCATAAGATAAGAGTGGAAGTACTTCTCAGTCAAATCTGTACTTAATATGACAGATTAAATGTCTGTGATAAACATTGCACCTGATAAACCAGGTAATGTTGTTCCATTATATGCATCCACAAACCGTACTGTAAATATTTCAAAAGTTAAAGCTGAACTAGGCAATATTTTTCCATTAACAATTGGGGAAAAAAAGAGTCTTGCTCACACTGACAAACACCCTGTGAAATATTTAAATTTTAAATCAAACTTACTCTCTCAGCGTGGCCAGAAACATGACCCAAAAGGAGATTAAAAGTAATTCTGTACACTTCTGTCATAAAAATGGTGAAAAATAAACTAGACTGACTTAAGACAGCGCGGTCCGTATTTTCAACATGAATTACACTGCTCCACAATGCAACAAGAAATGGGAAGACAGTTTGTCAAGGATTCGGCTTGACGCCATCTCATCATGACGACACTGCAAATATTTCACAGTTATGCAAATTATAGGGAAGGAGGGAGGGAAACAACACCATGTCCTCATTCTCTACTTCCTCTCTCTTGTTGCCTTTTCTCACATCACAACCCCCCCTCTGGTGTTTTCTTTCTTTCCAGCTCCGCTCTGCTCGACATCTGTCTGTTCACCTATTATGAGGTGTACACTAAACACAACACAATGACGAGTGCGGTACATTCAGAGCACCTGAGTATTGGCAGCTAAAACTGGTGCCGTTTTGTATTGTGATGATAATATGTACCAGTTTCTTTTAAATTTTAATCCACTGTAAAACTTTTGGTGTCCAGGATTTCTTTTTTTTACCTGGGAACGTCGTGATATTTAAAAATTACCCCGCTACAATTTACTGTGCATGGTTATAACATCTCTGCTTCTTTCTGCTTCACTCAACTACATGCCAGAGTTAATATTATACATTTTATACCTCTACACTTTTTGAAAACTTTAGTTACTTTGCACATTTGGATTAATGATAATAATAATAAAAATAACATGATGTGACGAGACTGTATTGATCCTGGTGAAAACTTAAATCAGGCCCAGCTTTACTGATGTGATGAACAAATTAATACTCGATTTAATAAAAATCCAACTAATCAATATATGCTGCCGCGCATGTCATAAATCTTAACACCATCATCCGCGGTTTTGTTCGTCTGATGGTTTTGAGCTCTAAATGGGTCAAGGACATCTTGACTTTGCCCCCTAACACCTGTCCAGTCTATAGCACAGACTAAACAATTCTTACATGAAAGGAGGCGGAGAAAAGGGTCCCCAAGTGAACTAGTCCTTTGTCAGTATGACTTTAGTCAACACAACTCAATATATTTCAGTCCAGTGTATGTTTAGAGTCTAATTTTCATGTTTTTTTGAGTTGTTCCTACGCCATTTGTATGTGTGTGTCTGTCATGGTGCTGGGGTGTAGTGTCATTTCTCTGGGGTGGGGGTGTCTGGTCTGGTGTCGGTGGGTGCTACATGTCTAAGTAACATCCACATGAATGCCAGGTCCAAAAGTTTCCCACCAGAACATTGAATCGTCTCAACACTGTTATTTCCTTCACTTGTCAGTGGTTTTAATATTGTGGCTGATTTGTACATTTTCCAGTATTAAAGCAGGGAAACCGTGTATTTTTTCAGTATTTTTTTTTCATCCTATCATTAAAGTGTTCATCACACATCCGCTTTGGGGCAACAGCGCTTCAACAGAACGCAGCACCCCGAGATGATCCATCAGGCCTTGTAATTCCTATCTTCATCTCCATCGCTCCTCCTCCTTTCCTGCATTATTCATCCAGCATGGCTGCAGTCACGCTTTCTTTCTCTCTCTCTCTCTCTCCCTCTCTCCCTCTCTCCCTCAATGACATACTGGACCACATGAATGAACAAACACGAGTTCCCTCAAGGACACACACAGCTAGAAAACCACTTAGAGCACTTCCGTAACCTAATAGTGTCAGACAAAATGAGTCAGGAGATCATCTGATAGCAGCGACGCAATGAATCAGCCTGTGAGTGTGAGCGTGCGCCGTAATCTGAATTTTTAGATTCTTCACGTGAAGCTATTTTTTTTTTTTTTAATGAGCGCGTGTATGTGTGTGTGTGTGTATGTGTGTGTGTGTGTGTGTGTGTGTGTCCTACCGTCTTGGGGCAGTGGACATATCTTGCCAGGCTGATAATCAGGTCGTGTGTGATGGGATCAACCAGGTTTCTGAAGCTGGCGTAGCGGTACAGCACGTCATCCAGGGATGTTGACTCCATGCCCAGGTCCTAAACACATTAAGCATACCATCAATCATGCAGTAGTATGTACATACAGTGTGGCGCTTATACAGGCAACACTAATGTTTATATAACGCATTTCATACACATGGGAGAATTCAACGGACTCACGACAATTACCGTGATGAGCAAACATAAAAGCGAAAAATCCATTCATGCACATCTCTCGCGCTGTAAGTGCAAGCTAGCGTCCGAAAGGGTTTTACATTTTCCACGCTGCTTTGTCAACTCGCTGACCCCCTAAAGCATTAAATTAAAGCCTGTCGCACTGCTTCCCTCTGTCTGCCTGCTGGTGAGGGAAAAGGAAAAAAAGAAAATTGTCACATCCAGAGCCCCATCAAAGTTGACGAAGCACAAACCTGTTGGGGGAGACTTCACGCATGAGCAGCGGCCTTGTTGGATCTTCAGAAGCCAACACATGAACGACAACTCCACATGAGAGTACACGGGAGAGGATTAGACAAGCAGCCAAAAGCACTCTGATGAATGTAAGAAGGCTGCTTTGCTTCACTGTACTGCTGAGTTTGTATACACTGTAGTACAACGCATCAATATGATTGGGCACCATTTATTTGAGCTCGTCTACTTCATCATTTTTTCTCCACCACGCTCCCCATCATGGACGTAGAATAATATTTTTTCAATATGCTGTAATTTTTTTCAGTCCTTAGATCTTAGGTCTGGCAGTGGGACAAAAAAAAGTAAAGTTGGCTCCGGGTGTGGGAGTAAAAGGTCACAGACTCCCTTGGTAGCATGAATGTGCTCATTTCGTGGCAATCTGCCAATTAGATTATAAGAAGTCCTGACATTTTGTCCTAGCTCATGCAGTGTGCAAAATGGAGAGGGTTAATCAGTCGCTAGGCATGAATGTGACCTGGGCAATGAGCCCAAAAGATATAGACATCTCCAAAATACTAAATTTATTTACTGCTTGATGATGGAAAGGTTAGAGTAACCAAAATAATCGGTATTCATCATCAGGGGACCATGAGCAAACCCTGGGCCTTAGACCTTGTGACCGGCTTGAGGGTGTTTTTCTTTTTACTAGCATATTCATTTTTAGCTATACTGATGGCAGCTCTTAATGTATTTCAATGCATTGGGCAGAGTTCAGTACAAATATGGATGGCTTACAGACATATTTTAGCTGGGTAACACGCCATTTAGGTTGCATTATGAGGCGTATTTCAACAAACACAGAGAAAAAAAAAGTAGCTATGGATACAATTTGATAGTCTCACAAATTCAAATGACAAGACTGACCATGCAGCTGTTGCTCTTCTGTCCAACACCCCACCACACAGAGTCCACCCAACAACTAAATTAGTCCGGCTGATCTTTGCTGGAACATAATCACTTCACAATGTAGTGGATCCAAACCAGCATTACGCCACTAAAAATTCAGCAAAATGCTAGCATGCTAGCACACTCAAACAACATTACACAAGGTGAAAACAGCATGCTAAGATCATTAATGTGAGCACGCTGATGCTATATTTTTTTCCCTCTGCACTGTACCAGTATACAGCTACTAACATAGAGACAGACTCCTAGACCCGGTATCTCAATACATCGGGGATTTGCATTTTTTCCAGTTGGGTGAGGGCAAACCTCTTAGCTTATGATCACTGCGTGGGTCAATGATAAATTCCTACTGACACAAAGGCTGTATCAATCTATACAGTTCCCTCAAAAATTTCATAGTGCAACAATAAAGGCAGCTCAGCGTTTGGAAACTGAATATACTGCGTATTTGTCAGCGAACTG
Organism: Mugil cephalus; assembly: GCF_022458985.1. Classification (NCBI taxonomy): domain Eukaryota; kingdom Metazoa; phylum Chordata; class Actinopteri; order Mugiliformes; family Mugilidae; genus Mugil; species Mugil cephalus. The sequence continues at coordinate 18,244,116 of NC_061778.1, read as the reverse complement.
TTTCAAGTGTGTACTTCATAGGGGTTTGTGAATTAGTTAATGAAGCAGTGATTTCTGTCACTGTCCTCCACACACACACACTCAGACACATACAGTACACACCCTTTGCCACTGGATGTTACCTCAACAATATGCGATGGCTTTGCTGCACCGTTATTTTTGCCGCATCTGCTCGTGTGCATGAAAGACTTTCTGCAGAGATTTATTTTTACTTGTGATTGGGTTTGTTTTGCAGACAATATATTGCCAGTTGAGTAGCAACAGGACCGACCATGTTCAGATAGGGAGAGAGAGAGAAGGGCTTGGTTTCTAACAGAAAGCTATGACTCACTGAGGTTTCCATGCTGCCTATTGTTCTGCGTGGGAGGGGCAGCAAATAATGACGGCAGCTTTGACTGAATGACATAGGCACACATATTAATCAGCTGCAATATTGCCAGATGAGAGTGACATTTATAGCAACACAGCAGGTGAGAGATACCAGTTATTATTTCATCAACAGGTGCATGTTTTGATACGAGCTGCCGGTGGCCAGGATACACACACTCACACGCTTTCCAACTGAGGTCACACAATCAGCCGTCACAAATTATATCTGCCCGCGTGTTCATGAGTGAGGCCCACTGACGCTACAACACCCTTTCAGGGGACAATTCAGTCAATTGACCGGTTTGGTTTTTCAGTCTTTTAACAACGTTTGGATTGTGGATTATGAATGAATGCTGACTACCTCCATGCTCTGCAGTGTGTGTAGGTGTGACTTGTTGAGGTATTCAGTCATCAGACACCACATAGCATGAGCCCAATCAAACATTGAGCATCACTCAACTGTCATAGCCCTGTGAAAGACCGATGACATGTCCAGGGTGTAGCCTGCCTCTCACCCAATGGTCAAGGACCCCAAACTGATAGAGAGATTAAGTAGGGACCCCCTACCTACTATACAGTATGTGTTCTGTATTAATCCAGGCTTTTTATATTTATATATAATAATTTTTATATTTTTGCATTCAATGTTAAGGCAACCAAATATTATTTTTTATTTCAAACATGTGCAACAGCAGGGTGGCCGTGCAACTGCCATAAACATGAACGTACCTGTACATATTATGCACTGTTAGCTTCACTTCTGCTAAAGTTGCAACATGTGTCTGGGATTTCACCTGGAGGCTGTTTTTAAATAAATTTGTTGAAAAATTGTGAGTAAAAATAAAAAATATATATATACATATATAGAGATAAAAGTCTAATCAAACAGAGATTTTAGGACCCTTGGGTGAAGACACATTTTGAGAAAAACACTTACTGGTACATTTAAATGAGAAACTCAATGACTACAACAAGTGGCCGGACACAAGAGTGGTTGTTGAGCGCAATAAAAGGGGTATTTCTCTAGATGGTTTAATCTGCACATGGAATAAAAGAGTAAAAGTCTAAAGTTGTCGTCCTTGGTCATCCAGGTCATTGTATATCCAAGAAGTGAAGCTGAAACAAGAGCAACACGACTTAAATGGGAACACGTGTGGATGGTGCCCATCATAAACTCACCCGGCCGGGGGTCTGGCATCATGTTAAAAAATAGGCAGCTAAAGTATTATTCATCGGGGAAAGAAAACAGGATCCTCCATCTACAGGGAAATAACTGTTTTTTACAGACACTCGTCATGTCACTCTCCATCCGTCTCTTAGAGCTGAAGAAGCTACTTGAATGAAACATCTTCAAGAGACTCTGAGTCCTGTTGCTGTTTCACTTTGGTATTTGGATAATTTGAACGTTTGTTCTTGATTTATGTCATGTGATGTAACACCAACCTTTGACCGCCAGATTATAATAATAGGTTCACAGCTTCCAGGAAGACGTTTGTACCGGACGTAATGAAATGGCGTCCTCTGAAGCTTCTGACAGATGATGCTTAAAGACTGAGACGGATGCGAGGCACGTGTTTTGTGACGTCACAGCAACATTTGACCACATCACAGTTCACCCTTCAGTTCAAGTGTGCCAAATACTTCAAGAAATTCTCTCAAGGCATTCACCGGAACCGGCTGGGTGGAACAATGAATAGGCACAAAAGAAACATTGGGAAATGTTTTTAATTAATTCTCTTGCCGTAAAAAAATGTAATTGGTACAAAAGGAACAGGAGATCATTTCCCTGTGAGCGTCCGAGTCAGAGGTGAGCACAATGTGTCTTCTTCTTCTTGCTGCAATAGGGATTTGAGGCACGATGCAAACAGATCAACTCTGAATGGAAATGAATCTCCTAGCTCACTCTAATCTGAACCCAAACACGGTAAGGTTTATGAAACTTTCAATTAACATATGCAAAACGGAGTACTGACATTGTGTGGGTGTGTCTATGGCGAGAAGGTTGGCAACGCTGTTGTTTTTATAAACTGAAATAATTCGACCCAACAGAAAACAAAAGATGGCTCTTTTTTAAAGGGTCTGAACAAATTCACCTTCCAGAAGTGACGTGCATTATTAACAGAGGCCACTCATGAAACGAACACGACGGTGACAATATAAAAATACACAGTTTACTTCCTTGAGTCCTGGGGGGATTGTGTGCGTGTGCGGATGCACACAAACACTCAACAGCAATTTATGCTACCTGGAAAACAATGTGGGCTTTTCTTTCATTAGAAAGCATCCCCCGAGCTAATTAGAGCCGGTCAGCATCAAAGCTGTGGTCTGAACTCAGCTCAACGTGAACAAAGACGGAGCTGGAGACAGACATGGCAAACAAAACATCTCAAGTGTGGACCCTTTGGTAAATAAAAGGAAATAAGGGCAGGAGGACCCATTTATTAAGTCGATATTGACTTAAACCACGCTTGACCAACCTCTGATGCAGCCTCTTTGATCATACAATTAAGCAGCAATAACATTTTTTTATTTAATTATTTTTTTTATGAGGAGAGAATTTGCTGTAGGTTGTTAAATTTAAAGATAAGCTTTATTTTCTCTCATAATTTTCAGTTTCAATTAATAGCCCCACACCGCCACATAGGAGCTGCCAATTCTTCTGACTGATTAGACGTCTTCCCAGGATGAAGCAGGGTGGGTGAACGCTGGGGCCGATCATGGTTGAACGAGGACAGCTGCATACATAGGGCAATAATCAATATGTGTTCTTGTCTGCTCTTGTGGACTTGAAACATCATCAGCCGCTGTCCAAATACTGTTCCAGTTCAAAGTGTGCATCTGACCGAGTACAGTCCAAATACCCGGATGTGTTCTCGGCCTGCCTGTTACATGGACTATGCATCAGGGGATAAACTGAGAGGACTAGATATCCCAGAATACATTTCACTGTTCCAAGAGCAAACAGTGCATAATCCACGAGCGACCCCACATCTTATATTTATGTTTATTAAAGGCACAAAAGCTATTTAGCTCAGCCAAAGAGGTGGCGATCTCAGTTCTATCAGGAAAAGAGAGAAGCATTTTGAATTTTCACTTTCAAAAGCTTATTTCCGGGGAGAGTGAATAGGATTTTTCAACGTCAACCATCGAGAGTCAACCGGTCATACTCTATGTTATTTTTACTAGTCCTACTTCCTTTCTCTCTACCCAAAATGTTGTATCTAGTTCACAGTTAGGTCTCCAACTGACTTTTGCAGCTTTTTAACCCTGCTTCATTTCTAAGCACCAAATTAACAAAAAGTTACATTGTGCGATTTTCATATACATCCCAAACAGGATGCAGCCTAACACAGATACATAAAAATGGTTTAGGAACAACTCAGGTGTTAGGTGTTGACCTGGTCTCCAAATTGACTAGATCCCAAACTGATCATGTATCTGTGGGATGATTCACAGAGACCTCAACCCACAGGACCCAAAAGACCCCCACTAGCAACATCCTGGTGCAAGTCTTTCAGTGGCAGTTGAAGGACTTGGCCATTTTACAACATCGTCGCCCGTAGTGTGAAGAAGTATAAAAATGTCCCTTGAAAAACTTAATATAGCTGGTGATGATGGCAGGCAGCACTCACACCACAAATATGAACCAGTCAATCAAACAGCACCACATGGAGACGTCGTTCTTTAAGTTCCAAAAAAAAGAACAAGAAGGAGGAGCATTTAACACTAAAATGTCTAAAGCTGTTGTCTTTATAGGGACGGGGCATCGATAACCGGTTCTTTTAGCCTTCACGCTTGTCGATTTCTCTTATCAATACTTTTCGTGCCAAATTTTAACATCCCAGTCCAGGTGGTGGTGGTAATGCACCTTAAAGTTGTTTGCCACCCGCCATAAAATGAAAGAAGAAGTACATTGAAGCCTACAGTCAATTTCCAAGGCACGTCTTTCACATTACATGACACTCACATGATGACAACAAGGAAGACGCGATGGCGGAGAGACTGAAACAGTCCAAAGTGTGGCTTCCCTTCTCCAGAATGGACTGTAATAGAACAACGTCCAACTTACGCAGCACTGTAATTTCAAGCAAGGGCAGGAACACCACCAACATGCTGAAGTATTTGATGACGACGCATGGCATTAAATACAGAGTGTCATGTGTTCGACAATCTCTGGTCAACGAGTACAGCTACCGCTAAGTCTCAGCAGAGCAGCGCTAGTGAGGATCCAGTGACCAATTTCCTATTTGTTTCCTTACACAAGCTTTTATCTCTTGTTTAGTAACTCAATAAAATCGCTGTTGTTTACAGGATCGAATGACAGAATTGATAATGACATCAGTATCAATAAAACCTTATCGATGGCCATCCTTAATCCTCTATCAGCACAATAAGAAACTTGATAGGTTAAAACTACAAGACACAGCTGATAAATCAATTCTGGAGAAGGACAATGACTCTTTCACAGGCTATATGCTGGAGGTAAAATGTAAAATGTGAAAATCTTTCCAAAATGAACCGAAACAAAATTAGTATAAAACGAATATCGTCAGCATCTTAAGAGATCAGCTGCTTTGCTCTTACATTGATATTATCAGAGGCAACCACAACACAGCAGCCTCTCACTATTTGATAAAACCCTGGTCACATATCAGAGGACGAGTCATAAATCACAAGCAGCTGACTGGAGATCCCGGAGGAAACCACACCAGGATAAATTTGGAGCTGCTGGAGGTTTCCTCTGACACTGGTTATGGTTAAAGCATCGAGTCAACCCAAGGGGAAGCGGTGAAGGGATGATAGCATTAGTTTCCAGTTAATTGACGGGCGGAGATTGAGAAGGTGCCCTCCCCATTAGCTCTTAACAGAGATCCTGCTTAATGAATCAATGTCTATTTAATCCGCACTCTCCGGCCATCGCCATGGTATCCAGGAAACGCGGAAGAGAACCTGGTAACCAGCGACGAGCGACTTTCCCGTCTTGCACAAACACGCCCTCTCTTCCATTTCTCTCCTTCATGTTATTTTCTCCTCTTCCTCCTCCAAATGCTTAATGTCTCTGTAATCACTCACCACCACTTCTCTTCGTCCATATCAGTGTCTGCTGCACTCGTGCTGTTTTCTCTCTCTCTCTCCCTGTCCTCTTTATCTGCAGTAATTGTCTTAATCAAATTCATTGTGTGTCTGTCCACCGCGTACTCATCAACTAGAGAACGAACACTCCAGAATATCAAACCAAAAGTTATTATTTCGCCTCATGACCCGCCATGAAGACTTGTTATTATCCACGCTGTGCAAATGTAAATTTGCATTAACACCAAATTTGCAAATGTTTTAGTCCCTCTCAGTTCTCCTCCCAATTTTCTATGGCCTCCACATCGGTGACATCCTGGGAATTCAACCTTGAATGTGCCAGTCTCTCCCCATGTTGTTAACTTTGACCCAGTTGTTGAGTGCATGGACGTTTTTATCTCATCTTCTTCTACCGCTTAATCCTCACTAGGGTCGTGGGGGTTGCTGGAGCCTATCCCAGCTGTCATGGGGTAAGAGGCGGGAGTGAACCCTGGACAGGTCGCCAGTCTATCACAGAGTACTGGGAGACTTGGAGGTGTCAGTGCTAACCACCAAGTCACTGTGCCGCCCCTGGTGGATGTTTTCTTTCCTCTAATCCTTAATGTGGTGAACAACAGCAAAGAAAAATCCTCCACAGGTCGCAGTTAGCTTGACCCATCGCCCGCTGGATGAGAGCTGAGCCATCTCTTTTTTACTTGATGATATTACGGTGCAGTAGCGGTCGTTGGCATAACGCCATCAGTCTGATCAGAATAATGGATGCCCTGACATCCAGGAAGTTTGTAAATGTTGTCCAAGTTTCTTAATGACAAGACAAAAAACGATATAGATTATAGTTTACCACAAACCTCCCAGTAGCTGTACTGTATCTGGAGCCTAATAGAGGTCCTATGGAGGGCCACATTAACAGCGTAAAGATGAATTTGTTAAACCGATGACTGTATTTCTGGCACTACACGACTTTGATCACCGACACAAACCACTAACTATGAGTCCTTAGTTAACTAGACCTGGGCCTTCTCAGTCCAGATACCACGGCACATACAAAGGGACCAGGCTGGACTGGATCTCCAGTTTCTAAGTTGTTGGAGAAAATTTTGCAAAATTAAAGGCTGCGAGACAGAAGTCAAGCTGTACTTCTTCTGCTATTGAACGTAACATTTTGTGGCTTTCTACGTCTTGTATTACTGAAGTCAAGATGTAGTGCTGCCGATCGTTCTTGAGGTTTTTGTTCTGATTCAGTATCAGTTCGGATGACGTATCAATTTTCGAACAATTTCACTCAAAACTAATGTTTCCATTGCTTCCACAGACTCGAGATATTTTCACGATATTTTACCCCATGTCTCACATCTTTCATATGTCTTTGCTTTGGTGAAGCTCTTCTCTGTCTTCATACTTTTTGAATCTAACCAGCTTTCAGGCCTGGCCATGCCCTCGGGGTCGTAGCCACTGTCATGGTTGGGGGGCAAGGCTTTGAGCTGCTCTCAGAAGAGGCTACCGCTGAAATAAAGGCGCTTTTTGGGAACTTTTTAAAGTTACGTTCAGGGAGATGGTTTTAAGCCAGAAAACAGTCCCTCTTTGGTACTTTTCAGCGTTCATGTGTCAACTTGAGACGATAGTAGAATTACTCTATGTTTAGATAGTGCTAGGCTAGCTTTAGTCTTGGCCTTTTTTAGCCTCTGTGTCTTTTGCCCTGGCGAACAGACCGGCTGCTTAGTAGCGAGGACCTTAACTGCCCTGCTGCGTTGTTTTTCCTCCACTTTCAGTCTGGAAAGTGTGATTCTCCTCCTCTGGGCTACCATAGCTTAATCAAGCAACAACAGAGACGGTAATCCCCTAATGATGTGTGTGGACAGGTCGGCCGTGTCTTTATTTTGCTTCACAGTTTGTCATTGATTCAGGGGTTAGGGGTTGCAAATGAATCTAATCAGTATTTAGTAACAGAAAGGAGCTAGTGGAAATCTCCAAAGGCCAAACAATAAATAAGATGTATGTATAGAAGATCCCTGTGGTTGAGTCATAGGGGGATAAACTGTGTACAGAGGCAGTGAATGGATTCTGCGCCATGCTCTCCATAGGGATGAGGGATTATAAACTGGTTTCTCTCTCCTTACTATCTTCTTCAGCGTTATCTTGTTCCCTTCTTTTCATACACATACAGAATCACTTCATTTTTTCACTCCTGCCGTCTCCGTCCTCTAATTCAAGTGGTGACATTTTCCCTCTCCTGCTCTCGTTTTTGTTTCTAACCACAGCCTGTTGTTAGGCTTGTCCTTCTGTCTGTAGCAACAGCAGCAACCAGCCAAATGTCTTGAAAGACAGACAGAGGCTATAAATCATAGCGGCCTCCACGCCACGGCCACGCACAGCTGGGCTGAGCACAAGAGGTCCGGCCAGTGTTCGGCCATTCGGGCCAGGATGAGGTCAATTCATCAGCCGGCAGTCAGTTCCTGATTCACTTCAGTCAGTTTGTCAACAGTCAGCCTGGCCTCTGTTTCAGCAACAGTGCTGACATCAGCTTAGGCACAAACAGCATGAAAGGGAAGAGAAGAGAGAAGGTGGAAAGGAACAAAAGCAAGCAGGCATCATGGGTGCTGTGACTCCTGAAGGCTTTACTCACTCTGCCGCACTCACTCACACACAACCACACTGACCCAACTACCTGTCGGAGCGTCTTCAGCATCTCCGTGGCCTCATCCTGCTTCCCCTGCTTGGCCATCAGCATCATCTCCTGGATCATGCCGATGCGGCGCTGGTAGGGCGGCGGCGTCCCGCCACGGTTCAGTCGGTCCCCCGACTTCAGCATGAGGGAAGCTAGGATGTCTCCCTTCTCTTTGGTGGGCGTTCGCTTCCAGCTGTGCTGAGGACTGGCTCCTCCAGGCTCCTGGCCTTTGGTCTGCTTGGCACCCATGGTGCTGCCTTAATGTGAACTGTGATAATAACGAGACCCGTCCCACTGAGCACTCATGCAGGGGCAGCTCTGAATGATGTTTGAGACACTTTACTTATTAAAACGTCGGCAGTTGATCGCATCTTTGGAAAGTGTGGTCAGTCTGGGTCTGAAATAAAGCCAGCCACAATCTAAACTATCATGAAATATGGTCATTATCACAGTTTCTAAAAGAGTGGGAACGTTCCCAGAGTAGAAAACAATAATGACAAATATGCACAAGGACCTGGAGTAGTTTTTTCTGCAGCCGGAAACTTCTTTTAATCCAACAGAGTGAAGCTCAAGTCGGGAACAGGTCGGAGGATGCTGCCTGAAGCATGGCCGCGCAACGCGGACACGGCTAAGCCAGGATGCAGGATAGGAACAGCGCAGAGAGGACCTTGGCCCGCCGCAGCCTCCTATCCCGAACGCAACTTCACCACGTCTCCGAAATAATTCCGCCTCGACAGCAGCGTTACCTTCTGGTTCTCCTGCTGTTGTCCTCTAAGGCTGAGCCGTGAGTCCTGGACCAGGGGAGGAGCAGGCAGCGGGTCGGAGGAGGTGCTGCATGCAGCAGGGCATGGCAATGTTTACGTCTCCAGTAGAGCACTGTCTGGTCCTCCGCTCTGCCCCGTCCTTGCACGTCCGCTGGAAGTCATGCACAACCCGCAACAACCGCGGCACACGTCCTCCTCAAAGCCCGATTCTCCATCCGCTCAGGAGCAAGAGGCGGCGGCGTAGGCGTCTCGGTCCGCGGGCTGTGCGGCGTCTGCAGCTCCGGGGGCTTGACAGGAGGGAAAGAGTGAGGAGGGTGTCCCCTTCCTGGGGCTGGATTATGTATCGCACCCTCTGTTCAACTGATTGGGGGCGCGCAGCGAGTGCACGTGAGCACAAGTCCCCCTCCCTCGGTGATGGAGAGAGAGAGGGGAGGGCTCGGAGAGCGCGAGCACTGCCAAGTTTGCCTTTTTTTTTTTTGCTACTGTGCACTTTACGCCAGAGTCCATTTAAAATGCGCAGGTTTTATGCTGTGTGGTTCACTGGTAGAGGTCTATTTATCTTGCCAAGATGCATCAAATCTAAATACTGGTCCATTTAAATCGGCATTATTAAAATAAAATCAGTCCTTTCAAGTCATTCTAATTTAGCAGATTTCAGGTAAAGTAGTTAAAACACGAGTGCTTTGCGGTGCATTAAAGAGTATGAGAAATATATATTATATAATAATTTTGAAATTACCTTATTTTGCACATTTCCCTACCGAGTTCGGTCTTTTTGCATAAAAGACAAAAGGTTAGACTTTTTATCTGTTCATTTGAAAGGCTTGGGTACAGTTTTAAAGTAGGCTACATGCTGCAGTTTTAAATGTCCATCAAGGTGACTTAAAGTCGGTTTCATAAAGGAGATATCAGAGAAACAGCTCAAATTTCTCAGCATTCAAACAGTAACAGAGCTCACATTACTGAGCTGTGTGCAGCCAGTGAGTAAAGGACTATACTGACATCTGGTGGCAATTGTCGGAAAATCACTCACGCATGTTTACGTTGTCGCGTGGTTAAACTGCTTAAATCTAGTTATCGGAATGTACGCAATAATAAATGTAGTGTGGTCCTGTATTAATCGCAGTCAGTTTAAAATAACTCATACCTAAGATACTCATTGCCTTCAACATCTGTGTGCATGTCAGCCAACTGTAGGCACACTTCATGAAAACAAACACAAGCTCACCAGAAATCTCAGGGTGTATTTTTCAAAAGGTATATTTATTCGCTTTGCTTTTAATTACATCTCTATTTACAGTAGCATTTCAACCATCTTAGTTGCTTCAAATTACTTGTCAAAAAAAAAAAAAAGTTAATATCGGGCTTATAACTTGGCTCATGAGTTTCTTTTTTTCCCCCCAAAGTCTTAACTAAAGACATTCAACACGTGTCTAAAAGATGAAGACTTCATTCTGTTTTTAGTAAAAACGACTGCAGTGAGGACAGCAGACAATTCACACACGCGTTCCTCCACTGTGCCGTCATAACACAGGCTGCCAACTGCTTGGTTTCATTTCTTTCATGTGAGCAGCTTTTGTTATTCAGAAACAGCCAAAACCTGTCTCTGGCATCCAGCAGGAGGAGGATTCACTAAGCCTCCAGACTTTTTTTTTTTTTTTTTTATAGTTCACATCAATGAATCACAGTCCTGTCAATATTAAATGTCAAAGAGAAATTAGATCTCCAAAAAAAAAAAAAAAAAATCATATATCCATACATGACAATGAATTCCTACATATTTAGTTTTGCTTTTTCATGACTTGAATGGTATAATGAGAGAAAAGCTGTCAGGTAAGGAACTACTCAAAGGATAGAAAGAAATTTACACTGAATATAAATCAGAGGACAGCCCGGTTGGCGATAGAAGAAATCAAAGAATGTGGCACAGGGATGTGAAGGACACTGATGAGGGAGATTTCTAAGAAACATGTGGACACTGAAGGAGAGCCATGGCCGACGCTGCATACTAAAAGTATCCTGCACTCAGGTCCTATCCTGTCATGAGTTCATGCCAACATCCAATCAGAATTTACAACTGGATGGCTCATCTTCTACTATAGCTCCACTTTATTTAATAGTCATTCCATGCAATTAATTGAATATAATTGTATTTAATAAATATAGGATTTTACTGTCAATGTACTGACAATCATTTGTAATCGTACCACTGCTTTAAGATGCAAGTGTTGGATTATTTCGATGTAAAAGCAGCATTTAGCCTGTTGGTGGCATCCTCATGCTGTGGGAATGCTTCTCTAGCGCAGGATATTTAGGTCTTAAAAACACATTACTAGTGTTCTGGAGGGGACATATTCAGTCCTGCAGCCTGACAGTAAAGAACAGGGATGAAATTAGAGAAAATTACAGAGTGCTGCGCTGATGTAGAAGATGTGGAAGTAACTGCTGGCAAAGACACTCAGTACTGACGTTAACGAGTGAAAGTGATCTAGCAGTATATAAAAAGTGTCTTATATAAATAATGGAGATTTGGTTTCATTTAGACATTAAAGAGATATTTTCTGATGTTTAGGATCATTCACTGTGCTTCATTGTTGTGACAAAGTAAATCACGAACGCTTACGTAATCAGCCCAGAATGCAACGCACCCTCCTTCTCTTACGTGGCTCACAGAGGTCCTACATAACTCAACTGGGATTGAGTAGTTTAATTCTTAAAATCCATGACAGGGGAAATGGATCCAAGAAAAAGTAATGAAAGTGAAATCATGAACCTAGAGGTGAACCCCAAAAAAACAGAATTAAAGAAGTTTTAAGATCTAGTTCAAGTGATGGCTTACTGGTTGACTAGAAAAGTTCAACTGAGGCTTCAGTGTGAAGCTCAGCAGGAGTCACTGCTCTTTTTGTGAACCCAGAGCGCTGCAGTAAATACTCCCTCTATAAAAAAAAAAAAGAAACAACCTGGTCAATATTTCAGCTATTGCTTGTCAGAACCAGTCAACCTCAACCCAGGTCTCTTCCACTACTTTGTGCTCGTCTCTTCAAACGCAACATGAAGACAGAGGACTGCAGATTTTCCACCCTATATGACTGAATCGATGATATACTGCTGTTGGGCACACTCTGACAGAAAAGGGGAAAGGTGGGCCGGCATGTGGATCATCTAGAAACGGCAACGTTTTTCCTTTGCTTAACCCCACGGATGCTAGTCTCTGTCTGAAGGCTGCAATGTTACAGGGAAAGGAGAAATCTAGATAAGCCAGGCACAACCAGGGGGTGACGGCGTGTCTGGGGCCTCACGGGAGGGAAGTGACGCTTAAAACGTGTAGCCAGCAGGGGGTGCTTTGTCATCTTTGTTGCTTTCCAGGGAGAAAGGAGGAATGCGAACGTCGAAGTGGGAGCCGTCGGTCCTTTCGATTCGAAACGTCCCCCTTAAAAACAAAGAACCAGACTGGGTGAGTGAACATGATATTAAAACAGCAGAACAATTAGAGCCTTGAGAACATTTGTGGATATGAAAATGACATGAGCTCCAAACCCATGAAGTCTAAAACGTAACCGTTTACATCATGTACTACATGTAAAAGTATTATATGTTGCAGACGTGTGTAACCGACTCACCACATGTGACCACTGGGAGCTTGTAGAGACACATGGCTGCTGTACTGGAAGGCTGGCTGCTCTTTGGATAAAACTGGCTCCTGTGACACACACACACAGATATTGATTCAAATTTATACAAACTGTTCTTGACAAGGACAATGAACCTAATGGCACCCGGCTCTCATTGACGTGTTCTTTGTGTCAATGATTGATGTAAAGAATATCGTTTTTAAAAAGGAGAAAAAAAAGGTAAATGCACTATTTCCTTTAATATCTACATGGAGACAAGCGGACAACCTATATGTCCTCTCTAAGTCCAGCTCCTACTACCTCTGGAGCTTCTACCTGAAACTCTAATCTGTAGTTGTCCTTGGAAACTTGGCAGGTGATTGACCATCATGTCTATCAGAGCCTCAACACACCATCAGATTAATCAACCACATCACGTGGAGCTGGACATGTAGTTGGTGTCTATGTAAGGAAAATGTGCAGACAGAAGGCTTACACCAGGGCCACTTACACAGACAGCGCTGAATGGTCGAATCATTGTTGTTCAGACACAAACAGGAAGCTTGAAGCTCAGCACACTGCCTCATGAGGTACAAATCTCTGTTTAGGTGTTTGGTTTCACTCTGGTCTTGATACTAGGATATTTTACTACCCACTTGATGCCATATTAGAGTTGTGTTAAGCTGCTACTAACACAAACCCAAATGTTTCGTGCTAATATTGGTGACCAGGTATGTTGCTTTAATTGTGAAGAAGGTATAGGGATGTATGTATGAAGTCATTCTTGTTCCGTTGTGTGACTCTTCTCCATCTCCCACAGTATGACATGATGCTGTTTATGTGTGTTTGCATGCTAACCCTGCCTACGACGCCTCGTCCTCGGACTGTCTCCAGAGTTCCCGACAGGCTAAAGATCCTCCAGTGTCTCTCTCTCAGCTGAACCACCTCGTTACCCATGTTCTCCAAGCGGATACAGTAGCGCCACTGCAGGAAGAAAACACACAAAGATGTTACACTTTGCCATGAGATGTGGTATTTTACCCACTTTACATTTTTACACAAAGAAAAAATATGCTACTCACCCAATAAACATGGGAGTTCTGGGCCTCCTGAGAAAAATAAGTTAGAGACATTAGATTTTAAAAAGACTAAACCAAGCAGTTACGTCTGGAGTCTAAACAGAGAAAGACTGAAAGCACATGTCTTCATTGTCACATCCATTCTATAATGTGGACACAGGCTGACGTGGTCAAAGAAGAAACAAAAGTGAAATCGTACCCTCATTCCCATGTAGAAGGGGATGACGGTGACCCGGATGTTCTCGGTGGTCTCCCTGTGGACATCTGACAGCTCCAACCAGGGATGGTTCTTCTCCTGCCAGGCCTTCAGGGTGTCTCTGGATGTGAACGGAGGAGCTGTGGCGTCCAAGACAAACGCAAATATTGACCAACAAACAAACAGTTTTCTTTGAACATATAAGAACCTTTGAACATTTGAACCTAAAATCCCAGAAGTGCTGTAGGCTGCCCTTACATGTGGTAAATGCAGAGAACTAAGTCTTGTCTCTGCGTATACGAATACTAACATGGTTGATTTGATCATTACATGAAGATACAGAAATTCACAAACCGTAAACATGAACTTTATGGTAGATCTACTATGTACTAAGTACTATTGTCATCAATGGAACAAAACATGTTCATTCTTAGATGATTTATTCTAAATTGGTTTTGTATAGTCAACTATAAAGGCTCGGTGTGAAGAATGACGGTGAGATGGCAGGAGGCTGTTTACATTTTGCAGGGTTGTACAAGAGGAAGCGCTCAAACAGTTCATGCTGGATGGGGACCTGCTCTGTAGAGTTATACGGCAGGATGTCTTCATGGCTCACGTAGTCCAAACCTCAAGGAAGAAACACAGACACTCAAAATAACGTACAAGCTATAGACTCGAGTGTAATGCTACTCAGAGGAATGCTTTGTTCACAGCCGTTTTGTGACGGCTGTTTCCTGTAAGGCTGCGTACCTGGGATGGCGTACAGGGCTCTGCTATCATCATGGTTGGCCAAGAACGTCACTGCCTCCGTCTGGGATCTCTGAGACTGTTGAACACATTAAAAACCAACAGTCACATGCCTGGAGACACTCATGGACAACTAATTATACCACAGTGGTGGTGCCTTTGTCACCCTGTAAAAGCTCCACTCAGTGCGCTCTGTAAAAACATTATTATACGCACTCTTAGAAACGGTCCAATATAACAGAAATAAGTCCGACAGGCCTGTTTATGTGTGTGTAGAAAACTGTGAATTCAACTGTTCAACTATGTGATTTTAGTAATGACGACATTATAATCACACTATGGACGGCTGCACATGGTTTAAGAAGAAAAACAACAAGTGCTCTGCAGATGGAGACTTACGTCAAAGAAATCAGTTACGATAAGCGAGCAGGTTCCTTGCCACTACAAAAACAGGTCTTTTGCACTTTTCCGTTGAGACATGTATAATTTCGTTGTACCGCTGCACAATGACAATAAAGCTTCCTATTCAATTTCAACTCATCTACAACACATTGTATCTGTGCAATGGCATGCATCAGCACTAGCAGATGGTTTCTGAACGTTCAAAGAACAAATTAAATGAACGATGACATGTAAGAACTGACTGCCGCAGGCCTGTAACAGTATTATGATTTTGACCAAACAGGAACAGACGTTAATTTAACAGTAGTCCTGAGTAATAGCCTGAAGGATGCATCTGGATTTGGATCTCAGAAAACCAAGGATATTTTGAAATGGTCTCAGATAGCGGCCATTCTGCTGCAGTCGGCCGCCTTTAATTTTTTGCAGAGCATTTGTTGTATCAGGTTGATACGTCTGATGATGCTGTTTGGCCTTTTCTGTAATGTTGAGCTCCCCAAAGAGAAGGAGTCTTTGTTATCTAGGGAGAATCTTCACTATGATTACGCTGCAACATTGTTCCAGCCCTAAACTAGAGTTAGAAAGAATTGACCCAGAAGAACAAAATGTGCTTAATGTAGCAAATGATAGCACAGTTTCCTTTTTGGACTTTTAGGATTCAAGTTAAAACAAAACTCAGTCACTGGTGGTCATAGTAACAAGTAACAAGTAAGTAAATCATACTTACTATGTGAGGACAGTCCCTGGTGTCGATGAGGACTTGGTAGTAGGTATGAGTCTTTCCCTTCACCTCCTTGGAGCCGTGGGCTCCTGGGGGCTCAGGTTTGCTGAAAGAAGAGACGGCACACATTCAAAACCGCCCCATAAACACAAGCAGAGGAGGACATTTTGGCAAAGTTTAGCAAAGTTTAGGGTTTACCTGTCAGACATTGGAGGGGTGATGTCTCGGTCATAGAGCCGGGCGTGCCAAGGAAACAAGACAATGCCTCTGTAGCCAAACACGCTGTGGAGAAACAGCTGAGGAGAGCACAACAACAGGGAGAACACAGATAAGTCTCCGTGAGATTAAACATGTAGGATGTTTAATACAGCATAGGTTAGATGGGATTACAGTTATTTGACGAGATCACACCAATACTAAGTTAGAGATTTGTCACAAGTTCAAAACAGTTCAGACGGTAAAAACACTCTAATCTACATCAACAGTCAAACGTGTAGGTTTAAAACTGATCTAGAGATTCACCGTGTGTGTTTTGGTATGAGTGTGAAGTCTTACCTGTCCTGTTTCATATTTGCCGTGCTGCTTCACTGCCTCAAACACTCCCACAGTCTCCAAAATCTTCCCTTCGGGCCTGTTCCTGCCAAATACAGGCAACCCAATTACACACTGGAGACCGTTTGTGGGTCTGTTTACCAAATACAGAACATGAGGACTGACATCAAAACATCATCGTAAATGGACCAACACAAGCACAGCAACAGGAAATCCCACAGTAGTAAAGGCAAGAGGCTTCAGGAGTTTCCCTCCGACATATATTCACATTCAGCTTTGACGCTGCCAACTTTCAGCTTCTCCTTCTCCTCAGTCCTAATCTCAACCACAACTTGGACATGACCTCTACTTGTCAGATGTCAATAAACAGAAATACCGCTGGACCTAATCTCCCATGTCCTCCACTTCAGCCACGCAGCAAAACACACACACACACACACACACACACACACACAACAACAGCTGGTCACTTCAAATAAATAACATGCATACTTCTGGGCTCCCTGCAAAGCTAATCTTCACAACAGAGATGATGAGCAGGGATTAATGAGGTGGATATATGGACGGGGGGAGGGAGGATAATATTACATAGAAGGTTGATTTCAGGTTATTATTTATATGCACAAGAATAATCACAATGTAACCTGATTATACTATGAGAAATATGATTATAAAACAGCAGATTTACGTCCAGAACAAATACCTCTAGTTAAGGTCAGGAACATTTTATACTCAAATGCACTCAGAGCTGTAAGTCAGATGTTACCTGCAGGTAGGTGACTGTGTGAGCCTCCTGCTCGTACAGAAATATTACCACTACACTTAATACATTAAGCCACAGTAGGCACACAACTATTAACAATTTATGTGCAAGGTTTTTACTCAAGTAAATGTCTTGTTGATAAAAAAAAAAAAAATCAGAGTAGAAAAAAGGCCTCAGGATTTGACTACTCATCTTCTTCTCCACTGCATTTATTGGAGCATTTTCAGGGTTTGTTGAAGTGTTCTCACCACCACCAACAGGGACGTGTGGTTGAACCTTTCTGTCTACTGAGTGTGGGATCAAACATCACAAACACACACCATGACCATTCATGGAAGCTTTTAATGAAGACCACTATAGGAGGATGAATATTCTTCATAACAACGAACCATCAATGAATTTTAGACTCGACAATCCCACACGCTGAATTTAAGGCCAAGTATCTGCATTGTTCATTACTAACAACACTAACCAAACTCATGAGAGACTGATGTCATTTAAATTGCTCCTAGACAGAAATGCTTTGTCCCCTCCACAAAGTCCATCATTATGTACGTACTCGACACCAAGTGGTTTTCGTTTGTGTATGAATTGCTTCCCTAGCCTGGCATAGCCAGGCTCAGTGCTAATAGGTCTGGTAACGCATTAGTGGGATTTCATTACAGGCGTGTTTTAACAAATACAAGGGAAAAAAACACTTCCCCACACAACTGCATTATCCTACATCCAATCAGAACCATTTTGTTGTAAATAAATTCAAAGTTATGGCAATAGCATGCGAGACTACTCTTCTGTCCATCACTGCATAAACCCGCCCAAACTATTTGACTGGCCCGTCAGATCTTTGGTGGAGCACAACCAGTTCCCAGCTGAGCGACAACAGACCAATATTCAACCTCAAAAATGTTATGGGCGGGCGAGGCGGGTTATTTTCCAGGAGATTTGCTTCCCAGCTCTAATAGAAAACACTTTATAGATGTCAATAAATTACATTAAACTGAATTAATGTACCAATGATCTCACACACCAGGGCGACACGGCCTTAGACGCTCTGTTCAGTTTCTACCTCTGCAACAATCTGAGAAATGTCAATACACCGGCCAGAGATGATCACTGATCTAAATTTAGCCAACCCACAGCAAACTCTGGAACCTGCCTTAGCCAACAGCTACCCCTGGTCAACAACTCATCTTGCCAGTAAAGCAACTATCCATTTCACTCCTCTCCTCTGGGAGTGAAGGCAGCTTGCTATACCTCTGTGTGGGCAACGAGTCGCAGTGAAGCTGGCAAGAAAAGCAGCAAGGCAGGAGAAATAGGATTACGCAATTAAACGGTTACATAATGTAAACTTGTGAGATCCAAAATGGCACAGAATCACTGCTACTGTAAATCAACTAGTGTGGGTGCAGTCACCCGCCCGTACTTTAAATGTGCGCGCTCTTTCTCTCCATCAGCACCGACCTCTGGTTGCTCTGATAAACTCTGCTACAGAAACACTAGTTTACTTCTACACTGGATCACTTCCCGTTTATTCCCAAGCAAGTCACCGCCTGCTGTGGGTGTGAATAGCAAGAAAAAACCAAGCACAACAAAAAAAATATATTTTTTTTTTTGAAAATCTAGAAAATGTACCTCTTTAGAGAAGAGTCAGTGATAAGATGATGACATAAAACCACTATGTTTTAGACAGACTGCACTTTCCACTTGTAATTATATTCAGATTTAAATTAAAATATGCCATCACATCAGAAGTTATTATTAACAAAAACATTTGCATGTAAGTGGAGCATGTATGGCCATTAGATCAACCTATTCTTTCTTCAGGGTAATTTGACACCATTTCCAAACTAACCTGGTGTAGAAAGGAGTTTGCTAACACGTTATTTATATTATGGGACGTGTTTTGACAAACACAGCAAGAAATAATAACCTGTGAATGCAAATCAATAGCCCTACCAGGTATACGAACTTAAGACTTGTGTACTTTTTACTTAGGACTTGACAAACTGAGGACAACACGGGACCGTCATGTGGAACTGAAACAGCAGCACGTCTGGGTGACTGTCACCTCCTGATGCATCCTCAATAAAACAGGCGGCGTGAGAACACAGACCGGTATTTGGATTGTGCTTCGAGTAGGAACAGTACTTGGGCATTGTTTTGATAAACACCCAAATTAAACTCCATTGTGCGCAAATGATTTGTAGGACGACAAACATGTTGTGGGATGGGGAATTTCATCTGGCTTCCAAATCACAAGCAGTAATTTCACCAAGCAGAGCGCAATTTGTGTGCCTCCTGGCATTTGAACGCATCACACAGAGAGACGAAAAATCAACTTCTATGATCTGAAAGTTAAAATTAGTGGTTCTGTCAATAGTGTTAAATGGGTAGAGACCAACAGAACCACTTCAGTTCCCCCTCAGAGGAGACGGCCTGAAATAGCCGTTTGCAACATTACTTGATTGTAGGATCTGTGCGATGAAAACCCTGGACTTGCCCAACATTTCAAACACTGAATTAACCAAAAATAGACTTTCCAATTTTATCTTCCCCTGAATATGCAGAGCGAAACGTGATTTCACAACAGAAGCCACTTCAAGTGGATTTATGCACAAAACAGCGATTTAAGCTTCCACAGGCTTTTCTGAGGGCTGTGTAGATGAACACTTTAGTCTAAACCTTTTTGTAGGCAACACGCTGTGTGGAGATACTGAGAGGCAGCAGGTGGGTTTAATTGATGTTAATGGGTTGATACTAAAAGCTTAAGCCAATAACTAGACAGCACCTAATCACATGTAAGGACAGAGGACAGCGGTGCTGAATAGAACACAGTTCCTGGTGATATTTAATTGTAACAAACATATAGTCAGTTTTTTTTTTTTTTTTTTTATACTAACAATTTCTATAAATACTAGTGTGACAGACATGTTATGTATGTGAAGATGGGCTACAACTTATGTGCAGGTAATATGTGCATGAAACGTTAATAAATGAATATCAATCACCACGTTAAATACAGACATCTGGTGTTGCACAATGGATAAAGGATTTTCCTTATGCAACCCATTTATGTACCGGTTACACCATTACAACATGTGTGTAAAAATAGATAAGACAATGATAGTGTGTTTGTGTCCCCAATGTTGAACGTGTCCGTTCCTTAAAGAATAATAATAAACTGTCTGATCTAACACGTACCAGTTTTATTCAGCAGGCTAACACTCAGCCCAGATACTGACAGTAGTTGCTCAACCCATGCTGGCTAGCTAATGCACAGCAGAGGACGACTCCACTTTTCTTGTCTCTAGTGAGTGTCAGCTCACATTTACAAACAAAGCTCGCAACGAATGCATCATTTCGAGACAACCGTCTAGGCAGCAACAGCGTGCCGTGTGTCTGTAGCTCGTTTAGCCTTCTTACATAGCTCCGACTACTCCGTCAAAGTCTTTAGCATGTTAGCTTTGCCAGGGGAGGACACTGGCTGCGTCTCTCACCGTGACGACATGAACCTCCTCTGCTGAAAGCCGCCGGTCACTCCGCAGGCCCGGCATGGCGGCCGCGGTCTGTACGCCTCGAAGCTGCTGCTGCTGCTGCTGCTGGTGTCAGCGACACTCAGTAGTCTGTGTGTGTGTTTCTTGTTGTATTTACTGACACTGCTCAGCAAGCCTCGACGTAACGCACAAGCCGCCATCTTTCCTGTCCTTCTGGGCTCGCGTGTGTTCTTACACGCGCATGTACAGCTGGGTAGTTGTCACGTTCATGGACCGGCTGTAGGGTAGTAACAAAGAGAACGCAATGTTTAATTAAATGTAGATATCCTTTTGACCTCCACTACTTCTAGGATACTCCTCGCTTCAAGCAGTTGACAGACTCGTGCGCGTTTATTTAAATCCTACAAATATTTAACGTTTTATGACGTTGTTCTTTTACGGTACGGACAATTTCTCAACACACACTTCGAGACAGATGTCTGTTGAAAAAAATGAAGGGAAAATAAGTCCCCCGAAAGTATTTTTTTTAATATTAAAGATTTATTTCTCAATAAAATGCTTAATTGCACGGCAGGCTTTTGTAATCCTTATATAATACTTATATTAAATGTGTATACCCCGTTATACCCTGTATATATCTGCCCTTGCCCTTTACTTTTCGAAAACGGTCCTATTTTCACACTTTTATTTTTACACTCATTTAACTTATGTGTTTTTTTGTGAGCAAGTAACTGGAGTCAAATTCCTTGCATGTGCACACTGCACACACACAATAAATCTCATTCTAACTCTGATATTCTGGTTTTAGGATCTTATGGAGGGACCATGAAGGCACCAAATGTGCTCACGTGTAGTGCAGCAAGTGACGTTTACATTGAATATAGCACGAAAAGATTGATGTAAGTATATAGAATAAAAAAACAGTAGTTTCTAAACATTATAACTGTGAGTGCATGACATTAAATAATCCACTATTTTAAATAAATGTTTCACCACGAAGGTCACGTGGCCGCATGCGTCATTGTGTCACGAGGGAAACAATATGGCCGCTTACATGGATTTATGTTATTTTTACTCCTAGTTCTTTTTAAATGCTGAATGTAAACGTATACAAATAACAATCCGTGTATGTACTAGCACATCTAGCTTCACTCAAAACAACCTTGACGAAAAGGTTTGATTAAATAATCCGCATCGCGTAAAAACAGATCGCTCAGTCAGTGATAGCTGTATTAAGACCATGGCTTCTGCTTTTGTCGTCGGGAATGCATTCAGACATAAGGTGACAGAGTTGTTGGAAAACACAGACTCATCTCTGCCACAAGCACTGAAGGAAGAACTGGAAGAACTTCTTGAAAAACCAGAACCAATAACTCTGACCTTCGGTACAGCGAGACGACTCAAGAAATACCTTCAGGACAAAGGTAAAGATAAATAAATGAAACAAACAAACATTAACATTTATAACTCATAGCATGTTATACAAACTCGTAACCGTTAGTGGATGAGCATGTTTTGTGAAGGACAGCTAACTTATACTCGAGTATAATTATTATATATTAGTATATTCTTACAGTTACAGTAACTTTATTTAAGTTTACTTTGGAAATGGTTGAGCAACAACTCAAAAAAAAAAAAAACACGAAAACAGCACAAGGTGTTGACCTGTTGACCTACATTCACTAGATCCCAAACTGATCAAGTATCTGTGGGATGATTGACAGAGGCCCCTCCCCTCAACCCATAGCAAAGTGGTGGATAGGAGAGGGCCTTGGTGATAGAAGTAGCAATACTGAGTGATGGCAACATCAAGAAGAAGGAACAAGCTTGAGAAATACCAAGGGATCAAAGAAGAACTAGAAATTATGCGGAAAGTGAAGGCAGCACATAGGAACGTTGAGGGGCAGGGACGCCCAAACAGAGAGGGGGTTCAGCAGATTCCAGGAACAATATCTGAGATATTATATATCTAAGATATCTGCCCAAAAGAGTGTAAACTAGGAACAGAGAGAGGATTTTACAAACAACACTTTATGTTATGATGTATCGTGTAACACGTGATTGTGGCTGTCTTTCTTCAGGTCATCCGTTCTACCTTCATGAGCTGCTAGAGGACAGCTCACTGCACCTGCCTGAGTTCGTGAAGCCTCCCAGAGTGAGTCATGCACATGATTTAGTTTTGTATATCATTACCCTTTAAATTAGCCCTGCTGCATTCACAATACAATGAGACCCTTTTAAATTTTAGTTGACAAAATTTGACAACTCCCTCCTATGCCATTTAATTTCAGTATTTCAGTGCTTTCAGAGACTAAAACCATTAGTGAATGAACCTCCCGCGAAACTAAAGTTAAACTAAACTATGATTTCTACCTGGTACTTCAGAACCCGGAGCTGGTCGCACGTCTTGAGAAGATCAAGGCCAAACTAGCCAATGAGGAATACAACAGGATCACACGTAATGTCAACACTCAGGTACGTTATTCTTTATCCACGTTAATGCTAAAGTCAATATTTGATTTCAGCCTGTGAGATTAAGAGGTAAATGGACACGTTGTCAGGAAAATAGAGACTCTGACATCCATTGGATGGTATTCCTTAAGCTACTTTTACAAAGCGAGAGAAAATGTGATATTTTTTACATTCACATGGCAGGTTTGTGCAGTAAGTTTTAGGAATAAGGTTTTGCTTTTAGTTAATTAAATAACTCTGCTTTCAGGCAATCAACCAGAACGGTACACTAGCAGATTTTGGACGGCAAGGTCAGTGAACTACACACATACATCTTATAAGGGAGGCTGAACTGTGTATCATGAACTTGGTTTCCTCTCCCTGCCCACAGTGCGGTCGGTCAAAGCGGTGGCGGTGACCCTATTCAACTTCCTGGTTACAGTAGTTGCTGCTTTTGCCTGTTCCTACATGGGCAGTCAGTACCTGTTCACAGAGACTGCAGCGGTAAGGGAACATTAAACATCGTCAGTGTATAGACGTGCAATTTAGTGTAAGACTGTTGGTTTAATTTTTTTGAACATTAAAAAAAAAACTCACATGTGACATGTGTTTTTCAGCGAGTGCTAACAGGTGTGATTGCTGCATCAGTAGTCGGGCTTGCGGAGCTCTATGTCCTGGTCCGGACCATGGAGGGAGAACTTGGGGAACCGTAGCAGCTGTGCACATACAAGAGTAACCTTGGGAAGCAAAAAGAACAAAAACACAAGCTGCAGCTGCCCTCTAAGCAGAACAACGCCAAGTCTTCTGAATCAGAGCAGATATCTCACGTGGCTATAAAGTCTTTTCGTCCTTTTGTTAAAGTTACTGAGAATTTGGAGGCTGAATGGAGGCCGAAAACTTTGACAAATACATATTTTTTTCAAATAATTCATGTTCGTTTCACTTCCCACTTGGCCTTTTTCAAGATGAAAATCAAGATGAATATATTTATTTCGCATTTGTATTTTTTATTGGATGTTTTGTTTTGTTTGTTTGTCGGCCTGTTTGTTCTTTGTTACTTCTTCATAAAATTAATTAATTTTTTCCATTCTGTTGTGAGATGTAGATGATATTTAATAAATGATTATTTAATGTTCTGTATATTTTCTGGCTTCTTTCCCCCTCTGTAAATGTAACTGTAATGCTACTACTTCTGGTCTACTGCATAGAGTTCTGTAATAAAAAAAGCATTAAACCCCATTCTTAATTTTTCTGGCTTTGTGTTTATGTTTCTTGTACTTAAATACATCAGCTTTTCCTACTTAATTTAGAAGAAAGTACTTTATTGTCAAGTAATACACAGGAAATTTAAACTCTGCATTTAACCCATTGTGTAGTGAGCATACCTCGAGTTCAGAGCTACTTTAATTCAACCACTTTGAAGCCACTTTTTCTGCCACATCATCAAAATAAGGCTTAGGGTTGGGTTGTCTGAACTTTAATTTTTATTTCTTTTTAACATTTTAGATGTGGACTTCCTCTTGCGTTACTGATCTCATACAGTCTGACCCTACTGAGAAGGAGATTTTATGAGACCCATCTCTCACAGTGTGACGCAGAATAAACTATTGGGCAGCATTTTGTCATAATAATACAAAAACAGTACTTTTTAGTAGCATTGCTTCACTGTTGGATTTATCTCCACACTTTTTGTAGTTATTCTTCACTCTAAACTGTGAGTTTGTAGGAAAGAAAAACATTTTAATATTATGCTTAAGATAAGAATGCCATGTTTCTACTCTGGTCAACAATGGACAAAGCAAACATTGGCCTTTTGTGCCATCATGTGTTGCCGTGGGCTCCTTCCTCTCCCTGAAAGCACGTGTCGAAGCTTGATTTAATTGCCTGTAGTCTACAACCTCACCTCTAGATGCCGCTACATCTTACACATTGGACCTTTAAATCTCACCAAACTTGAGTAAAAGTAAAGATGAAAGTTAATTCTTACATTTCGAAAGAGTCATTTTCTCCGCTGAAACAACTCCATCTGTTTGTTTATTTCAGTTTTGAAGCTGCACTTGTTTTGTCTCTTTTAAATAACCCACCAGCTGTGGCACCAGGTCTGTAATACTGTTTACCAAAAATAATTATGTTCTGATTGTGCTTCCAATAGTGAATTGTGAACAATAACATGATGTCTTTTAAAACCAGACACAGAAGGTCTCTTTTCACTGATCCCTTCTCTTGATACGGATTCATATTTTCGTAAACTATGCCCCTCTTGTCAAGTCCTGTCATATCAGTGAAAGGATTAAAAGATGTAACTACATCTGGAACGCAAAAAAAAAAGTATCTCCCTAAGATCTGAGATTTGACACCCGGATTAAAGGTTTATTGAAAGATTATTTGGTTTTAAAGATGATTATGATATGCAGAGATCTCTGTCCAGTGCTGGACAAACAGTGGGCATCCCTGTCTGTCATATTTGCCTCTGTATTATACCTCTCATGTAATATTTCCAAACTCAAATCCAGGCAGAATTACAGAGCCCGTAAGCTGATAGACCCTGAGCTCTTGCTTTAATTTAGTTCTTATTTTTCTTTTTCTTTTTTTCCTTCCCCCTGTCCATCTAAATCTCTTGGTACTTACAGTACAGAGAGATATGAAAAATATTTTTTGATTTAGAAAATAATTATTCCTGTCATGGTATCTTACCACAAGGAATCATTTTAATCAGGATATTCTGAAAGATAATACTCACAGGGCCGCAGAATTAAACATGCCACTGTTTGGCTTCGAGCAGGAAAACAGGAACTGGCATCAGTGAGTCCATGTACAACAGGGCCCTATCAGCCATAACATTAAAACCACTGATCTTGTGACAGTGTTCTGCTGGAAAACATTTGGCCCTGGCATTCATGTGGATATTACTCAGACATGTAGCACCCACCTAGACCAGACCAGACACCCCACCCCATAGCAATGACACTCCTTGATAGCAGCAGCCATCCCCAACAGGATGCAGCCTGACACAGACACACATAAAATAATGGTTTAGGAACAACTGAAAAAAACATGAAAAAAACACCCACAAGATGCTGACCTGGCCTCCAAATTCACTAGATCTCAAACTGATCAAGTACCTGTAGGTTAATCCACAGAGGCCCCTCCCCTCGACCCACAGAACCAAAAGACCCCACTAACAACATCCTGTTTTTCATTCTCTGATGTGTAACAACTGTTTTGGAGGCACAAGGGAGACCTACACAATGTTAAGAAGGTGGTCATAATGTTACTCCTGATCTGTGTATCAACTGAACAATGCTCAAAATGAACCAACCTTTATCTGTTTGACTCTTCTGTAATAATAATATTTTTTTTCCTTTATTCATCACTCACTGGGAAGTTCTTTCAATGCATTTGACCCATTCATTCTCTGTGTACAGTAATTGGAGCAGTGAGCTGCTATCTGTGTGTGCCTAATATTTACTTCTGTTCTTTTTAGAATTTCTTTTTCAAATTTAAAAAAAGAAAAAAAGGAAAAACAAAATGTAAGATGAATTAAATCACAATTACTACACACTACACTTCTAATACGAGTGATACTCAACAGTACCTAAAAGTAATGGCTAAAAAGAAAGCAAAGTGTTGGTTACATTAAGATTTAAAAAATAAATAAATAAAAATGACTTGTTTAACACCTAAAGTAATGGGATAACTTATAAGAAAAATAAGGCCCACATGGTTGAGACAGAACAAAGATTCAGTAGCTAAATCTTTATGCCTTCAACCTTATTCTGCATAAAGTGGAGTCTGTGCTTTCAGAAATGACGAATGTGAAGAACAATGTGTTTTATAATTACAACTTACAGCTTAAACTGGAATGAAAACGTTTTATTCCCTAAAATATGCAACACGTAATGAAAACATAAAGCCTAAACTAGGGCAATGACAACACAACAACTTGACTACAGTATATTACGTACACTCAGCTCTGGTGGCAGACAGGACAGATTTAGACATGGAAAGTGTTGTATAAGGAAATGCAAATGAATGTAACAGAAACAGAGACCTTGACTGACTTAACGTCCTGCATTTATGTTCCCCTCAGCCCGTGCTCCTCATCAGAATTCTAGAAAATTGGTGACAATGGCAGCGTTGTAGATCAGGTCTGAGATATATCCCATGGAGGTCTGTTGTCCCATTTGTGGGTGGTGATGATGATGACGGTGGTGGTGTCCCTGGCCTTGGGTCACCTCCAAGTACACTGGCTGAGGGTGGGAAGGGACCACCTGGTCCACAGACCTGTGACCTCCGCTTCCTCCGTACACGGCCTGATGAGCCCCAGATGGAGCCAGGCTCTGGGGCTTGTAGTTCCTGAATGCCTGGTAGGAGCGCGTGGGCGCAGAGTGGTGAGGCTGCCTGGTGATGGCCTGAGGAAACGAAGCAGGAAGAAAACCGCTGAGTCCCAAGTGCTGCTGCTGCCGGTGGTTCTCCTCCTCCCAGAGACTGGGCTCTGAGTGTTTCGAGCAGCTGAGCGCGGGCTGGTGGTGGAGGGACGAGGAAGACGCTGTGGACGATGCGGGGCTGCTGTAGAGCTGCATCCAGTCTGAGTAAAGGTGTGGCACGTCTTCACAGGTGTGGTTCTGATCTGGTCTGAGTATGTCCACCACAGTGGTCGGAGCTGTATAGGTGGAGGTCCCAGGCCCAGGGCAAGGCTCCACAAAGCCTCTTCCTCCCAGGACAGACTTGCTGGACTTGGGGAATCTGCCGGTCTTAATACTCCGAGCTCTTCTGTTTTGGAACCACACCTGTGGAAAAAGACAGATTTGTATTGTGGCCATCTGCACTATACACCTCCCGAAAAATATATATGTGCAAAGCTGATATTGTTCAGAACCACTATTTGAGACAGATCAGACCTCTAATAACAGCTAGAAATACATCTTTAAGTCTGCTATGGAACAGAAAACGCCTCAGCTCAGAGAAACTGCTGAGCTGTATGTTATCTACCTCTAACTTGTGTTCTCATTTAGTCCAATATTAACTTATAAATATCTTTTTGTAAATTTGCCTCACCTGTATCTTGCTCTCGGGCAGGTGTGTGTGAGCGGCAAGCCTCTCCCTCAGGGTGATGTCCGGGTAGGGAGTCACAGCGAACGCCTGCTCCAGCTCAGACAGCTGCGCTCGGCTGAAGATCGTCCTCTTCCTCTTCCTCTGACCTTCCATCAAACCGGCGGCTCTGTCCGGCTCAGGAGACGACAGGGCGCTCTCACTGTGGGCATCTGGGCAAAAAAAAAAATGTAATTTAATTTAATTGAAGGGGAAAGACAAGCAATTTAAATAATAATTAAAAAATATATATACAAAAAAATATGATGAAAAAATTAATATAATAGTTTTGGATATGTAAATCCTTTTTAAAATGTGATTTAATAGTTTGAGATTAATTAATTTGGTTTAAATGGGTGGTTGTACAGGCCACTGAAACAAAATCACATCTGATATTAAATTTTAAAAAAACATAATTAAAAAATAATGTATTCTAAATTTCACAATAGTAATCATCTCAATGCAAAAATAATTATTTAAAAATCAAATAATAATAATAATTAACACAAAAGCAATCACAATAGAATATTTTATTTATATAATTAAATAATAATAAGTTAAAATATCTTTGACTCATTTAGTTTTGGTGGACACAGACTCTGCATTATTTTCCCTCCTGTGATTCCCTCCTCATGTTGTTTGACTCACCTTTGCAGTGCTCCTGTTCTCCATATAACGCCTTTAAATCCATCGTGTCTTTCTGCGGGCCGTGCTTCAGTAAAGAGAAGTCCGAGTCCATGAACAGAGCCATTACTCCACATGCAGTGAGACGCACACATGCACTGCCGTTACCCTCATTGATGCTCACAGCCGAGGAGGAGCCAGAGTTTTTATAACCCCAGAGCAGATCAGATGGGACACCCTGCACCCAGTACATGGCAAATCCAGGTGTTATGCACCTCTCTAATCCTCACTCTCTCTAAGAGACTTGTTTTCTTGTTGCATTATGTTCCTCAACTGTATCCTGTGTTGGATACAGCATTTTGTTCAATGATACAACATTTTTGTTTCAATGGACTTTTGGGAGTCCACGATCAATCTGTTTTTATTCATGCACTTCTATGATAAGCCAAATGAAATATTCTACAATTACTGGACATTAAAGTGCTTCCAAGTAGGTCATAGAGCTGTTTAATCTACTGAAGTCTTAACGGCCCCCTTTTCCCCGCAAAACAACTCAGTGGTGTGAGATTATGACACTTGATAATCTTTGTGATCTGCCTTATTCTACTTTCAAGCTTGTGGCATCTTCAGTGCCCTAAAACAGAGAGCGCAAATGATCAACTGCTGTATGTGTTAATTTCCCCTTTGCTTAAATAAAAAGTGTAACAGAGTATGTGCATATGTTTGTGTGCTCAGCCTGATGGTGCTCCTCTGTCCCTGCCACATCACACCCCTCTGTGCAGAACCTGTTGTCACAACAGAAGTGAGACGCACTGATGAGATGTGATGAGATGTGATGAGTTTATGTGCTGCAGCTGGATTCAACGCCGGCTCTAAGATCGAGCAAACTGTTCACAGCGTGATCGAGTTACGTAGCAGCCGTAGGTAGAGGATGCAGTGCAGTGAGTCCGCTAGCAATCAGTGATATTACTTAGTGTGGATTAAGCTGCGCTGTTGTTGATAAATGTTGTTCATCTTGCACAATATGGGCGAATTAGTTGAACGTGTCATAATAACAGGGAACAGATTGACTTTTAACCTCAATAGAAGACATTTAGAATGGCTAAATGCTAAACATATACATAATAATAGTAGATAATACAGCAGGACTTTATATATCTATATAAGTAATGCAGTACAAGCACAGCATTTGGTCACAAGTTGTCATCCACGCATCACCTCAAGTGCACAGATCAGACATAACATTATGACCTCCTAACACACCTGTGCCTCAAAACAGTTGTGGTGTCAGATAACAGGATGTTGTCAGTAGAGGCCTTTGGGTCCTATGGGTTGAGGGGAGAGGCCTCTGTAGATCAAGCTAGCTCCAGTGCATCCCACAGATACTTGATCAGTTTGGGATCTAGTGAATTTAGAGGCAAGGTCAGTACCTTATTTTTCATGTTTTTTTTTTAGTTGTTCCTAAACTGTTTTTGTGTGTGTGTGTCTGTGTCAGGGTGCATCTTGCTGCCTTGTGTCATTGCTGTGGAGTGGGTGTGCCTGGTCTGGTCTAGTTGGGTGGCACAGTCTGAGTAACATCCACATGCATTAAAGTCGTATCCAAAAATGTCCCAGTAGAACATTGTATTGTCACAAGAAGATCAATGTTATTTACTTCTCCTGTCAGTGGATTTAATGTTGTGGCTGACCTGTGTATTAAAATTCACTCTCAGCCCAACAGGCAAAATTGTTGAGATGTTGTATCAACACACTGAGCGTATATTGGATCCATGAGGGATGTCTAAGGCTGGTAGTTAGGAGCTTTATAAACTTTCCACTTTCATAAGGAGGACAGCTCCTTGAAGTGGCTGTGGGGCAAACAGAAGGAAAACTGACATCATGCTAACCACTATGTGGAAAGAAGAGAATATACACGGTGTAGATTTGGATTATAAATAGCAATGAATAAAAATTTACCAGGACCAAAAAAGGATTTAAGGAGATTTAAAAGGACAGTTCTGTGTTTACCATAAAGCAAAGAAGTCACACACTCTCTCAAGCAGTATCCACAGTTATGTGTACAGTACAATTTATTGCGTTCATTTTCCATCATCAGCTCTATAGCACAACGTCACACACACATTGGATGGAAATACAACTCAAGAACAACTCATCACACAATCCTTTTATACTCAACAACATTGCTTTGGATATTCTTCCACAGTCCTCAGGGACATTCGTGAGACATCCCTCCCCTCCCCCTGGTGCAAACATCCATGTTAATATGCTCAAACATGTGAGGTGATAATAAAGATTTAAACAGCACGGCAACATTTTCACTATCTCTCCAATAAATCTCAACAACACACACTCATACACACTAAAATAATCATAATAAAAAGGTACAAAACAGCCTCGCAGCCGTGAGTCCATTCATCTTCTTCATTACAGTTCATACCCAGCAGTAACAACTCAGTCCATATTTTTTTTATCTGTGATCTGAGCTGCGTGTTTCTTTTCAGAGCTGCTTCTCCAAAGCAGCCAAATGTTCACCAATCCACCACTAGGAGGCGACACAGTCTCTCCGAAGTGCTCCCCATGCAAGTTCTGTGAGTCCACCCAGTCACAGAGGTGTCTGAGTGACGGCAAAGAAGAGCTGGACTGAAGTGAGCCCTAAAGCTTCACTCAAACTTGCGCAGGTGGTTGTAGAGGGACTGGACGTAGGTGAAGACACACATGGGGTCTGGTTTGCGGCCCATGATCATCATGTCATCCACCTCTATCAGTCGGTCGCAGCCTGCCTTCATTCTGGAGACAAGGGCAGAGAGAGACAAGTCAGAAGAGAAGTTTAAGCTGCATGAGTTTAAATTGGAAATGCAATCAAAACTGGATTTGAAAAAAAAAAAAAAATGAAAAAAAAAAGCAAAGTTTCCAGGCATCCATCTATGTACGGTACCTGGTACCAAGGTGATTTAACAAATTGTTTGTGTGCAGGCTTGTATAAATGTCAGGCATTTTTCTTGAAAAATGTTAATTAATTGTTTTCTAATTCAGTTATCGTCGTTTACTCTTCAAGGGGTGAGACGTAACGACTGAACTGTGTCAAGACAACGCAGCCCGCCGGATATGTGAGTCTAACACATTATGAAAACACAGAGCTTTGAACAAACATGTTTTGAGGTGACGGGGCAACATTATGTGATCATTCACATATATTTACTGTCCTGTAAATCTCATATCTGGGATCTCTTTAAGAGGTCAAATCTAAAGCTGCCACCGGATACAGAGGATTGGTTCTTTGCTGGTGAACATTGTTTTTCCACTCAAACCAGCTTAGTTCTGCAGCGTTTCTAGAATAAGGCATTCTTAAATCAAGTGATTTCTTTTAAGCCCTGACGCACAATGTGTGCGCGTGTGTGTGTGTGTCCACGCTATAGACCTGTCTAGTGTCAGATTTATAGTACTAAGAATGTTCTGCATGTACTTTATCATAAAAGCCAAGCAGTTTAATGGAGTATGGAGTAAGACCAAAGGAATGCACGCCTTTCATCAAATGTGAAAAAAAAAGAAAGGAATAGATTGGGTATGTGTTAGTGCAGCTTCCTAAACTGTGTATCGTGTTGTCTTATGTTATATAAAAAAACTGCAGAGGGCTGTTAAATAACTCAACAACAAAGACACATTAAGAAACATTCATCATTGATGCATTTCAGGCACATAAATTCCTTAAGACCAGATCAGCAAGCTTCAGAAACCACAACTTACTCCTTACCAATGAATAGTAATGAGAAGTGCTGGGAATTACATTTTGTGCAGTGCAATTATTTGTTTCCTTGTTGAGGAAGCCAACCAATAGAGCTCTCCCTTCTGTTAAAGCTGCAGGCAGCAGCTGATTAGTTTAGCACGATGAAACAGGCACACATGTGGCTTGGTTCTGTCCAAATGTAATATAAAAAACATCCACCAATCAACTTTTGTTAAGTTAACTAATGAACTTATGATATCTTGTTTAACCCATAGACAGAGGGATGTGTAAAAATAATGCGTGGTAGTTTTTTGTGGGGGTTCATGTGTCATGTGTCAATTTGTTCATACTTATTAAAACATATAAAACATGCTAAGCTAAGCTAAGCTAAGCATCATCTCTCTTTTTATTGTACCATCGTGACAGGGAGTCAGTCTTCTTTAACTTCAGGGGTGCAAACACCGTGAAGGTTTCTGTTATGTAAGTTCTCAACATATCGCATCACCTCAACGTACAATCCAAAGTATAAACTACAATGTCCACGAACCAGAGAGTTAGCGGTTTTATCTCCGCAATGTGCCACATGCCGACGTGTCCCAGAGCAAGACACCAAGCCTGGTGTGTGAATGCTAATGGGTAGACGTGTGTGTGACCGTAAAGCGCTTTGAATACCATCAGGTAGAAAGGATATGACATTTACCGATATACTATCACATTTCTAGCCAAACGCTTCAAATTATAGAATTACTTGAACGTCACCTCGGCCCAGATTAGCAGTTGGATGGAAGGCTTAAAATATCAAAAATATTATCGACATATTATGGCCAACGTTTGCAGAGTCTGTACAGGGCATGTTGGCAGACACGCAGGTATGCGCAGATTTTAGTAGAGATCTCTGCACAGACATGATAGTATCAAATCTGGCAACGTAGAAAAAAATGAATTCAGCTGCCAAGAAATAATAACAACGTGTAGGCTATGTCCCTCTAAAGCAATGAACTTTTTAATCTCTGTTTAAGTCGATTTATGCAAAAAGAATGTAAAGTGTCAGAGCTGTAGATGTGCTGGTAGGCATATTTCTTTTCACTTTGGAAAAAGCCAAGCGTAAAAACTGCTTCCAGCATTTATGCTAAGCTATGCTAATAGCCTTTTGGATAAAGTTCTTCGCTGATTGCTGCCTTCGAATGGAAATCGTGAGCTTGTGGTCAGACATGGGCAGCTGTGCACACAAGGCGCTAGGCACCACCAAGGCTAAAGGTTTAAGATAGAGCTGTGGAGGAGGGAGCAGAGGAGTAAAGTGCCAAGTAAACTTGAAACTGTATCCACTGATTCAAATCCGCTGGACTGAGGAGCCCTTGAGCTAGGTGCATTTTATCATTTACAGTTCAGATAGAGCAAGATAACAAAATGTAGGAAATGCAAAGGCTATAACAAAAGAACGAGGCCCATTTGTAATATCAGCATTGACATAATATAAAGATATGCCTAAAGATATGAACTCTGTACAGTTGCCTATGTCATTTTTTGACTTAGTGTTACAATATCAATAAAAATACCAATGTGCTCGCTAATTTTTTTTCTTGTTTTTTGAATACTTTCCAATATGACTTAGCCAGTTATGCTATTAGGCTAATGATATATCCCACCGCCGCCACGTCAACAAACGCATCAAAGCTGTTCAGTTACGGTGTTGTGAATACCACAAGAGGGCGCTGTTCATTTGAACTTTTTCTCGTAAATACGATCATTTGAAAGCAGGATTATCTTTCTATTTCTATTTAAACACAAAAAATTGTTATTGTGAATTTGTGTCAATAGGTTTCATATCTTTTGCTTTTTCACAAATGCACTTTGTGTTTCCTCCCCGTCCTCAAATGCACCACTGATGAATAGCTACATCATTTTCACATTTCCATCACTCACTCTGCTGTCCCAAAGGCCAGCTCAAAGTTGTGTTTGCGGTTGGCCGGCGACAGAGCGGTGTAGTCGAACTCGGTGGGGAAGAAGGAGTGGACCAGTGCGCAGAAAGCCATCCCGTCGCTCCAGCTGGACGAGAAGTTCTGGATGTCGATGTTCTGCGGGGACAGGAGAGCGGGATGTGGTGTTGAGTGTGCCTGAATCTAGGAGAGCACCGAGAGACTGACACAAGTGAAAGAACATGACTTGTAAAGTTGAATGGCAGCTTGTTGTAGCTTCATAAAGCCGTCTCCGCATTCACTGTCTGGCCCATAATTATGATGGATGAAACAGACTTTCCTTTCGGTCGACTTCATGCTTTCAAAATCATGTCATTCCAAGACCGACCTTTATTAGTCTGGAGTTTGCTTTGAATGAAATGTGACCAGATGAGGTGAACTCTCGCATTCTTCCGTGCGGTTGTGTGTGAAGGTGTCTGTGTGTGCATGCATGTGTCTGTTTGCTACATGTGAATGAGTCCCTTGGCTTTGACTTGCTCGCTTAGCAATAACCGAAGCCACATGGAGCAGCTGGAGCAGGCCAGACGGCTGAGAAGGAAAGAGCACCAGATCGCAGCAATGTGTCACTGTACTCAACCATGACCTGAACTCCCTGAGCCCTGCACCCCCACCCCACCACTAAAAACGCACACATCCAATTACACACGTCTGTTTTTACAAGGACACCCACTTCCATGCACTTCTGTAGCTGAGAGGTGCATAATTACACATTAGCACTGTGGCGTGTGCTGACAGGTTAATGCTGTATGAAAGGCTGTATATAAATATGTCTTTCTCTATGTCTTTGGCCTGACCTGCATTTAAATTTAAGTATCTTCACAGATTTTTTATTCAAAGTATGTAACCTAATCCAACATATCAAAATTACGCTCTGCAGCTGTAGTGCACTATCTCACTCACTTATATACTTACAGAATTTATGTACATTTCAAACATATTAATATCTTATGATTATATGCGGTCTTATTTGTATTGTCTGACTATCTGCCATTCACTCAGATGCTCAGACTCTTAATATATGATCTCATCTTATCAATGTTTCTGCCAGTTTTTGCATGTTTACTGTAATGCTAAAATGACAATATTCCCTTTCAAGAGTAGCCATGCTACTGTCATGTCTGTCCAATCAACATACAGCCAGGAGGTGTTTAGCTTAGAAAGGAGTTGAGACTAGAAGCAGGTGGAAACAGTTACTCGTGCTCTGTCAAAATTTCCAAAACTCCTCTAAAGCTCACCAATCAACACATAATACATTTTGTGTGTGACCTGTACAGAAAGAGGAATACAGAAATTACAGTGGGGACAGAGAGAGGCACAGAGAGGCCTCAGACAGAATTCAAACCCTGAGACTTGTTGCTGTCAAGGTGACAGTGCTGCCCATGTGTTGGCCTTGTTAAATATTAAAACAATTGAATTAATTAATGAACACTGGAGGTGTTGCTGGATTTCTCTTTACGCTAAGCTAATACGATATGCACTGGAATTTGCACTGTATGGTTATTTTTCTGCTTTACTGCAGAATGATCCTGGAGGATGATTGAGTTTCCAGCTGCACGCACATGATTATCATCTGTTGATTAATTAATTTCTGCCCACGATTAAAATCAAGAGCAAAGAAATACCTGCAACTTTGCTCTTTTTTTTAACCCTTTATGGGGCGAGGAACCATATTTGGTGCCTTGCGTCACCTGTGCCTCTCATTGAGATTTGGAAGCATGTGGTTTTCACTCAGCCAATCAGAGGCAGCATTCTCAGGTCGAATATGTTGTGCACGGTCCACCTCTGCATGAAGAAGGTCATGAAGATGTTGGTCAACAGGGGTCTTCACCATTTTTCAAGCCAAGGACCCCAAACCGATGGGGAGATTAAGTAGGGAAACCCTACCTACTATATGTGTTCTATATTAAACTCAACCTAGTGCTATTTATAAATATATTATCATTATTATTATTATTATCATTTTGCATTCAGTATTAAGTTTTTCAAATAATACACAGGTTCAAATATTCATTTTTTTCTTTTTATATTTCAAACTTGTGCAACAGTTGGGTGACGGTAACTTCTTCCTCCATTTATCCCTTTACTGAAATATGTCGGATTCACGTTAATGTGTAATTAAAGACATTTAAATTTGTGGGGGAAAGTTAAAAAAATATAGACAAAAAATGTCTAATCAGTCAAAGATTTTGTGACGCCCCTGCAGTAACTCCATGGACCCCCTAGGGGTCATGGACCCCCTGTTGAGGACCTGTGACCAACAATAACATTCCAGGGTTGAAATTTAGAATTTCCAAGTCTTTCAGTGAGAACAACTATCATCATTTGTGCGTGACATTTCATCTGACAGCCTGATAAACATCTTCAGCCTGCTGACGTGGTGGGTTGCGTGTTCATATGGTGATAGCAAGCTCTGTATTTTTGGTGGAGGAGCAGCATTGCGCACACAGCTGGAAGACATCACGAAAAGGATAACTCAAATTTATTGGCCTCCTGCATTAAAATGTCAGCTCCAGCTGTGCTTCCAGCTTTGGAGCTCACCTCCGAACTTCCTTTTAACGACATAAACGTAGTTTTCCACTGCGTGCAAAAGTCGTGTGACTTTGTGGAAAATGTACCCAGACACACTGGGTTTCCTAGCGGGAACAAATCTCTGACAGATCATTTTTTATGCTACAGTGAGAGGATCTGTTGTCAGTGAGAGTCTGGACGACAGGGAAACACATTCAGATAATTGATTGTGATCTGTTCTGGAAAATGATGGGCAGTAAGGCTTTGTAATAAAAATGCTAAAACAGACAAAGATCTTTTAAGATACGAGCCTGTGTGTGATCCAGCCGATAATTTAATAGATGGATCAAACATTATAAAAGATGACTTTAAAAAGATTTATAACGCCATATAACGTTAAATATATGTAATGCAATGCAATAAATGGCATTTTAACACTGTCAGAGTGGAAACCTTTCGGTCAGATTGTAACTGATGTTACCTGGTAGCCTATGGTCTTGGAGCGACACCACTCGAGAAGAATCTGTTTGATGCTGCTGGCTGTGGACACTCCAAAACTCTGAGACCGCTTTAGTTTGGGTTTGTTGTCCATCAGTTTAGGGCGACTGCGCAGAGGGAGAAGAAGGCAACAAACACACATGAGACAGTTGTATTGAGGTCATTCCATGTGACCCGCATGCTACATGCCGTTCGTTCTTCTCACCTGTTACTGGCCTCGGAGTCCAGCCTTTCAAAGATGGATCGACGAGCCTGGGCGCCGATGTTACGAGGCAGAGTTTGTGATCTCACCAGCTCCCGTCTCCTCTCTCCCACCTGTCCGAAAGACCTGTCACTGCTCAGGTCCCCGTCTCTGCAGGGTAACAGGACACAGGCGTCAGACAACACAAAAAACATTTCATCCGTCCTAAAAGTGTGCGCTCCACCAGTCCACTCACCTGTCATGCGGCAGTAGACCTGAATATGTGACAGACTTAGCAGGGACTGAATGTGCCTTCTCTGCAAAAGAAAACCCTTCAGATTAAATCGCATATGTGACACTGCTGTATATCAGAGTGTGCGCAAAAATGGCTTACCCTGAATGCGGGGAGATCCTAGAGCCCTGATTGGTGTAGGCGTCCATGTCTTTACAGAGGATACTAACACCAAGAAAGTCAAAGGGATTCAGAGTTAGAGGATATTATGCTGGATTCATGCTGTAAAGATAAATTGATTTGGTGACATCCAGGCACCTGGGTGATTTGGAGACTCCTCTGTTGGTTGGGGCTGGGCACTGCTAACAGCTGACTGGCCGTTGGACGAGGCCTCAGAGGATGGGGAGGGCAGGGAACCATCGGGGCTGCTCGGAGAAACCGGCGAACCCTTGATTTCTGCCGTCTTGGTCGTAGCGGTAATGGGGAGATGGGGCATCCGCATGGCGACGACGGGCGCCGTGTGCTCATGTGGGAAGTCGGTGGGTGGAGAGATCTTTCCATGCACCAACACTGAATGTTCTGGTTGGATATAAATTATATTAAAGGGAATTATCACTTGCAGTTCTCCTCATTTCAACAAGAATACTTTTGCAGCCTTACTGTTTTGATTTTGTAACCCACAACCTCTGATAAACCCACTTGGCAGACAGACATACTTAGCCATATTTGCTTTATAGGTAGAGCATGGCATCCAGCACATTTACCATATGACCTTTATTGTTTAAGTTGCAAACATGTCTCTCCTATAGAGAAAAAAATCAATGAAGGGTAATTCTGGTTTATTGCCGCCTGCTGTGTTTCCTTTTAATGAGGCTATTATGACTCCATGGTTCATGCTTTTATACCATCCATTGTAGAGGTTCAGAGGGAAATGATTATTGGGGTGACTAGTGTTAGCGCAAGCTTTCCAAGCTTCACGGGATACAGTACTGAGAAAAAGATATTTGTTTTCTGGAACAGCCATTTTGTTATCGCTGTTATCACACTAGTTATATGTGATTACCTGTTGCAGCAGCGTGTCCATTCTCCTGTCCAGCGAGTGTTGGCGCTGGGTCGACTTCTATTGGCTCCTCTCGCTCAATGCTCTGAAACAAACATAGGCTCATAGTTAACACACACACACGCAACATTTAATACTTCGAATGATGAATGAAGTCAGTACAAACTAGCATGAGGACCATTGTTTTCCTCCACAGTGGAGACTGCAAGCTCGACCGCGTGTTTTTAAAATCAATCACTGTAGCATTGATTAGATTTAATAACCGACACACTGGATCACTGCTTTCTACAGGGGGGTAAATGTGAGCCCTTTTGTGTTCAAACACTAACATGTTGTGTTTGGATCATGGACAAAAAGTCGGGGCATCGTGTTCTTCTGGTTTGAACAAAAACAGAAACCCAGATGTGCATTGCTCACTGAGTCATGGTTGGAGCCTTTCACACTTTCAGGTTTTTTTGACAGTACTTCAGACAAAATAAAACAAACCAACAAATTGGCACGGGGCAGCTCAGCGCACTTCAAAGTCGGCTTTTGAAGAGTATAGACCTTGATGAAGCCTCGTAGGTGTGTGAAGCTCTGGGGTGTTCTGTTCTGTGCGTTTGCCCCCTCCTATCCCTCCTGTGATAAGGCCCGCGGGGAAGTCTTTTGTTTTAAATCAGGCTCTGCTGTCACTGACACGCTCAGGAACGGGAGAGCTGCCAATATCCGTCCAATTCTGACGGCTACCATGATTGAGATCAAGTTAATGTCAAACATCATCAGTATCCAGAGTTCATATTTCAGAGTCTGCGTGACCCTGAGTTTTTCCAGTCTCTGATCAGCTCAGACCTGCAGCACAGCCTTCTTTCCTCTCTGCAAACACAATCAGCCACGAGGGACAGCTAATCACAGTTCCGAGAAGGTACTTCTATCTGAAACTCTTGAAGCATGGCGCTGCTGACCCACATGGGTTGTGGGTCAACCTGTCACTTTCCATATGGCTCTGTCGGATAGATAAACAGAGCTTAGCGTGTTGATACTCAGCCCCTTTGGCCCAGAACAACACTACACAGGTCAACAGTGCAGCGCTGATAGCTGTGCAAGCTTTCTCAAGGTCAGCACCAAAGCACATATCACACTGTATCAGTGTTGCTTCTCTCAAGCATTTGAATGTAACAGAACCCCAGATGCACTCTCAGGCGGCCATATTGGAGATCCTGAGCACAAATAACAAATGAACAGCTGGTTGTATTTCAAACTTGGCTACCACAGTGGAATTAAACAGACAGTGCTAATTTCTGCGCTACGTTTCATCGAGAACATTATTTCACCGCTGATGCATCCGATGAATCAGCTCTGTGTTTAGATAACGTCAACGTGTTTGGAAGCAGAATAACACATTCTGGTCAGAATCCAGGAAACAAATAGATTA
The DNA here is from genome assembly GCF_022458985.1 of Mugil cephalus. Taxonomy (NCBI): domain Eukaryota; kingdom Metazoa; phylum Chordata; class Actinopteri; order Mugiliformes; family Mugilidae; genus Mugil; species Mugil cephalus. The sequence goes on along the minus strand of NC_061778.1, from coordinate 18,203,927 downwards.
ATGATGTGAGTTTACGGAAAAACAGTCCTTAACCAATCATCGTCATTTCAAAGGGACAGGAGGGGAGGAGAACTAGTAATTTGGGATGTCTTCTCAAAATAAAGGCATTGGAACTACAAGTTCCGAACCTTTGAAGGCTGTTCAGTTCTCGAACTGTGAGCACGGAGTTGACCTCTGCTTTTGTTATATTATTAAATTCACCCTGAAACGTGCCAAAAGAAACACCAATACAGTTCCAGCAGCTGTATTATGTTAGGCTAGCATGTTAGACTCATCTTTTTGGTCATAATGGTCATTTTTACGCCTGTCAACTAAAAATAGAACTATAAACACAAAACTGACATTTTGGCCCTTTGTGAGATGTCTACATGACCCTGCCTCTAATTTGCAGAACTACATAGCAATTTAGATGCATGTTTGCATTCATTCATTCATTCATTCATTCATTCAGTCAGTCATTATCTGTGTCTGGTTCTATAACTGTCTGTTGTATGATTGTTATTCTAAAGTCTTCTCTGTCTGTGTTGTGTGCCTGCCTTGGGACTGCGGCAGAAAATTAGCATTTGTGCTAACTCCGACGCATTTACACTGATGACTAACACATTAATGTTGATTAATGTGCATTCAGTTCTAATTAATAATAATAATAACTTTCTGTAACCGTTTGTCCTCTGGAGGGAGGGGAGGTTAAATTTAGTATTAACTCGTTCTAGCAAGAAGAATTCAGTCTCCAACAATGTGTTGATGCACGTGATTGGTTGGCCTGGAGCCACATGACCAGGTGCCATATTGGTTTATATGTATATGTGCATGTACGTGATTGGTTGACACATTTAGCTTTTTACATTGTTTCAGTCGGGATTTTCGGTGTTTTTCTTGACCCTGGTGAAGGCTACGAGCCAAAATGCGTTGGTCTAATCCAGTTCCAGTAATGTAAAATAAATTCCATTACTACAAGTGCTGCTGGAGTGTTGACCTTTCTACATTTCACTTTAGAAGCTTTTAGAAGCCACAGTTTTAGAGAAATGTACAATCGCCTCAAAACTGTAGACATGGATCCAGTTAGTTTTGTTATGTTGACAGCAAAAAAAAAATATCATTAAAACACCATAATGACATTATAACTTTCCACAATTTATTTTCCATGGTCGCTCATCTATATCTGTTTAAATGTCAGCATCACAAAGGAAACACAATCAACACTTTCAGGACGGGGCTTCTGCCAGGATAAAGTCTTTAGAAAGACAGAAACCCGAGACCTCTTCTATATCCCATCCTGCTTCATGCACTCATGCACACATGCACACATGCACAGCCATAAAATACAATATACTGTTCTTGCTGTGAGATAGCATGCTGGGTGCACTTGAGGAAATGACTGGGGGGGTGTAAATGTGTGTGTATGGCTGAGCTCAACATAAAGGAATGCTGATGGATGGTGGATGTTATAGGAAGGTGAGAAGAAAAGCTGCGTGTGCCTTGAAGTGGGTTATCATTTGATATGTAATACTGACGCACTTAGTAGGGGAAAATGTGAGCAATTCTTAAAAAATCACCATGTATGATGAGGCACATTTAATCATTTTATATTACATGATGGTAAATGGTATAGAGGGATCGAGGGATAGAGGGAGAGTGAATAGGGGCAGTGAGGTGGAAACAGCTGGACATCCAGCAGGGGGAGGGAGACAAATTGCAGAATGTCTGGCTTTAGGGAGGGGAGCTTTCCCGGCTTAAGCACTCAGATCATCAGACGTCCACGTTGGGTCATAGGGGGAAACGTGATAGCAGAGCTGCTGAGGTTCCTATAAACTGTCTGGTATCTTGAGGTTTTGTTTGCTGGCAGAACACACAGCTCGCCCTACACGGCATGTTCTCCACATTTGATAACAAGGCTGACCAGACACTTGAGGACGTGATGCTCTCATTCCATTCGTATGGTTAAACAAGGGCAACACAAGCAGCAAGGTGCAACTGAAAAATAATAATGTTTTGCTACAAGCTTTTGGAAGCAGCCCCACACTGAAACTGGTTAAACTTCCTTAAAACGATATAGCCTCCACTGCAAATATTGTACCCCTTTGTCTGTGCTTTATCTACTTTCTTCCTCCTTGTGTGCAGTATGTAACACATTTGTGAGTCTAAGAATATTTAATCCGAATGAAGAATAGAAAAGGTTATTCCTCCTCTTTTCAGTTTCCAACTGATAAAGGCCGTTGCCAGTATTTGGGGTTATACTGTGGCCAGGAAGCTATGAAAAGCAACGTTCCACTAAAGGTCAGTACTGAGGTTAGCAGCTGCTACACAGCTAATATTTATACACTGAGGAGTGGATATACAAGCCTGCAACAGCACAGTTTTCTACAGCCACTCCAGACTGAAAAATACTCTTTAGTTTAATGACAATGAGGTCAAACAGAGATGCAAGTTTTCCACAGCAAATACCCAGCCTCTGGGCGGCATTAACATTAGCATAGCGCCGATGAAAACCACGTGGAAACAGACGTCGGATATTACTTGCTTCTTTTAAGTAAACCAATATGTGTTGAAGGAGAATTGTATCAATTGTATAATTGTGGGGGAATGCAGTGCAGAAAGAAGTGTTACTGCCACAGAATGATGAAACAACAAAAGAAATATAAAAAATACTGTAATCATTTTTACTTTTAGCCCTTTAAAGCCTGAATGTATCGATGGTGATACGTTAAAGGACCCGCACAATGATTTGCTCTATTGACAAACTTCAAAGTGTGGCTGTGCTTTTGTCTGGAAGACTTTCGCGACATCACAAGAGTAGAACTAACTTCGTTTTTACCAACAAATTCCTCCAAACAACTCTCTCTTCCTGGGGCTCCCCGGTCTTACGTCATTTTGTTCTGCCAGCAAACAAAACCTCAAGATACCAGACAGTTTATAGGAACCTCGGCAGCTCTGCTATCACCTGTAGCCAACACCAGTGGTGAGTCATTATTACCGTAATGGCAGCTTTTTTTTCCCCCAGAGAGCGCAGCTTCCCAGTGTTCAGCCACACAATTTTGTCCATCTGTGAGTTACGGTAATTCAAATACTGTAAGGCGAATGTTCAGGTCTTAAAGGGTTAATTATTTGTGCTTTTATACAGGATTTGGTCACTTCATATCATATCATTCTGCATATCATATGCAGAAGCAACAATCCCAAACCCAAGAATTAGTGTCTGGTTCAAACCCTGAAGAATTTTAGTTAGAAATATAATAATTAATATAATAATTGTTATCTCACCTCTGGTGGTAGATTCACAAACCCATCATAGTAACGGTATAGCACCATAAGTTTCTGTTTCTCTTTGTTGGCAGATACTTGTGCATTAGTGTTGTCATTTCTGAAGTTGAACTGGATGACACTGGAATAGGAGAAACCACAGTGCCGATACCAAGATTTGCTTAGAGTTTACTTTAGTTTGTTTTTCTGAAATTTAAGACAGCAGCATCATGCATTATTCAGAAGGAATGACCAGCCGTTTGGTCTGGTCTGCTATTAACAGCTCTCACCCCGTTACTGCAATACATAAAGGGCCCATAAATGTGCAGATGCAGAACACACATGCAAGCAAGGCCTCAGCCTCAGTAACAGTCTCTTAATTTTGTGACAGAAGTGTAAGCAGACAAAAGCTCACTTTTCTTTCTTCGGGGAACAACAAATCCCCCACTCCCTGAGTGTGCGTCATTGCAGCATGAGCATGGAACATAAAATATGTGGACGAGATTAGTTAAACGGGGCAGAAAATGTGGGAAAGCTCTGAGTATGAGACGAGAGACAAAGGCGGACATAAAACAACAAGGAGATTGAGCGTATTTAACAGACACCACAACTGGCTTTTGATGCATAGTTAGAAAAAGGAAACCGTGCACAAAAAATACACCAAAGTATAACCCAGAAAAGCCTGCTCTGTGGCCATCTGTGGCAAACAGGACTGGACAAAGGAAGGCACAGACTTTGCATCAAAGCCAAACATCAAAACGCAAACCTAGCGCAGTCGTATTGGACATGTCAGGCTGAAGAAACATGTAAAGTAATATTTGCAAATGCCACAATATTGGCTGTTGCTTCAGGACGACGTTCTCTGCATGGAGACCTGTCTGTTCAAACAGCAGGAGGTATGGGGGTGCTGGGTGAGCGCCATATCCTGTGTTTACTCAGAAGACATTGTTTAGCTGTCAGAGGTATCTTCATCACTGACACTTTAATAAAGGCTCTGTAGGGCTGGGGGTGAGGTGTGGATGGGACGGGCCGGCTTCTGGAAGTGAGTGTTTGATGAGGGTGGCAGTTGCCTCCTGGGAAACACAGTGTACTCTAGAAGTATCTGTCCCCGCACTCCAGCATGATGAATTAGACTCAGAACAATCATTACGAGCTTAAATCACCAGCTCTGTGCCTTAAATGAACGGTGTCAACATCCACGTTAAGTGGACGGTGTAGAAATAAAAATGAACACCACAACAACAGCGTTACAGCACACGAAAAGTATGCAAGTTATTTACACTCACAAAAAAAAAAAAAAAATACAGGAAATGAAACTGTAAGATTAGAATCCAGTCAGGATAGAAACCAACCAGCCATATATCCGTTTAATACTGTAGTGAAACAGTAATGTTCTGGTGGGGGTTCAACGAATGTGACCATGAAAGTGTACTAACTGGGGAGTTACATGACCAGAACATGTGTCCTGCCTGTAACTGTAGATGCAATATGAATGAAATAAAAATAAAAGATTTTTAGCATTTTAGAAAATAAAATTTTAGAATTTCAAAGTAAAAGTAACTGTTTCTGTTTTCTGTCACGAATAAACACTTTTACCGGCGTAGCGTCCTTAATGGCCTCCGTGTAGAGAGGTTGTAGGAGTATAAACCTACCTTTAGCTGCATTTCCATGGAGTCTAACATTAGCTAGTATCACTGTTAATCTGTATTCCAGTTGTGTAACTTCTTACTGAGGGTTCTGGGACTATTCATTCACCACTACGAACCTTATTGTCTTGCTAATGGTTACATAACATAAATTGAGCTCCTATGCTTACGTAATACCAGCTACATTTCATATTTAAGCAAATGCCTATTAAACTGCCCTTAATTCAGTATGTCTCTTCTGTTGTCAGGTCTAAGTCTTGTCTATTAATTGACCAAACCGCATTGGCAATAGCTGCGGAGCTAAATGCCAACAGTGGACTGATGAGCGGTGGACAGACTGAACAAAACACATGGAGGCAAGCTGGTTGCCTTCCAGTGAGTTCCAGCGCTCGTGAGTGCTGCCCTTTATGTGCAGCTAACTTTAGGACTTATTTGCAAAACAAATAGACAGATGGAAAGATTTCCATCTGGATACACATGGTTGCTTAGTGACAACCGTGAGATGATAACAGCATGCAGCCGTATACTTCTGTACATATTAGAAAGTGCCATACATCATGGTCAACTCACAGATGACAATGGCAGGCTTTGACCTGGATTTTTACAGTGACCATAACGACCAGCCGTGTTTTGATTTGAAACATTTGAAGCAACAAGCATGTTATCGCATGTAACACCTACTGCACAGCTACCAGATGAGACAGTTAGTGACAGAGGACTCATGCTCTGTAATTTCCTCTCTGGAGTCCATGGAGGAATCCTCTCTGAGGAAGAAAGACATACTCAAACCACCTGTTCTTCAAAAAATATTCATGTAGCCTGCAATTTCTCTGCGGGACAAATCGCAAGGAATACCAATTTGGGCTGAGGGTGGGAAATATGCACACAGCCTTTGAACCGAAAAAAAAAAAAAAAATCTCAAAACCTAATTGCAGGTGAGAGCTACTGTACAGGGAAAAGTTGGTTCCATAAACACATCATCACTCGGTGCAAGCCTGAGTCCTGGCTGCTGACAAAATGAGATTTCACATGTGATTCCCTTATGCTTTTGATACAACATTTGTGAAGAAGACACAGTGATGTCAGTTGGAGTTGACTGATTTTCTACTGTTTGTAGCGAACCCTGATGTTCTGTTTGGGGTTTTGGATGCACCAAGATAGCTGAAATTTTATGAGACGTACCATCCATGACATCGTGGCTTTCACTCATTTTATGAGAAGAGCTCACAGCTTTTACAGCTGGGTTCACCATTGATGAAAGACAACAGATTTTCATATGCTTTGAATCTGGGATAGGTGTTGACAGTGTAGTTTTATTCAGCGCTGCCTGCCCAAATTTTGAATTAATGAATAGGAGGTGCACAAGTGAGTTCTACCTCTCTGGGGCTAAGTGAGCCCATTATGAGCACCAGCTCAGAGTAGGATAACTTACTATGCATTTGTTTGCACAACTATTCCCACTCTCACTTCAGCTTTGGTTTGACAGATGATGGTTGAGTCAGATTTATTGTGATGTAAGAATCATGGATAAAAAGCAACTGTGGTTTCTGGTTTCAGCCAAGAATCTCTGACTAACAGGTCCTTCTGGCCGTAGGGAAAATATCAAGTTTTTCATTGTAACATCTATATCCAACATATGGCAACAATAGAGAGGGACTCCCCTGTCTTCCCCGTCCATCTCCAGTCCTCCTATCTTACTGACAAGCGTCTGACATCCAAATCATTGGGTGAAAAGCAAATCGCTTTATTAGGCAGGGCTTCAAGTTAAAATACTTTAAGCCAATACATATTTGGCCACTGCTGTGTTGCATCTAAAGTACTCCACTGACTGCTGTTTTATTCATGCTTTGCAAACACTGGCTCGGTCATTAGCTGTTTAGCACAAAATTAGCTGTACATGTCATATTAGCATATACTCCTGCAACTTCAGTGATTATCACTACAGAGGCATTAAGGTATTTAGTCATTTAGATGGTGGAAGGTGCTTCAAGGTTTATGTCTCACTACTGTACATACTGATACTGTATCTATTACAATGCCTTCGTTTCCCTGCATGGGTTCAAGCAGATTAATGTTTTAGTGAAAACATACTGCTCTCCGGGCTTAGCGGGAACACGCAACGTATCATCTGCTGCTCTATCATCTAAGCTCACAGTGATTGACAGGCAGTTCGATTAACTCTAGGTCACGTTTGCTGGGATCCAAAATGCTCAATCTATCCGTTATACAGGGGTCAGCCTCCTGCAGCTGGAGACTTAATGTCTGGCTAAACCTGAAAACTCTGTGAGAGAACCCCGGCTCTCTCATCCGTGACCTTTCCACTGTGTCACCCAACCCCTAAAACCAATATCCCTTAAAGTGCCTTCTGGGCATTACTCCAAAACACTGGAGCTGGACCGCAGCTAAATTAAATTGGTGAATTATTCCCAGGGTGGACTCAGCTGACGTAGCCAAGGAGGTGGGCAGAAAAATCTATCAAATCCTGGAGCTGACTTCCAGTCAGGCTTAGTGGTTCCAGAGGGCAGTGAGGGTGAGCTGTCCCACCTATCGGCCAGTCACTTATTAACCTGTTTCCAAAGAGATGATGACGGGAACATGGCCCATTGTCTGGAAGTCATTAAGAGAGCCAGGGGTAGCCAGGGAGTGGTTGCATACCTCTGTTAAACCCCCACACACACACACACACACACACACACACACACACACACACACACACAATATACTAAAACTAATAATAGCATGTCTTTCTCAGAATAACTTGTGAAAATAGCACTGACTGTGTATTTGTACAGTGTAGAAATGACACGTCTGTTAAATGTAGGCATGTTAGTGTGTGCTTACGTAGTTGAAACTCTGTTTTCTGTCTCACTTTAAACTGTATTAATAGCCACAAGGGGGTTTTGAGGGGGTTGCCAGGAATCCAGCCTTAAAATGCTCTGATCGGGGGGAGGGGTTAAAGGGTTAGAAAGGGAGGCTCAGAGATGGATGGATGGATGGATGGATGGATGGATGGATGGATGGATGGATGGATGGATGGATGGATGGATAGTCATTCAGTCTGGGCTCAGTAAGTGTATCCTGCAAGATCTAGACACACTTTGTCCTTCTCCTTAGACTGAACAAAAACTCGAAAAGTAGTAAAGAAAACCAAATGTTATAGCTTAAAGAACTCAGAGTCACCCTACACACATGCAATAATAAAACATCAAAACACAAGCACAAATAGCATCAATGTGTGTAGTCACAAGTCTTTCTCTTTAAGAGTCTGCATTCCCGATGGTTCTGCTGAAGCATAACGTTAGTTCAAGCAGAGCGCTGGAGTTGTACTTACGTTCGCTGATTGGAATCAGCTGTTTCTGTCTCATTCATCAGCTGTGCAGCTGCGGATGACTACCAAAGTCCAGTCATACCCATGCAGAGCCACAAAGCTGCCATCCTGGCCTGATACTTCTCACTATTACATGTAACACTACCGCAGTTGTTGCCGCCAACCAATCCTCTGTCTATATTGTTATCTTTTGGATTTGAATATAATTTATGTTATGCATGGTTGATCTGCTCAGATAACCGATAACCGATAACTGACAGTTTCCTAGAAACCTTCAACTTCAGCATGCACTTATTTTTTCACTTATCAATTAATCTATCAATGATTTTTGATGACGAGCCATTTGATCGATCGCCATTTCGCCATATATACAGTATATATATTAGTCCCATAATAACACATTTTGACTTGAAATTTATGACTGAACAAACATTTCAAACTTTAACTTAACCAGTTAATACTATCCATCCAAAAATACGTAGATATACATACATAGTGCTGAGTAACATTAGAGTGTTCATTGTAACTAAAAATGCACTTATTAAATAACTGCAAATGGTGGTTTCACCCATGTAAAGTTTGACGTTAAAGGAAGGTTTATATGCATAGAAACAATCAGCTTACAACTTGCCTTCTTCTCTAGAGGCTCATCATTAAGTTCTTGTTTAAAACACAACAGATGAGGATAAAACAAGGTAGATATGGTAGATATCCTTTCTTGAGATGCTTGTGCATAACAGCTGTGTTTGATTTTTGTGACATTATGTCCAATTTATTAGGTCACTGCTTACAGATTTTCCATACTTCTGAATCTGATGCTCAGGTCAGTAGACCGGCATATTCCAGGCTTATTTAACAAATTCCCAATGCAGCTTCTAGTCTGTACCTTCACGTGTTCAAAACTGCCTACAAGGAAGCAGGCACGCACGTTTTCCATAACTTTCTTTTGCTAAAAGAGCCTGTGAATGTGCACACCAGCCGCTAATCACGGTGTAATTTTAGTTTGGACTAGGATCAGTGCATTTAAGTGCCCTGAACAATACAATCTATCCATCAGCCTGTTTTCAAACTGTGACTGAAGTGAAACACTGCAGGCTAAATGCTGCAGAGGTCTGATGCTCATATGTGTGTGTGTGCAAAGATAAGAAACAGATAGCATCGAGGTTGAGTTGTGTAATGTTAGTAGGAGGAATGGAGGGCGACGGAGTTTGGCGTAGAAAGAGGACTGTCAAATGTCAACTTAAATGAACAAGATTCCACTTTTGACTTCCACTCTGTTATTACTGTCAAATGAACTTTAATAGCTTGGTATAATTACTGTAAAACTGACAAGACAATGGGCAGCTCCTGTCTCGCAGCGGTGGTACTGAGAGTGCAGATGTTCCTCCAAATTAAAACCACATTTCCCATAAATCCTGTCGCTTTCCTGAGAGAATCTATTAAAAGTAATTTTGCCTGCCATTCCTTCCACCATCTCCACCATTAAAGGTCTTTGCCAAGTTTGTACCAGACGGTTGACAGCAAAAAACGCTCCAAAATGTGCTCGGCCGTGATTTATTGATGTTTACTTTGGTGCATGTAGCACCTTTATACCAAAGCTCATGTGACACTTACACAACCTGTAAAAGAAATAAAAAAAAAACAAAAAAAAAAACATCTAGTTTGCTCCAAACTCAGCTTTTCTGTCTTACTTACATAACATGTGATGCAATTGTTGCGTGAAGCCATAAATCAAGCGCCCCCAATCTTTGAGCACTCACAGAGAAAAGTAGATAAACCTATGGCCTGTCTGTTCTAATCTCATCTGTTCATCCGCACACACCCACAATGCTGGAGGAATGTACTGCGTCTAATGTTCTAATGTGGAGTCCTGGGGTCATGAGTGGTACAGGTGTGGTTTAGTGGGTAAAAGAAAAAATGGATTGTTTCTGTAAGAGCAAACAGAACCAGAAAGACAGTGATAAATATGAACATGCCCATCATGTTCAGTCATCAATTTCATGCACAAATCTTGAATATCTTGAAGGGACAGCCCTTCATTAGGGTTGGGGTTAGTCACAAGAGACACATATATACTGTTTGTGAAATGATAAACCACAAATGCGTTGCATCAGTCGAGCCATAAAAGACACACAGGCTTCCTACATTTCCCACAAGACATCACAGTAGCATCATATATGACATCATCTTTGCCTGGTAAACTGTTGCACTTTAACTCCATCTGTCTATTTATTGGACATATGAAAACCCAAGATAAGTCATCATCACTAGAACCATGTTTCCATGTTGGATTTTCACATTAAGGTTGATGGATGGGGCAAAACTAATTTCTCAGAATTTGAAATTTACAACTGCAGCTAGCAGTGAATAAGCTCAGTGGGAGATCCAAACACTTTTGTGTATGGCATTCACTGATGTTGTATGATTGATCCTTGCTATGTCTATAATCAGCATTCATCTCAAAACACTGACTGTAAGAAATGCCTGCCCAATCAAAAAGAAAAAAAAAGATCCATTTCTATTTTTCTTGTAGAATGGTTTGTACCTCTACTTTACTCCAGCTGATACAACCTCTTCTGGCAATACTGTGCAGCCTAGTTTATCCTTTGTAACATTTCAAAATGATTATCAAATGATTAATGAACAATTGTTCATGAAGAAAGTGAAAAAAAAAAACTGAAAAAAAAAAATGCGGGCCAGCCACGGATGAGGAAGAAAATGAAAGTGAGTGAAAGAATGAGAAAGAAGGTTGACTCCTGAGGGTGGTAATCCTTCTACACTCAATGTACTCGCAATGAACCACAAGAACCCACACAATGGCCCACTGAGACGGTTGCTTTGGCACCGTAATTGGCAACAGCAGTGTGTGTGTGTGTGTGTGTGTGTGTGTGTGTGTGTGTGTGTGTGTGTGTGTGTACTTGTACATCTATCTTTCCGAGAACCAGTTTAAGTTTTATACCATCAGATTGAGGACATTTGTGCAAAGTGAGGACATTTTGGCCGTTCCTCACTATTTTGGCTGTTTTGAAGTTTTAAAACTCAGTTTTACAATTAGGTTATGGTTAGGGTGAGGCATTTAGTTGAGATGGTTAGGGTTAGAGTAAGGGGCTAGGGAATGCATTATGCCAATGAGTGTCCTCACAAAGATGACCATACAAGTGTGTATGTGTGTGTGTGTAAAGGCTAAGTGCACAAGGGGGGTTTAGGAATAGAAACAGAGGAGGAAGAGGAGACGTTGTTGAGAGGGATTAGGACAAAGGCCTAATCCTAATATTGGCTAATTCCTGCTGCCTGCAACCATTAGAGAATACAACAGACGTGCACAGCTGCCTCTTAAACCTCAAAAACCTTCCAGATGGAAACGCACATGTATGCATACGTTTACACACAGCTGAGTTTCCAAGTATTTTTACGCGAACTTCGCGAATCAGAAACAAGCAACCGAATTCTGAAATCTCTGCAAATCCTGCAAAGCATTAATCACCACCTTGATGAGACAACCTGACAGGAATGATCTCCAAAGAAAATATCAACTACAAAGCTGATTGACGTGGCACATTTTGCCTCAGCGGAGAGAAAAGAAAAAAACCTGACAGATTGTAGAGAAAAAAAGAGGGTCAATAATGGAGACAGGTATGTGCTGCTGGTGCGTTCCCCCCGTGAATCAGAGGCGCACGGTAACAGCTGGAGAGCAGGTAGGAAGACAGGCGAGCCTATACACATCTTTTTTGGCTCCGATAGCTGCAGCTTGGACTTGAGTCATTAAGAAAGAAAGCAGTGTGTGTGTGTGTGTGTGTGTGTGTGTGTGTGTGTGTGTGTGTGTGTGTGTGTGTGTATGTGTGTGCGTGCGTCTATGGAACGTGTCACAGAGGCCTGTTTGAACAACCACAAACTGAACTTTTATTATGTATTCTAGGTTCCTCATCTCATTATCGGAAAGGCAGGTGAGGATGTGGCACAAAGGGGGAGGGAGCTGTAATCATGGTTTCAAACACCTGTGCGTCCCAATAACACAAAACAACGCGTGAGGATAATTACGACAAAGCAGGACGCACAAACAATGCAAACCTTTGCACACACACACACACGCGCGCTGTTTCAGAGTTTTATTATTTGATCTGTGTGTGTCTGCAGTGGTGTGTTTGGCTGACAGCGGGGGATCTCCCACAGCAGAGACACTCAGAAACAAAGGTGCCCTTGTGTTGTTTAGCTCTGACCACATGATTTCACTGAAGATAACATTCCCCCGCTGTATCCACCACATACTTTGGTAATTACAGATAAAAAAAAAAAAGAAAAAAGGGACAGTTATATGCATATCGTGTACATGTGCATGCACGTATCTGTAGAACTGTGAGACTATTGTATTGATGCTGGTAGTTAAAACCTAAGCATATGTCAAACGGTGGACATGACAAAACAAGTGCATCCCGATGAAATTGTTGGCTTCTTGACTTGTTTGGTCAATTGAACTATTAATCCCCTTTGTTGGAGTGCCTATAGATCAAGGTAATATCCCTGAACACAAACACAAATCAATAGATGTTAAAAGTAAGTACTGGTTGGAGTCAGGAGTGAATACTGCCCTCCCTACAACCATTGTTCTGTGCAAAAATCCTTCATGTGCAAGGTTTCTGAGGGTTTTGTTGCACACACTGTCCTTTTCAAATTATTTTAGCGAGATTCAGATCTCGAAAGTCTGTCTTTTGTCTGCACTAAACAAGCCATTGTCTCTGATTTGGCTCTGAAATGATCCAGACAGTCAAATCACTCACCATTTGTACTCGACATGCCTTACACTGGAATAACTGGTTTGAAATCATCTTTTCAGTTTCCTCGTTAGACTCGTGGGCTTTAACAAACATATTTCTGGAAGCCTTACACAACTCTTCAGACCTTGTCACGGTGACACCACACACTTTAAACGCAAAAAAATGATTCAGCAGATCTCAGAGGTTCAAATGAGAAAGAAATAAACATTGGTATTTCATTAAAATTTGCGATAAATGTAGAGGAGTATTTATTTTTTCATGTGTCTGCATATTCAAAAAAAAAAAAAAAAATCAAAATAAATGAAAATATTACTATATATCCAATGTACCTTTATGTTTATTTGTCCAAACAGGCCAAAATCCAATAATTTAATTTGCTTATTTCCTTTTTTTTTTTTTTTTTGCATGACTGTACGTCTATGTGTAATGTGTCCCAGCTTTGAGTTAGAGGCAAGAACTTAACCAAAGGAACAGTTCTGCTTCAATTTAAAAATACTGTCTTAACACTGTCCAGATATTGTCATTGAAGTTACCCAGAGTTTGAAGTGGCTCGTTCAGTGTTTACTTAAAGGTAATTAACATGGCAGTAAGTAAATTATTCTGAATAAATACGGGGGAAAGAAAATTCTCTATTAATGGAAATGAAATGGTTGTTTAAACTACAGCAAGTTCAGGAAAACTAACATTTGCTGTTAAAGCAATCAGACTGAAGTGACTGAGCCAAGAGGACTGAGTTTGACGTAATGTGCTTAAAAATGTAAGTCAGGCACGCATATTAGACATTTGGTATTTCGCCTTGAGATGGGAAGATATAAAATATGCTTTGATTATCTTCAGCTGGTGTCTAGTCTCTTGTTCATCTGAATTTTTCCTTTCTGCACCGAAGAAACCATAAATTATCGAGGAGGAGAAGGCCAGGAAAGTTGCACACTTGTCATCATCAGGATGAACAACGCAGCAACCACAGGAGCCAGGAGATTCACTTTCTGGTTTCATCAGAAGCAACGCAAGCCAAAGGAGGGAACAAAACCAGCTAGCGAGATGGTTTCTACAAGGGACTGTGAGATGAGTCAACATCAGGGGACGTATCTTTATGAATAACATCCCAAAGTGACGGTAAGAATGTATTCCTGATAATAAGTCAGACACTGCAGAGCACTGACACGCTGACTCATGCCGTCTGGTCACCACTGATGCAGTACTCAGCTGTGATGCAACCCAGATGTGTGCACACCATGAAACCATATTTTAAACACCCTTGATATGAAGACAAATGTTAGCTTTCCAGGAATTGAGAGAATAGCTTCAGCCAGACAAAAGACTGGACTTTCCTGAACAATGCAATTATTCAGGTGAAGCTAAAACATAGAAGAAGAAAAAAACTCCTTTACACTAGACAACATCAACAGTGACTAACCAGAGAATACATTTGACTGTGCTGATTTCACATATTTGGTTTGGGTCTGAAAAACCACACAACCACAGCAACCTCACCTCCCAGGAGCCTGCTCGACTCATGTTACTGTACTCATAAATCCCTGAGCATCCCAGCGGAGGGCTATTGTGCAACCGCAGCGACACGGCCAGTACTCGTATGACACATCATCACGCACACAACCCAGCAGCTCCTCAGTCAAACTGACAATCACCCTCTTTAACGTAGCCGCCGTCAGTACTACAAGGTCGCCTCTTTCTGAAAGTTACGTATTAAATTACCACACTGTGATTTTCAGCCAGGGTTACCAACAAGGGACGTGCTGAAAATCTTCAGCTATTGTTAAGGTAATGATAGAAATTATCCTTTCCAAATATATCCACATATTGTGCCACGCTTTAACCACTGAGCACACGAGTTGCTAAAGAAGGCAGCTAATGGTAACTTTAAATGGTTCACGGTTGGCTAAAAGAAACAAATCAAACAATGTGTTTGAAGTGAAAGTACATTTGTTAATATTTAAATGTGATGGCAATCATTAGTGATAAAGCAATAGATTATCCTTGAAAATAAAAAGCAGAGGACGGCGCCAAAACAAAGCTAAAGGTGGTTGAAACAGTCAGCTGAACATAATGGCTAACTGGAAAAATAGTTAAACAGATGTTGGCTTCTTATCTAATTGGTAGAACAGAGTTAAGCTAATTGATCGCAGCAGGGCAATGGTTAAAAGATAACTGTATGACCCACATGGAACGTGACAACAGATGAAGTGGAGCTTTTGTTCATTTGACAGGTCTTTGGGCAAATAATCAGACATAGCTTGGGAACCACTGATGCACTCTAGACCGTCTTCATTACAGACATGCGGTACTCACGTTGGTCTTGCTGGACACGGCGAATGTGGCTCGACTGGAGAAGCGGGTGATGGAGGGGCTGCTGCTGGACACTGGACTCGTCACCATTGAGGAAACTTTGGTTCCGGCAGGGGGGCTGCTGGAGCTAGGGGAGCATGAAAAGGTGGCGGGAGGTGATGCGGGGGTGGGCTGACTGCCGAGGCTGCTGTAGGTCTGTGCTTGGCTTCCCAAGGTGGAGGACTGGACGTGGAGGTGAGCCTGGCTCTGAGTGTGAGCCTGACCCTTTCCGTAGATCACCTCCTGCCCCTCCTGGTGGTTCTCCCGAATGTCATTTAGATGATTCTTGTGGTTCTGATTGTGAGTGTTGTTCAGAACGGCGCTCCTGTCACATGTGATGCCACTTAGGAGCTCCACCTGTCGGGTGAGAGCCTCCAGCTGACTCCTGAGCTGCCGGTTCTCCTGCTGGAGCTGTGCCACAGCTCGGCCCAGGGGCCCGCTCAGGTTGGCTGTCTCCTCCAGACGGCGCTCCATACCCAGCTTAAAGGTGCTGACATCCACATGGATCTCCCTGATGGCATCACGCAGAGTGTTCTCATAGCGGGCGAGAGCTGAGCACACGGTCTCCCCATCTGGAGAGGAGGATCGTGGGTGACACAAGTCTCTGTCCATGTCAGCCAGGGTTGGGACTTCCATCGGTGCAGCTGCTGCCTCTTGAATGGGCCAGGCAGCCTCTCTGAGAGTTAACTTCTGCGAGGCCACCGGAGAATGTGCTGGTTCAGTCAGTGTGATGGGGGGTTTGGCTAGAGGGGGTGGGGACTGATGGACAAGGGTTGGGAGGTGAAAGTTTGCAGGAGTTGGGGGGGGGGGGGGGAGCAAAGGTCTGGTCTGTGTTATCCTCCTTCAGCTCAGGATGCCCTGGGCTGCGTCTTCCTCAGCAGGCTCTGCTTTTCAGATAGCAGCGTCTCTCTCTGGCTTCTGTCTGACAGAACAAAGAAGATGAAACTGTCAAACGTCCTTAAACATCCTTATTCAGTCTGGGTTGAAGAGGATTTTCTATGCAGGATAATTAGAAGATCACTCACAACAAATTATGTCCTAAATTAATTCATTCTGAAAAAATGAAAACCTAAAACAGACCAGAGAAATCACGAAACATTACTGTATGTGGCATGAAAAACAGCAGTGAGGTAAACTTCACTCACAGCTGCAGCAAACATACCTCGACTTTGCTCTCCAGTGCAGGTCTCCAGAGTTTCCTCAGTGCTGAACAGCTGTGTGAATGTGTGCGCGAGTGTGCGAGCTCTGCCCTGAACTGCCGGCTCTCTGGTTTGTTTAAGCTCTCAGGTTGATCACTCCTCTCTTCGGGCCAGGAGGAGGGAGGAGAAAGGGAGGGAAAAGGGAGGAGGGTGTTGGTGGAGTGAAGAGCCAACATGGAAAGAGTAGTAAATGTGAGGGGAGGGGAGGGGAGGAAGGGAGGAGGGTTGAGCAGCTTTTATATCCTAATACTGTGTAAACTCTCATACCGCTTCTCTCTCTTCCTCCTCTTCTCCTTTATATCAGTATTTTCCTACGTAGTCAGTGTAAAAATACAATGGATGAGGCGAAGGTAAAGAATGCTATCTGAGGCAGTCGCCAGCTTGCAGTGACCCTCTACTCTATGCTAAAACATTAGCATCTTTAAGCTAATATGTTTTAAGTTTCGTGGGCTTTAGCTCCTCGTGTGCTGATTGAATAATTTACTCAATTAATCAGAAACAGTTGTGAATGAAAAAAAAAAACTTAGCGATGAGATTAATATTAGCTAACTGAAGCTAGGTGTTTTTACAAGAGGTGGTGGAGACCAAAAACAGATATAAAAGTGACTGGCCACTGTTTCAGATCGGTCATCAATGATATGGGTCATTCTTTAATGGCCATAGAACAATTAAATAAAACAAAACATGTTTATGTCCCAAGTTAAATTTAAAAACGCGCTGGCGACGTACGGCGTGCCAGTCATCATCTATCCATCCCTTTGCTCTCTGTGGTGGTATTTGTTGGATGAAAAAATGCTGAGGGTCAGGAAGGAAAATCTGAGTGGTGGTGCTGAATAACAATATATGGAAAATAAGCTCAGATAAATACAATAGTCAGTTCGTGACATCCAGTCAAACATTATTATGTCACAGTTTTGACTTCAGTTTAAGTGGGTTCATTTTCTCTTTTTTTTTTCCTTTTTTAATTTTGGTCTGTCTTCATTTTGATGGCAGAACGAGACAGACAAAGCACCACCACCACCACCACCACCACCTCCACCCTCCCCCTTGTAACTGGACCCCAACAGAGCAAACATTCCACACCAGATAGCAAGTGTGTGTGTGTGTGCGTGTGTGTGTGTGTGTGTGTGTGTGTGTCAGTGCAAATACTTTGCCACCCGGCCCTTCTGCTTACTGTCAACAGTGTGTGTGTGTATGTGCACGCGTGTGTTTTAAGAAGTGTGTGTGTGTTGGAGACAGAGGTGTAGTCGTGACACTTAGGAGATGAGGTGGGGTCTTTTTTTACTGGAACATCGTCTCCCCATATTTCCACTTCTCATTTTCCTTCAAACACACACACCCATACGCACACACTCAAAATCTATTATAACTACTAACAGCATGTGGACATTTCCATGGAATAATTTGATGGAGGAAATTATTTTAAATTCATCTGGCGGTAATATTATGTTTAAAGACTGATCAAATTATCACATTTGATGTGAAAATAGTCTCTCTTATAGTCTGACAGTTGACGAGCCTCTACTTTGCGGTTTTGGCTCAGTTTACCTCTCTAATATCTACAAGGATATTAATTGTGGATATTGTGTCCACTAATTGCCCCTCAAAAAATCCTATTACGAAACTTAAATCATGAAACCTTCATGATTCATTTTCTGCCGTCATTATGTGACTCAACAAATGATCCAATTATATGTGAGATGTGTGTTTGTTATAGTTGCTCGAATGTCCCTGAAGTTTCCTTGTGGGACCTTGGAACTCCACTCACTGCTTTCCAGTAACTATGTGGTGTGACCCACATTATAAAATAAAACTCCAGCTGTAGTCACAACAATAGATCTCTCTCCCTCCCTCGCCGTGCCGCTGCCCCGGTCCAACTAGAGCTCTTCCATTGTTTGGATAATGACCAAACATGTTTGACTTCTCTGACTCCATCCGTGCGGCGCTGAGGTTGTAAACGTCCAGCGTGATTACTGAGCAGAGGAGGTCACACACATCGATTTCGCTCTCATCTGGTCTTCACCCTGTGAAACTATTTGTTGATATTGCAGAGACATTTGCATACATACTTCTTCTTCTCCAGCACTGGGAGGATGCCTGAACTGATTAAGTGTGGATTAGGTCATGTAGCCGACTGGAACACATTGGGGATTCGTGATATATAGCACGCGTTATGAACGAACATATATCACAGCTGCCATCTGACATCTGTGAAATGTAAATTGCAAAACAGTGAGTTATTTCCTCATTGACTCCTTTGTACTTTTCTAAAGTTGATTTCAACACACGTCTGAACGCAAAAGATGACAGAAGCAGATCACCAGTTAAGACCCACAACCATGTTTAACACTAAATATGGAAGGGCACATATCTGGAGTCAAGGTGTGAATCTGTTAAAGGGATACTTCTCACACGTTCCCCCAATCATTTAATGAGTTAATGATGCACAACAAATAATGTTGCTCATTTTCTTACTGTCAATCATGCTGCTTTGGTCCTCCCAGGTCAAGACTGACTCAGACAGTCTGTTTTACTTATGAGTCCAAATCACATGACCAATTTCAGTAAGACGCAAACAAAACATGACAGCCCCTTAGTTTTGTAAATGATCGTAAATAGTTGTACAAAAATGTGTGATGCATTTCCTGTCTTTTCATGGGAATAGTTGGAAATAGCTTTGTTCTTTGCTAAATTTGTACATAAGCTTTAGATTTGCATTCTAAGTTATAAAAATGTTTGGTTAAACGTGTTTGTGGTTTTCACTTTTTCCTACTCAGATTTCATGGTTTTAGTCTGGTTTTAGGTCCAAGGGTTATGGTTGGGCTAACAGGACAATGTAAACCCTTTTAAAGATGAAATTTAAAGGTAAAACCAAAAGTAGTCAAAACCAAATAATTATACTCTCTCTCCAGAGGGCTTAAGCCTAAAATGTAATGTATCACCCAGTTCTGTGTTACACATTTTTAGTCAACTTTTTTTAAACTAATTACTAATGCACACATCATTTCAGAATCAATAGGCTGTAAACCACCTTTATACAGGTTGTGTGATATAAAGACATTCAACAAGAACAGCAGGATGGTTCACTCTGTCACAACTATCACTGACCTTGTATCCAGTGTTTTTGTGTTCAGAAACCAGAAACTCCACTACGCACAGTCTAGTTCATTTTCAGTTTTATACAGTGAGTTTAGGGGTGATACTGTTGCCTCGATGCAGAAACAGTATCGTCCCCTCCTTTGGGAACCAGCTACGTTCTGGCAAACAGATGATTCGGGAGGGCTTCACGCAGCAATGGACAGCAGAGTAACAGCAGTGTAGTGATACACGTCATCAGTGCACCAGGGAGTTCATTTGTTTGGACAATAGTAAATACTTTGCGTTCAAGCAGTGAGATCCGATGTAGGTCACGAGAACACATATCTACAAACAACCAAGGCTAACAGTTTAGCCAGCTAACAAGTGGCTGACAAGCCAATTCTGAAAATGCAAGGCCAGTGGGAATGTCAGTAATTCAGTAACACAAATTTCTGTGTAATTTAGTCTTTATGACTAAATTCAGTTCTCATGAGTGAATTACAATATATTAAATTATCATCCACAAACAAAAAAAGAAAAAAAAGAACTTGCATGGCCTCACCCACAAACATGTTTGCGAAAAGATTTCCGGATTCAAAGAGTGTCACAGTCACATGGAATGAGGAACACAATCAACACATCCCAGTCGGAAAGTACCGTAAACAATATGCGTCGGCTTCCCTGGTAGATCACCCTTGTTTTTATTCTCCAGTTTGTTTGATACTTTCATAAAGGTTAGGCCTATTTGTCCCGGTTACATCACTGAAACAGCAAGCCTCTCTTGACAACATGAGCTGACCGACCTCTTGCCAGATGGCCTCCACACAGCACCAACACAACACGGTCTGAGGCTGAGCGCTTTTTATTGGTCTCTCTGAAAAGCAATAAAACTGCGGATCACTTTGCACACACTGAACACACCAGATATCCAGAAACACCACTTGATTGCTTCATACGCTTTTGTAACATTATATAACATAGTATTTTTAGTGATCCAAATGACACCCGGCCAGAACAAAACTGAAAACTATTTGAGAGTTTTTGTAATGCATGACATCACTGTCAGTCTGTGGATGTTGGCAAGAAAACAACATACCGGTATTTATGACTCAATAACTTACCACACCCAAACGTAACACAATGACAATGTCTGTCTTTTGGAGTAATATTTCTCGTCAATTGTTGAGTGTAAGTTCCGTATTTACTTAGTTTTATCTCTGTTATGTCCCAATTTGTAAGGGAAATAATTAGCTCTTAAACACTGCTGAACACACCAGTGAGCTCAGCAGTAAGTAATTGTTATAGCTATATATATATATAAAAGGAAGTATAGGAATTGAATTGAATTGGCCGTTTAATTTTTAAGAGATTTTCACATGCACATTCTATTATTATGACCTTAAACTGAAAAAAGAAGCGGACGAAGAAAGGAAAACAAAACAAATGATCAGAAATAGAAATAGAAAAAAATACCAAACCTCATCTGCTTTTACTTTCTGTGTTCATTTTCTGAGAAGCTGAGATGTTGATAATAATAAAGAAAACATGAAACATATCCATTCAAAGGTACATTTAAAACTGATCAAAGTATTTGCGTTAACACGTTAACGTTAACTATAAGAATCATGCAATTAATTGCGATTACATGTTTTAGTGCTGCTGAGAGCCTTGGGAAATATTGATGATGCCGCCTTTAAACTGTGATGCTCTCATACCTTGGGATTTTTTCCTCACGTACGTGTTGTGAGAGATATTTCACTGGCCTGTCTCTGACATTATAACAGTGAAACTAAAGATGTAATCAGTCCAAACGCAGATCTCTGGCGGCGATAACTGCCTTCAGGTGCACGTAAGGTTACACAACCCGTCAAAACAAGGACAAACAAGCATTCGCTGCGATGATGACACATTCAGATGTGAAGACGATTATCTCACTGCTGTTTTGGCTTTTACAGGAACATGACGACTTCATGATACAGTTCAGGGTATTCTCAGAAGAATCATGCAATCTGACACTTATCATAAACAACACATTTTAATGTCTTTGGCTTAAAAAAGAAAAAAAAAACCCACTACAACTGCTGTGCTAGCATTAGTGTTGAATGTAAATGTAAGTGTTGTGTACAGTGGACTTTGTACATTTTGGATCGCCAGAGAAAAGCGAAAATAAGCTGCTGCCTGAGTTTTCCATCCGTATATATATATAATTTTTGGAAACATGCAAATGGAGGATGTAAATCTGTATTCAAATCTGTATCTGTACAGGAGAAATGAACTAAAATATCAACACAGCCCCTTTCTCCTCCTGTAAACTGAACGGTCACCAGTGGTTTTCATTTCAATACATTTGCCTACAATTTACAGCTGGCAGCAATTCCACTGCTGCATTTAAGGGAATACTGTTTGATATATGGTCATTAGGGAATAAGTTGTTTATAATTAAGTTGTTAATTATAGGTACGTTAGCAGGAACACGCTGAAATTGCACAGCTAAACATGCCAAAGATAACCACATTCCTCGTCAGTCCTCTTTAATTTCTCCACCATCATCGTCCACATCCCCCTATAGCGCTTTAACAGGGTTAGGGTATACACACACACACACACTCAAACGCGTCCAATACCCGCTCTGCATCGGCGTCATTACACTCGCTCACTACTACACACTCTCTGAGTGCCGGCTACAGATTGTAAACATTAACAAGAGGACTGCGAGTTCACCCACAGAGAACTGTGTACGTCACTGCTGCTTTAAAACCGAGCACAAATATGTCCACGCTGCCTCAAACTCCCATAAACACACACACACACGCTCTAGTAGAGATGCAAACGTTGCATGCAGAAAGCAGGGCTGCATCGGAGCTAACTGACAAACTGTTCCTTGTCTAAACATGAAAATGAGTCAGGATATATGTGGGTTAGATGAAACAGTATGCTACTGTAAATTGTTGCACGGCATTCTCAGATCCGACTTGTTGATTAAACCGCCACTTCGAGGAGTATAGTGGGTTATACGCCCCTTGCTTGTTAATTAATGCTCACAATATGGACAGTACGGTTTATCCTCTATGTATATCCTTTGCATATTCCCTTACTGTTCAGTTTTCCAGACATACAGTACATATGTTTAGTGTAATAACTGATTTTTAAGGATGCTTTTTGAATTTTATTCTGTTTTTATTTCTAAACTTACATTTCAAATTACATTTGTCCATCAAAGGTAATTCAAACATGTGCTTTTATGTGATACATAAAGATGCAGCTTATTTCCACACACCGTGTTCCAACCTCAAAAGTATTCAAATGTTTTCCACAGTTGACATTTTTCTTGTTTTTTGTTTTTTTGTTTTTTTTTACTGCAGCAAGGTGCTGTTTTCTTTTTCTTCTCAGATTCTCTTCTCAGATTAATTATATCCTCACTTCCCTGTCAGAGTTTTCACTTGGTTGGATCAAGCTGTGGCATGATGAGGTGGAGATGATGCGCCACAGTTTTGAGATGAAACATAAAATCCTTTCAACAACATGTACTTGCTTGCAGTCGTTATAATACCACAGCTTGGTGCAATAAGTTCATATTCTTTCAACAGAAACCTCAATGACCGTCTGATAAATGTAGTGGGGTAAATAACACAATACTGTCCAAAATAAGTGAAGTATGCTGAAGTGTACGGAAATGCGCTGCTTGGGTAAATGTTGAGGTTGATGCGGTTGGTACGAGATGAACAAGATCAGACGTAGAGGCCTCAAGACGAGAGCATGAGGAAGTTTACATTCTGGATTCAGCTTTGAGTTTATAATTAGTGCATTCAAATCCACGCCTTTTAAAACGCGGATTTTCTTCTGCACATTTCGTCATGGTTTAGATCTTACAAGGGAAGATACATAATCCCACTGGAGGCGCTCCTCGTGATGAAAGTGGCGGCCGGGCCGGGGTAAGCGGTCAAATCTGCACTGGACTGGTTTGTCCTGGCCACTGAGGTATCGGTGGACCAGTTGAGCGGCTCCAAACCAGAAGGAGCGGGCCACCCTGATTCTTATGTTTGTTCATAACCCATCATTCAAACAACTCCTACTACTGACTATTGTCCCCTCACAAAATACAGTCAACACGTAAATAAAATAGCTATAATGCATATTACTCGGGTGAATTCAACAATACTGGGCGGCAGTAGCTCAGGAGATAGAGCGATTACCCAATAACTGAAAGGTTGGATTCCGCCCTATCCCTAGTCACTGTTTGGTGATGGTCAGAGAGGCCTTAGGTGTGGATTGACACTCATGTTTTCGTCAGTCTGCCTTAGGGTAGCTGTGACTACCAGGGTGTGACTGTGCGAGTGAATGAATAATGCCACTGAAACTATTTATTGTAAGCGCTTTGAGCATTTATTGGAAAAGCGCTGTGTAAAACCAATGCATTATTATTATTATTATTATTGTTTTTGCCCTTATAGTGCTAGACATGCCATTATCACTGAATCACATGTCAGATTTGATTACAGTGTCTCTGAAGGGAAGACAATGCATTCTTCAATTATTGACAAACTGACAAACGTACCTCTCTGTGTTCAACCCTTAAAGACTTCAGTCTGTTGGGAAAATACAGTTGTCTTGTTTATTTTATTTCACAGAGTTTTATGCGTTTTAATTTAATAAAAATGATAAAATTCTGTAACAAGGGCTCTCAGCCACAGTAATGTTGGAGGAGTTTCGTGCAGCAGTACATCTGACGTGGCAGGATAGGGCTTGAGTTTCTCTGAAGACAAAGACAGACAGAGATTAGGTTCAGTCTCGCTCTGCTGGCTGCAGACCAACAGCGATGCCACTGATACAGAACACTGTATTACAGTTTCTGATGTAGAACAAGTTCAAATAGTTTAGAGTTTAATTTACGTACAGTTTACTTTATTCAAGCGGATTTAACTTCAAATGCTTTGTACCTTATTTCTAAACCACTTCAGAACTTTGGATGGTGGAATCAATCTTCTCTTCCGTGTTGTGACAAGAAAGTAAAGTGCATAAAACCCCACACACTGTGTTTTATGTTTATTCCTCAACAGCTGTATTTGTAAGAATTTGCACTTAGCAAATGACTTGTTCTTTGGTGGTGGTTTCCCATATTTAAGTGCTCAGTGGGAGATCTTTCCCAAGGAAAGGCATTCTGCCAAGGCCGTTCCTCTTTACGTTGTGTTTAACGTTATGAATCTACAACCGCTTGGCACTGAAATCTCTGCCTGGAAACGGGCAGCGAGTCACAGTAACATTTGATGTTGTTCCAGACAGCCCGTTGAGTCCTCGGGATGACAGACAAACTACCTGTCCACTTTGATCCCAGCCTGCTGACACACGGCGCTTCTCCCGCCTGTCCCTGCGTTAACGGACGTCACATTTCACTCAGAAACATGACTAAAACCATCATCCATTCCCACGCGCCTTGCCTCGACCCCCCCATGACATCAGAGTTTCCATGGGAACCTGTCATGTCCAAACAGGGCTACGGAGATGGCAGCCAAGTCATGATGTCACTGACACTTCAAAGCTCAACTTTAATGAACTGCATGTGGAGCTGAGACAGGCAGATCAAAAGAGAAAGAAGGCATTCATTCTGAGCGCAATTAGTATAAATTTGCAATTATCATGTAATGTTTACTCTGAATGGTATTAGGGCAAGTGTTTTGGCAAAAAAAAATAAATAAAAAAAGGTCAGTTAGAAAGAGGGAGGGGCCACAGCTAGGGCTAACTAATGCTGGACTGCTTTTTATTTTCCTGTTTTTCAACATTCAGAAGATACTAGCTGTTTGTCTGAAACACACCTCTTTTGGCATTATAGACCGATCATCGTCAGACCGGGCATACCATTACGATTACCTTCCTAATATTGTGTAGGTCTCCCTTGTGTCTCCAAAACGGTGGTGACTCATCAGAGAATGGACATGCGCCTTCTGAGGGTGTCCTGGAAACAGGATGTTGTTAGTGGGGGTCTTTGGCTCTTTTGGGTTGAGGGAAGGGGCCTCTGTGAATCAACTCACAGATACTTGGTTAGTTTGGAATCTAGTGAATTTGGAGGCCAGGTCAACACCTTGTGCTGTTCTTCACATAGTTCTTCCTAAACCATTTGTATCCTGCTGGGTATGGCTGCTGCCATGGGATTTTCATGGGGCACATGCAACAGGTGCCACACATGGGAAGCCTCTGCAAGATACACGAACAATGAGCTGTTCAGGAAATGATTTGTGAGTACTACTAATTTGAAGTTATCACACAAGCATATGCACTACTGCTTATCATGGTTGGACATCCGGTTAAGAGCTCGTCTGGATCCTGATGGGACTCCAGCACAGTTCAGTCGGTCCTGAGCACTCACTGTTCAGGACATTTTACTAATGTAAACAGTAACAAGGTGGAATTTGGGCAAAATACCTGGTGAAGACTAAACTAGTACTTTAACTGAGCCAACGATAAAGGGTTTAATGTTACAAATGTTAAGAAGGAGACTGCTTTTGATTATCATTAGGATAAGATGTAGGAGGATGAGAAGATGGAAGGAAGGAACAAACAGATGGAGAAAGGAGCCACATTTTACCAACTCAGGCCAACCTCCAGAGATCACTGAATCCTCATAATTAAGACCTTAAAACATCTGTTGCTCCCTGACTAGCAAACATCTCTGTGTTTGCCTTCAATCATCTGGAGGGACAGCTCCACCCTGTAAAATGGGTTCTTGTAATATCGCCATGTCCCCAACTTTGCAAAGTTTAAAATCATGTTAAATTAACATGGATCTGCCATATTTTATCCCCTGCAGCATTTAACCTTTCGTATTTGTACATATTGACTGGCCAGTGTTTTGTGGTCCCGTAAAAGGCCTCATGTTTAGTAACCCTGCGATCAAAACATTTTCAAATGAAGAACGGCGTTGCATTTTTACACAAGGTACATGTGTCTAAAATTTCAACACAGTCTTACTCTGGGTAAACCACAGACAGAAACTACTTTCTACCAAAGAACGAGTCCCTGATCCAGGACTGGAAACGTCACTCAGATAGAGATAAATTTAAAAATCTTTTTTCTAGACAGAAAGAAATAGTACTCAAACTGAAGCTCTATAAACAGAGAACTAACATCATCTTTTTTGTTTCTGTGACATTTTTCCAACAGGCAGTGGTGCAAAACCAAACGTCATGTACTCCAACTGCTTTGACAACATAACGAGAATGGATGAACCATTCCTGATTTTATTTATTGGAAACTCCATTTTGAATGTCGACAAGCTCACATGTTCAAACAGCTGACTAATTCGCCAAGAACTCTGTCATCCATTCAGAGACGAGTTGACGAAGGATCAGAGACAATGGGGAGACACGCAGTGAATGAGCCTGGACGGGGTGTTCTCTGTGGGACGGCGTCAGGATTAGATAGTTGTGGAAGTGGACGGGCCCCTAATGTCAACAGTAGAGAGGATGCTGAGAGCTGCTGTGAGGATGTGACCTCAAGAACTGGATGAGACTTTGAAAAGTTAAGTACACGTGGATAAACAATAAGAATGAAAGCACATGTAAACGCATAAACCGCGCTGTGATGGAAGAATCATGCCTCTTTGGGCTGTCGTAATAGAAGACGTAGTCGCAGAGTTAGTAAAGACCTCTGTACACACATGCTGGATATTTCCCCTGAAGCCAAACAGTTCAATCAGTGCACACACACTGATAACTGATGACTGATTGTTAAGCGTACGAGCAGGATGATATCATTCACAGGACTGAGCCAAAATACATCTCAGTCATATCCATCAATTGTTCTTTCTTTGCAATCTGCACTCACACACACACACACACACACACACACACACACTGCTCTGCTGTATCAAAACTTCACAGAGTTACCACATCGGCCCTTCAGCTGGCAGCGAGGCCCAAATTCACCATTACATCACCGCTTCCTTGTCCAGGCCCTGGAACCAAACGCGCACAGTCAACTGCGCGCACTCACGTACTCACGGGCTGAGCCAATTAGCGGGGTTATTACAGAACATCCATCAACTCGAGGCCACATTTTCCTCAAAGCTCAAGTTTGGAAAGACAACATCATTAGCTCCAGCCAGAAGCTGAGCAACATGTAATCTGTGAGTTTCAGAAAAACAGTCAGGCAGACGTCACGCGCTCCAGCTCCACTGGTTCTGCTGCTGCATGTAAACTGAACAGTAACATGTAGTGGAAAAGTACACATGTGATGTCAGTGTGCACGTATGAATAAAAAAACTGCTCTCACATGCTCAAAAAGCCTGTGTTGTTCATTCAAATGTATATTATGCATGCATAAAATGTTCATGTCAGCTTTAGCATTAGATCCATGAAGTTGAATAAGGATATAAACTCTGGTAAAGGATGCAGTCAAGTCCTACTTTATGCATTTAAATTTGAGATTGAAATTTGTTGCGCTGCACTCACTTACATAAAGTAAGAATAAAGTAATTTTGTTTTTTGCAAAGACACTCATATAGAGGAATTTCTTTTGCTGAGCTAACAGCTAATGGAGTTAGCACGAGCTAATCAATTACCTAATCCCTGACATGGTGATTTTAAGCCTGCATGAACACAAAGTATACCTTAAAGATCCCTGTTGTTTAAATAGACTGCTACAATGATAAGCACAAAACCCATGTTTGTCTGGCTTGAGAGCCTAGTAACAGAACCGCTGTAGCTACAAATACAGCAGCAACTAATTCACTCATGTATTACACGAGAAATTCGAGCCAAGACTGAAAGGAGGACCCAACTGCCGGAATGAGATTGAGTGATTTCAAGAGTAACTTTAAATCCCTTAGAGAGATGTCGTAAACCAGAGTTCATCTCTGATATCAGTCCAACAGAGCTTTCATTTCCAAAAGTGGAGGATCTCGTAGAGTGCACACTGTTAGGCAGTGCTTCAGTTCAATGAGTGGTACTATTGAATGTCATCAGTGCTCCTACAAATCCTGTCAGCTTCTCAACATGCAACGATCAGGCGTACCATTATGACCACTTCCCTAATATTGTGGAGGACTCCCTTGTGGCTCCAACATTTGTGACTCATCAGAGAACGGAGGTGGTAGACACCATGTTTGTCATGTTTTTTGTTGAGGGGTGCCTGGTTTGGTCTAGGTGGGTGGTACATAACACTCACAAGATGTTCAGTGTTATTTACTTCTCCTGTCAGTGGTATTAGTGTTGTGGCTGTTGTGGAAGTTATTTGCTTATCATTCACTATTTACAAGTTTTGCAATAAAAATTTCATCAGTACTCCATCAAACGAGGATGTTGCCTGGGATGAGACAGCAATTTTTGGTGTGTGAAATTAAAAAATATTAGTTGTAAATTGTTTTTACTGAAATATTTCTCTCCACTACATTAACTCATATCTGCCTCATCTATAGCTGCTGCTGTGGAACTAGCGGTGTCTGTATGAAATGCCCGGTCATCTACTACCTGCTTATTATGCAGACAAGCAAAACATAAACATGATTGAGCGATGTTTCCTTCCAGCAGAATTTCTAGTATCCAGGTCAGATGCTGAACATGTAACGCCTAGTTCGTATTGCAATATGTCACCCTGGCATCTTATGCTGGTGTTTGCATACCCTTGTGCAACAGCAACCCACATACAGTATAACTGCACTGTATTAGATAGAGAAACAAAATATCAGTGAGTTTCAACTCTTACAGTTTCACGGTTGAATATGAAACTCTGCGGGTGTTTTCATGAGCCAGTAAATCCAGCTGGGTCCCAAATCCGCCCAGACAAGATAATGAACGATATTGCATCACGTCAGTCTTCGGGAGGACTAATGTAATCCAGGGAGTCATGGTGGGAGCTGTGCTCTCTGGAGTATGTCCTGATCAACCCTTCACTGACCTACTATCCTCTGCAAGCTGCTGCTCTCTGATTTATAGGCCACTGTAACAGGGAAGAACTGTATGAATGAAAACACATGTAAATGTGAAAAAAGATTTAGGGTATGTAATCTGGTAGCGCTATTTGTACTGTCTGTTGTCATATTTTATTTGTCTCAGCCATGGGGTTTTTAAAGATTTGAGAGCTGAAAGTAATATTTTATATAGCTAATAAATATATTCTTTCTCTAGATTATGTGACTGTTAGTTCATTATAAATGTGGTTCCACATGCATACCTGATTTAGGGAGTACTAGACTGTTATTGTGTCTGTTGCATGTGCAAGCTGTTGTCTCATGATGTTGGATTGGTTCTAAATTCAGCATTTCGGATGGATTCATCAAAAGATTTCAATGAAACTGGATTAAAAGTGGTTCCTCTACCAGAGATATGGACAACACAGAGTTGAGGATAAATATGGAGCTAGTTTTAGCTAGTTTTAGCTAGTCACAGGTAGTTAGCGTCCACGTTCCTACCTTAACTGCAGTGTTAGATGAAGAACAGGATGATAGCTGTCACAAGAAAGTAACCTTCAACTTTTTATTCTTAGGTTCTGGTTTTACCACCTTTGACATCTCAAGGTATAGGTGGATGTTAAAAGATGTTAAACTGTTAAAAGAGGAAACCACCAAAAGCATCTGGATGGTATGGAGACATACTACAAGATAAACAGTAAGGAAGAGAAGCAAGCAAGCCAGTAAAAAACATTGATTTACTGTGTCATGATGAGTTGTGTCATCTCTAATTAACAAAAACACAAGCATTGCAAAAGACTCCAGCTCACACCCTAATTCATCCCCACACATGCATGCACAGTCAGTGTCTCTCTGTCTCTGGTCCATCTTCTAGCAGTACAAATGAGCTCATTCAGGATGAGTTTTATCAGTGCCCTAGAGAGCTAATAAATCAGGAGTGTGTTGTCTTTACACCGCAAGTGTGTGTGGGTCTGCGTGTGTGACACACACATGCAGAGTGTTAACGTTACGGCTGTATTTCCCTGAATCTTGATGTTTAACAGCCTGGGAATCCAACCTGCTGACCTTTCCCGTGTTACACTGTTGGGGAACTGTTCTCACACAGATACACACAATAAAATTGTGAAAGTAGTAAGGTGGCATTAAACTCTCATAGTTAAACGACTGTTTCTGTGTTTATACTGTGTTGCAGTTCATTTCAGTAGGAGTGTGCGTATTACAGGAAACCAGTCCTCCTCAGGGTACGTTACACATAAGCTCAGACCTCTTCTAGTTGCCAGTGATATCTGCCCAGCCTTGTCATACAACTGTCAGTGGTGAGTAATACAATTCAGTTCAATTTTACTTACATAGCGTCAGTAGGAGTCTAAACTGTCTCAGGATGCTTTGCAGAACCCAGAGCTTGAAATCCTCAAAGCAAGCACTAAAGAGATGGTGGAAAGAAAAAAAACCCCCAGCTCATATGACGCAACACATCGGCTCAAAGTCAGCCAGCTTGACAGCTAGAAAAAGAGACAGGATAGACAACGTAGGAGAAGAGAGAAAAGAGGTGCAGAAGAAAGCAGATCAATTCTTACATTCATGTGGTTAAAGCATACATGCAGCATAACTAAGGGATTGCAAAGGCCATCTAAGGCAGCCCCAACTACAATTTTGATTAAAAAGGAAAGGTTTAAGCCTAACCTTAAAAGTAGAAAGTCTGCCTCCCGAGGGAGCTGATGATGCACCTGATAGACTTCAGAGAGCTCAGAGAGACAACCTAATAGCTGATAATGATACAGTAGTCAGAAAAAAATTGAGAACTAGTATTTCAACATTAGTAAAAGAACACAGATCTCATTATTGATTTTATGTACAAGTTAAAAGACAAATTCTGGTCAAATGTTACGACAAGGTTTCCAAGAGTTGTGCTGTAGGCCAAGATCATGTAATCCACTTTAATTCATGATTAACTAAATGATTAGATAGTGACAATCTAAGGTGTTTTAAGCCAAATACAATGTCTAGATGTAGAAATTTACAGATCACCCAAGCCTTCATGCCTTCAAGCTATTTGACAAGGTTTTAGTAACCAATTTGAGCAGATAAATATAGCGGGGCATCATCTGCATGGTAGGGTATGCGTGCGATTCTTGTGTACATGTGGATCCTAGACTGTATTTTCTTTCTTTTTGCTGAAACATTGTTTCATGTAGTGCACTGGAAGTTAATTCGATACTGGGCAATAACAATAAAATGCATGTTCTTAAATGGGAGTGGTTATTTCTTCATTGTGTCCTAATTGTATTACCTTAGGAATACATGTTTAACGTTAACATACCAGTTGAATCCCGCAGAACTCTATTTTGTGATTAGTATTGGGCCATACGTAGCACTGTGTTAGAAAGTGCTTAGGCTTAAAGTTGGTGGCAGTAGCATGACCATATAGGACCTTTCTTTAATCTGATATATCTTTATAGTGCACCGCTCCTTGATTTATCACCAGGGATATTTGTAGCCTGGGGCAGATTAGGGAGTACCTGAGCTAATTGAATTTTCTTTTTATTTGGTCCTCTACCAGAGGCCTGGAAGTTTAAGGGTTCTATGCAGTATTTTCCTGGGATCTGCTCTTTCAAACCTTAGTACTTCTAACATTATACTGTCAGGTGGTAAGGAGGTGTAGAGGTGAAGACAGAGTTCAAACAAAGGGTATTTAATGATGGACGAAAGGTGCTGCATGGAAAATCCAAAGACAAAACAATCAAAGAAAGAGTCATGGACAAGGCTTGGAGTCAAGGAACATGGTAGGGAGACAAGATCAGGGAAGTAACAAGAGATAACATTACGTAGGTATCAACAGGTAACATCAACGACAAGACAAGGACCAAAGGGAAGGCAGGGCTATAAATACACATGAGGGCTGAGGGATGACACAGGTGACATGGATCAGGGCAAAGACACCAGGTGAAACCAATTAACAATCAAGGGACACACGAGGAAACACAGACAGGAAATCTGAAACTTAACAAAATAAAACAGGAAACACAAAACATGACCAAAACACAAGGAAGCACAACAGACAGGAAACTAAGAAACTTGACAAAATAAAACATGAAGCTCAACACAAATACAGGACAAGGACACAAAACTTTCTGATGTTGGCATCAGCTGGTATCGCAACATCTATCACCACCACTTTCTTCTGTTCTTTGTCCACCACCATTATGTCCTGTTAGCCAGGACCAGTTTGTCAGTCTAGAAGCTAAAGTCCTACAGAACCTTGGCCCTGTTGTTCTGAACCACCTTCTGTGGTGTGGCTCATTGGGACTTGGGTACTTCTAGTCCATACAGGGTACACTTGTTCCTGTACACTATCCCAGCTACTTGGTTATGTCTCTCCATGTACGCTGACTCGGCTAACACTTTACACCCTGCTACTATGTGCTGGACTGTTTCAGGGGCATCTTTGCACAGCCTACACCTTGAGTCTGATTTACTCTGGTAGATCTTGGCCTCTATGGCTCTTGTACTTTGCCTCTGTGCTGTCTGTCAGTCCAGTGGTTTCCAGCCACTTCTTCACTTTGACGGTGTTACATGCCACACAGGGGCTTGTCCCCCAAGTTGTCTGCTCCTGTTCCTCTGCACTCTCATTGGGTTTCTGCTGCCTGAGACATTCTCTTAGCAGTTCATCCTCTGGGGCCATTTTCTTGATGTACTCTTTGTACTCCTTCATGCTTGCTAGTCCTCAGCCTCCCTCTTTCTGCTTAGCGTACAGTCTCAGGGTGTTGGGCTTGGGGGGGAGGAGCTTTCTTGTCTTCATATCTCGTCCTTTGACCAGCATATGATCCTAGCAGGGTATCTGATGCCTGAGGGTACATACATGTTGATGACTCGGATCTTGTTCTTACCATTCAGCTGACTTTTCTGGACTTGCTTTACTCTTTGGAGGTATTTGGTTGTGTTTGAGTTCCTTGTGGCCTCCTCATGGTTTCCATTAACCTGTGGGATACCAAGGTACTTGTAGTTGTCTTGAATGTCACCTATGTTGCCCTCTGGTAGGTCGACAGAGCTGGCCAGTAGTTGGATGGGATGGGTCCATTCTGGGGGTCCTTCAGGATTAGGACTGTCCTCCCCAGGGTTAATCACTCTGTGCGGTTTCCACCCTCAGCAGCTGGTTCATCTGTGCTGCTAGGTATACATGGATTGCAAATAGCTTCTTTAGTGCTTTAGTTTAATCTTAAGAAGGCTTATCTGTTAAATAAAGAACTCAAGTTTTCATTTGCAAAAAAGACATGTCAACTGCTGCATATACTGTTTACAGATTCATAAAAAACCCAATTCATTCACGTTAAAATCTTTCCTATAAGCATGCACGCACACACACATACACACCTGGCCTTTTCATTACAAATATAAACTAAGCCTGGTCCCTGCTTCAGCAAGACTTACAGTGCGGTTAGTGTATGCTGTATCACCACAAAGTATTTTTCTCTCCTCTGATCTTCCTACCGTCACTTTTTTGAATCATCTCTCAGTATTAGTTTGTACCAAATACCACCTACTCATAAAATCAGCTCTGAATTCCACTTAAGTACCACTTTGAGGCCTGCTGTTAAATTATAGTGTACAACAAGCAGAGGGATGTTTGGAAAAGAGAAGACCATCTTTCAAACTTGTCCAGCAGTGTCTTTTTTAGAAAGCCAGTCTTCCTGCTGACGACACTGGTTTAATAACTTAATCTTAGAGCTGTGGGGATTGGGAGGTTTCCATATAACTCCTGGGAAATGTAGATATCTTTACGTCAGAGCTCAGCTATTCACTCTGAGAAGTTTTTTTTATGCAGATAATAAGAAGAGGCCTGAGATATACAGTAGCAGATGTTTTTTCAGCTGGACAGGAGACAACTTGTTGCAGATGTCTTGAAATACAATATATTCTAGTTAGTCTGTGACACAGCATCAACATGGTGGAGTTGAAAAGAAGCTCAAATGTAGCATCCTGTGGGTTCCACACTTTAAACAACCTTTTCTCATACATATAATGTGATGCAGGATGAACATCAACATATACTGATTAATATGGATGCTATCCAGTATAAGAGCCACAGATTTGATAAGTGATATTACTCCTTGTCAAGAGCTAGCTAAACCACTCCTGTATCTCAGTGTTAAATTAAATGGCGCTTCTCAAAGATATGTGTTCTCACTATATCTTGAGAGGATATTGTGACTTGATTTAGTTCTGTTGTCACACCCTTTTTACATTTAAAGTATGTCTCCTCTTGTTTCTTCTCAATGTGATGTGTTTACAATGTTCATAAATGACGTTATCTCACTGATGGCTGATCATTAAAAGCTCAATTCAGATTTTCATTGTCATGTCATGTTTGTTACATTCCAACACTCTCAACAGTACAACAGTGATGCTACTGTAGCCTTGCAGGGTTAGTAAGATTAGATTTAATAACTAAGTTTGTTTGACTATGTATTGTTGGGTGATGTATGCTGAAGTGGGACGTGTGAAAAAGAAAGAAAAACAGAAGACGAAAATGTTGTCTGCAGTTGTTATGATTATATATGGCGACTTGTTGCATTCACACTAGAATGAAGTTAAAATAGTCAAATGAGAATAACAACGACAAAAAAATTGTTTTCTTGTTTGTGTTTTGGTGCATATGAACATTTTATCAGCTCCTTTTATTGAGTGCCCATGTAAATAGTTAAGGTGCAATCTTTAATCAGAATATTGTCCATGTAAATATAACAGCTGTCATGGAAACCAGTTTATCATATGATAGGTTCACGTGTCACTGGTTGTTGTCAACTTTGATGTGCTACAAGCGAAGTTCAGCGCCTACACCCTACAGCTACGTAAAGTTGATTTCATTTACAAAAGGGTAAGTCAGTGTGGTTTGATCATGTAACCACCATCTAAGCAAAACTTGCAGTCTCACATTGAGCTTGGGCTAGATATACAAGCAGATATGCATCCTCAGAGTGGAAAAAGCTACGTCGAGAGCCAGCTGGCATAATAGGTGGTTATGAGTTGAGCTTTCAGCTGATGATAAGTGTTCTGACCGGTTACTGTGCTGACCACACATCACAACAAACAACAGTTTACAAAGCTGAGTGTGGTAACTATGGATCGTCCGTATTATCTGATATTCCCGTCGGCTGATGCCAGCTCCTTGGAACTATCTGTGAAACTCAGCTCTGCCCTCAGAGCCTTTTCACTATTTGCCCTGCAGATGTCTGTGTGTGATGACAGCTAAAAACAGTCACTATGCAGGTATGATAACCTAATAAGACATTTAATATTTGTACTGAAAGGGCATCAGATGTCAGACATCATTATTTACAGTTATTTTCCTTCAGTTTCTATGTGAACACAAACAGAACTAAGTTAAAAATACACCCTCATCAATCTACAAATAATTTCCTCTTATTGCCCAACAAGTCACCAATGCTTCTTTTTTTTTTTTTTTTATCTCTACGGCATCATCATGTATATCATATTACTTTGTGTTTATGGTAAGCACTGCACAGACGCAATCTTTTTTGATAACAGTTTCCCAAAAACACAACCAGGAATCCCCCACTGATTTAATCCAACTATTTTCTTTGAACGGTTTCATGACGCTGACTGCATAGCGATGCGATGACACGTCCTTGTTTTACGATCTGACTTAAATGTTGGTTTGCCGCGCGCCACATAAATCATATTTCACTCTCGTTCTCTTGCGAAACGACGTCTTTTCAACATGAAAACCCTCGCACGTCCAGAGCTGCTGGCTGAAAGGGGCGAACTGTCAGCCAGGTCACACACAGCAAGCATGAGCTCATCATCTCCATTGCTGCTGAATAGATTTTTATTATTATTATTATTACATGCTGAGACTTCATGCAACCTGACCTCCCAGAGAAACTGGCAGCGGGTTGTGTTTGAACACCAACTGCATGAGTCAAGGCCTGTCAGCGAGAACAGTGACGGCAATTAGCTTTGCTTTTCTTCTCAAAACACCCTTTCTGTTGAAAATCAGCCTGGTGTTGTTCCGTATCTGTCACAACAGCTCAGGAGAGGAGAGCCACACGGTCGGACCGCCATTAGAGCTGTTTATTATTCGAGAATCATGGAAGCACGTGCTGTTAAATTAGCTGAACTCAAGGAATAGTGAGGGAGAAATTCAAGTATCTGTAGCTGGGAGGAAAAAAAAGGGGGAATAATAAGAAGTGAAGCCACAGACAGAGTAAACCACACACAGAAAGACCGGCGTGCACATGCTCTCAAAACACACCCCATATGGAACTTCATTATTCATGCAGTTGCACGTGTATGCATTCGGCACTATGCACACATGCAGTATGCAGGACTGTCCACGCTCTGGACATGAATTTTCACTCTGAAGTTTAAAACAGTTCATCTGTGGAGACGCAGCAGGATCAGATTCGATAATTTTAGCCACCTCTACTGAACTGTCCTCCATGTGACCTATTGAACACGGCCAACGAAATGTGAAGACAGCCCGTCTCTCTCACTCCACCCTTCACATTCATTATTTCACAAAGTCTTCAGTGCTTGTGGCGCTGTGAGAGCTTGTGTGAGTTTGTTGTTGTTTTTGCTGCACCTGCACACATGCACGTGCGCTGGCCACATGACTCACCTTCCTAATCCTCAGGTGCAGGAAGCCTCAGAGGCGCGAAAGAAGGCGGTGTAGAGCCATTGATAGTATAGTGTGTAGTGCATGTTATATTTTTAGGCCTTATTCACAATAGAAGACTGAATGAAACTGTCTGTTCAATGATTCTGGATACGACGGGAGTAAGAAAGTTGTACATTGTGCCAAAGCTTGTCAAAAGTTAAAAAGCATAACCTTAACCAATTTGGAAAAGGCTTGTCCGTGTATCTGGTTGATTTATTGGAGGAGGAATCCTGCTACTTTTGGTCATGACACACAGCTTTGTACAGTTATTTGTGTTTTACTATTAACTCACTATAAAATTTGCTTTAGATATTGTCCATTCTATAGTTTAAGGAGAAAGGCCTTTAACTGTCATGACATTGCCATCACTATCTGTAGTATTTTGTAGCATGAAGTATTTATCTTGTTGTTTTTATGCCTAATATGACTTCAAATAGTGTCTAGCTCGGGGGCTGACTATGCAATTCATGGGTTTGCTCTACAGTTACATCCATAAGAATCGGGATATTGACACAATTCTCAACTTTTTGGCTCCATACACAACCACAATGGATTTCAAATGAAATAAGGATGTGCTTTAACTGCAGCTCTAATTTGAGTCAGGTGCTGGAATTACAACACTTTGTATATGCGCTGTATATGTGGACCAAAAGTAATGGGACAAATTAAACAATCACAGATCAAACTTTCACTTTTTGGCACTTGGTTGCAAATCGGTTGCAGTCAATTACAGCCTGAAGTCTGGAACGCATAGACGTCACCAGTGTCAATCCTGGTGATGCTCTGCCAGGCCTTGGCATTCACGCAGCAATGAACACATTCCCGTTTGTACGCGGCAAAAACATCACCATGAGCGATGGTTGGTTGCTCGCTGTGATGACTTGTTCTTGGTAAACATTTGAAACTTTCAAAGCATCTCGTCAATTCTGCTTGCCAAGTAAAAAGTGAAAGGAGGGAATGGCACGAGCGACTTATGACACCAAAAGAATTCTACTAAATCCATAAAAAAAAGAAAGTCACAGACCATCACAAATGAAACATTTGTGTAAAATAATGAACGTGAGAGACAGTCTGTCTTTCATTGGCAGTGTTCAGTTCATTTTGTTATTGTCTGTTGTTAATGCCCAGTCAGCAGCAAATGAGAGGTAAAATGCCAGCGTTGCATTATCATCAGCTTCATTCTTTGATTACTCTTCATCAAGGAGAGACTTTTGAAGGCAGATATTTAAACTACAACCACAGAAATATTTATGTCTTGGTTATAAATGAAAAGAACTTGCAGTCCTTGCTAAGGCATTCTTTCATGGTTATCTGTAACAGCAGGCCTGGAGAGATCCTAGATAAGGATTGAGCTGGATCAGCGCTAAATCATCTACAGTCTCCTGCAGCATGCTGAGCAAATTGTTGTTGGTACTGTTACAACATCTAGGGATCAGACGGTGTGTGGTTCAGCTAATCTGCAGTGAAATCAACCCACCTCCAGGGCCAGCCCCGACTCGCCTCCTGTCCTACAAACGGGCCTATCATCTTAAGATCTGTGACTGGATAAAGCCACCGTAATTACACAGAACTGATGCAACATGTAATTTCTCAACGGTCGTGTTCACGTTTTTGTCTGGAATATTAAATTGTAACCAATACATCTTGTTCTTAGTGTGCTGTTGAAGTTGTTTCACCTGAAATTACACCACTGTGATGTTCCGTTTTTTTGCCCTATAAACAACAGAGCTTTACTTTGTAACTGTAAACCAGTGTTCAGACACAAGGATGCCAACCACACAGGGCCCTGCAGTGGGAGGTTTTTCAAGGCTAATATCAACACACCGTAGATGCAGTCAGCAAAGAACCGGCCGTTGCCATTTTAGCCAGACATTACAGAGGACAAAACCACTGTCTTGATAACAGAAACTTAAGTTTCTTTTGGGTTCTGCTTGCCAAGTAAAAATGGGAAGGACAAGCAACATAATTCTATTAAACCCATAATATTTTCTTAATCCGCTCTCATGTTCTATAACCACTTGTCCTCTAGATTGTCACAAGGCGTCTGGAGCTTATCCCCTGAGATTGGGGAAGAGGCAGAATACACACTCAGTGCGTTTACATGCAGAGCTTAATTGAGCTATGCTCAAAATTCGACTTTCTCACTACAGTCCTTGTCCCAGTTTACATGCAGCGCAAGAAAATCGAATAACTGTTCTCCTCCTCCACACTAGGTGGCGATACGTGTCTTTTCAGCGGGAAAATACCACGTTAATACGGCCCGATTTCCGGGTTGACCTATTACGTGATATAATAAACAAGAGTCGTTCATGTAGCAGACCGCTATTACAAACAACAACCAGACGGACAATACTACATTTTTTAATCTTGTACGTAATGTTCGCGCTACTTCTGGTGCAGGTAAGATCTGCGCCAAACCTCAGACGGCTCCGTTTCTCTTCTTCTTCTGCGATCAGCTTTCTTGGACGTTTTTGTTCCAGGGTCACACGCCAGCACAGTGGTTGTGGAGCATGCGCACACGCATTATCCGATGAAAACTCCGATTCCAATCGCATTATCTGGGTGTCTCAATTGGATAATGAGAACTCGATTTTAATCGGAGTAACGTGTTTACATGCACTTAAGGCAATAATTTGTTTTTTTCACGTGCATGTAAATGCAGCGACTGAACCTCCATGGACCTCCCCTGTTGAAGACCTATGCTTTAGAGGGAGGGAGCCGGAGCACCAGAGAGAAAGGCCCCAGCATTAGCATCAGCCATTTGATGGCTCTGGGGCTGGTGGCGGCTGCAGAGATAAGAATGTTGAACATGTGAATTGATAACATCCTCCTTTTTTAAACCGGCAATATGCTAAATGCAAATTAACTTCAGCAGACAGGCAACTTCAAGCCACTGCAGACTAATTGTCGCGAGTAGCTCTGTGCAAAGTTTCAGATCTGTTTTTGCCCTCTGTGCCACGCCAGACCGATTTAACGCTGCTTTACTCTGTTTTCCTTCCCTGAACATTTCTGACCTCAAACCTGGGCCACACACACACACATCTGGCATCATTCTAAGTATAGTTTGGTTTATCCTGGTAGATGGACTGAAATAGACCTGACTGACCAGTTTAACCATCCTCTCGGTTTTCCTCCTCATCAGTCCACATCAGAGCTGACGGCTGACATATATGAGCGCTGAGGGTCGCTGTGTTTTACAACCATGTTTTTCTTGAGTGCACGTTTCTAATGAGAGGGGCAAAAAAGAGGGCACGAAAGGATGGAAAATAACCTGAATGCAGAGCGTGGCTAGAGGTCAGCCAGATTTGATTTCACCTTTGCTGCAGAGCCGAGTGTGGGTGAGAAAAGGATCACGGTTGAAGATGTCCTCCGGGCGTGTTCAAACAGATGTAAAAAATTGCTCTAATGTAAAATAATTATTTGCCTTTAACATGTTTTTTTACTCCCTTTATTATGTGACTTAAATTACCTGTTTAGAAATTCTGAAAAGGACTCCTCCCTCATCAAACAATTCAGGATCAGAGTTTAACTAATGGGTACAAGACTCTTCTGAAGTCTATTTTGAGTGTTTGTGTAATGCAGGCTTTAGGTTTTTCACATCAGACCTGTGTGAGCTGCCTAAACCAACAAAGAGCAATTGTGATGTTCCAAAACATTCCTGCAACGTTCCACATTGTGGTGTCCAACTCTTCATGTGCATCATTGTGGAGTCCAAAAATATTTTGGTGACCATAAGGCATGTTAACCATTTATTAAGCAACTGAGGGCATGTTATCACATAATTAGTCATTTATATGCTTACACACAAGGGCTGATCCTCATTTAAATATCGCAGCCCTATGTTAAAAGAAAATACTTTTTAATCTCTCCTCTTGTAGCTTTTGACACACAAAAAAATATTAAAACAAAAACAGGAAAGAAACTATTCTCTGCAAACGGGGTCACTTTTGGATTCACTTCTACAGCTTAGAATCAGGAGAAGCCAGTATCGAAATATGAAGTAAATGTGTCAAAATGTGATGGCAAACAATAGCAGCAGTCGCTCCAACCTTGCTCCTTTTATCCTTTAGGATGCAAAAAAGACAGAGAAGTGGATTAGCAGCCACATGAAAATGGATTTCAACTTAAAACCTTTCAAGAAAGCTCACTTTCCTCTCGTATTTACTCATGCACACTGAGCAGTGCATCAAATATGAACTCAGATTTGACACCAAAGAAAGGAAAGAAAAGACGTTCACACAGTTGACTTATCTCAAAACCATTATCACTCATATGCTGACAAAAACGATCTATTAACAACTTAAGACAACAACTCAAATCATTATTATATAGAGTATTTATTTAAAAGCATTTAAATGTTGATCTTAATTTGTGACCCGGTGGTTATTTCATAGAGTATGAGGATTATTGCTACCTCAGAAGGTTTTTCATTGATAGGAGCTACTTCCTGTTTCATTAAAGTTAAAGTTTCTATCTCGCAAAACGCCCTCAGTGGCGGTGAGTCCAAACAAATGAGCTGAATATATTTACATCCTCGTAAAAATGGACAAAGTCACTTCTTCACTGCTTTTATTGGAGCTCTGCTTTCAACCTTGTTCAACAGCGCCACCTGCAGATCAGGTCACGCGAGTACAGGTGCTGGGAAAAGCCATCTCCGTGGCAACCCCAGTGGCCAGATTCTCAGCTCTTCCTTCAAAATGCCAGCGTTGCATTATCATCAGCTTCATTCTTTGATTACTCTTCATCAAGGAGAGAAATCGTTTAGGTTTTAACCATTGATTCAAGTAAAATTTAAATCAGTGTTTCACAGAAACCCACATTCACCGAATAAAACAAAGCAAAAAACTCAAACATCTAAGACAAAATGATGCAGGAAGAGGAGAGAGTCCGTCTTCACTGGTGCTTGGTAAGTTCATCTCAGACTACCGAGGCTGCTCAGTATGGTTTCTTCTGCTCAGGACACACACACATAAAAAACACAAAGAGATTCAGATACAAATAATATTAGTTTACACTGACAGTGAAGGTTAAAACAAAGTAAATTAGTCTTTCATGCCACCTTACCTGCACTGACTTATTCCTTGCTGTAAAGAAAATAAAACAGAATCAGTCCGTTTAGTATTAACACCTCATGAAAACCCATGTCATCATATTTGTCTCCTTGGGCGGTTGAATTTTTTTTTGACCTTATATTGAATTTGGAGACAGATTTAACATGCTGGTTTGGATGATGGACTCTAGACTCACCTGAGTGCAGCTGGCGTAGCATCACACACAGGACGGCCAACAGTGTGACTATAATTAGGCCAACACTGAGGGTGAACACCCAGCTGACTGGCTCTGAACAGACAACACAGAGATTAGATGTGTACCTCTGCTGCCACTGTGTGGTAGCTCACAGTACTACTGTGCAGTCCTCTCCCTCACCTTCAACACTCAGGATGAAGCTCTTTTTGATGGGCACTCTCAGGGACTGATGGGAAACGATGCATGTAAACTGTCTCCCAGAGTCCCTGAGTGCGGCCTGGAGGTAGAAGAAAGCCGCCACAGAGTAGGTCCTGTCCTGGTTGTGCTTGTGACTGGACAGCAGAACATTCTGGAGCACTTTGGGAAGCGGAGCGCCGACCCTCTGGCCTGATGCCGCAGGGTCCTGCTCGTGCCAAACTATCTCCACATCCAGAGGGAAGTAGTTCTCTGCCTCACAAACAACTTTCTGCTCCTCTCCTTCCAGCAGTGAGAGAGTGGGTCCCACGTTCAGGGAGACACGGGGGGGCTCTAGAGAGAGGAGGGGGAAGAAATCCGTTTTTTGGTAAAAGTCGGGAAACGTACCGTTTTTGATATGTCCACAAGATCCCACGCCACTGTTATTATGATAATTATGATGTGAATTGTACTTTAAACTGGTTAAATTTATTTCTTACTTGTATTTAAATTAATATTCTGTTCAACTTTCATTTCACAAAATGCCTGGGCACTGTTTTTGGACATGTTTTCCATCCTTAAAGCACCAGCACCTTTTCAATGTACTGGTTTCGCACCGTTATCAGATAAAACCTTAATGTTACCCATCCCTATTAATGAACAGGAGAGAAAAGCACATGTGTTAATGTAAAAAGAGGGCCTCCAAAGATTATACACTGCACATATCGCAACATAATCAGCCTGTAGTTCAAAAAAAACATGGGAATCACAGTCAGAAGTTCTCAGCAGCTCGGTCCAACATGCATTAGCTTCCGTTAAATTAACAATCCACAGCTTCTCATGGTCACAAACACTGATTGTTTATATTCATTCTGAGCTTTCAGAACTTTCTTTAAGCTTTAAGAGGGGGAGTTCAGTTCTCGTTCAAATCATGGTTATAGCACTTATTTCAATATATTTAGTCAACGCAGCCCATTTAAGAATCTCACTTTAAAACCATTTCTTATGTCCTCACTGATTTTCTACATTCCTGCCCTGATGTTGTGTGCACTCTCAGCTAGCTTCATCAGGGACTGTTACTTATTAGTTTAACAGCTGGAAAACTAACAGTAGAACAAACAGGTAAGAGAAAATGTGCAGAAGTGCTGAAACAACATGATTTGATTTGATAAACATTTCAACTACCAATAATTGTACACAGTAACAGCCAAGAGGTGTAGTTTTTAAGTAAGAACTGAGAGAAATGAAAGATAAAGTATGAAGCCACATCAAGGTATAAATGTAATGGACATTTAACAGTCAAATAGAGTGGGAGTTCCCCTCAGGGGTAATTTATTTCTTAGCTGTAACTGAACAACAGCCACTGACTGCTAATAAAAGTAGTATTTTTTAAAGACAATGTACATGTGCGTACTGCTCACAACTACAAATTCAATCATTTGAAACATCTGAAACAGTAGTTTCCTAGTAGCTGTTTCATAAAGTATGAGGATTATTGCTTATTTCATTGTTTAATTATACCTCTGTGGGTTTTGCATTGATAGAAGATACTTCCTCTTTCATTAAAGTTTCTTCTTTCTTCTTCTTAAAGTTCCTTTCTGGAGTTTCTTCGTAAATAAGTGTTCTGGTTAAAGTTTCCATCGCAAAAGCCATCGGTGGCGGTGCGTCCAAACAAATGAGCTGAATGTATTTACATCCTCATAAATATAAAAATGGACAAGGTCACTTCTTCACTGCTTTTATTGGAGCATCTGAAACAGTGAAAAAGATGAGACTAAAGAGAAGACGAAAAGAAGAAGAAGGCCTGAAATAAGTTCATGTATGAGGCAGAAATTTGAGATTTTGTCCAAGTTTAAGCACCGAAAGACGGTGAAAAATCAGCTAAAAGGAAACTGGTGTCAGTTAACAGGCATAAAATGAAAGTCGAGTGTTGGCTGAGCTAAAAGCACTGAAAGGAGATGACCTGTCAGTTGTAGTGTTTTCACGCATAGTTTGACTAAATGATGAACAAAAAAACTTGACTCAAGTTCCACTTTATTTAAGGAAGCTTTTTTAACTCCATTCACTTGTGCAAACCTTGAGACGTAGTTAGCTTCTGAAAAGGTCCTAAGTGGATCTTGAATTATGTGAGATTTTTTGGTCTAAATAAAATTAACTAAAACTCATAATATCAGGCATCAGGATCTATTGAT
Organism: Mugil cephalus; assembly: GCF_022458985.1. Classification (NCBI taxonomy): domain Eukaryota; kingdom Metazoa; phylum Chordata; class Actinopteri; order Mugiliformes; family Mugilidae; genus Mugil; species Mugil cephalus. The sequence continues at coordinate 18,159,126 of NC_061778.1, read as the reverse complement.
ACAAGTGTCCTTGCCACGACCCACATCCGCTTACAGTGTTTGCTCACCTTCGATGTGCAGATTTATGTCCAGACTCGCGAACAGCGGATTCACCGCCAAGGAGCAGATGTAGGTCCCTTCGCTGTTCATCTTGGTGAAGGAGAGGGTATAGGAGGCGTCCCCGCTAGCCAGGGCCTTCATTCCAACACCTGCCCCCTGGGTCTGCCCTGAGCGGCTGTTATGGCCGAAGAGTTTCACCCTCTCTCCGCGGTGCTGCCAGTGCCACTCCAGCGTCATGTTTGGCCCCTTGTGGTCAAGGGCAAACTGACAGTAGAGCCTTTTTTGGGACCCCAAGGTGGCTTTCACTAATGGAGTCTGTGTTTTCATCACCATGGCAACTACGGAGACAGATGTGAGAAAGGCAGGTTTCACGCAGAGTAACATTTGGTTCAAACTTTTATAATACAAGAGAAGAAGTACATCAGCTATACATATAATGTAGATTTGAGTTTACCTGTAGTGACAAGGACCTCTCTGTCAGCAATAGCTGTCCAGCTGCGGTAGTCCTGCTGTCCGGGTGGAGGTTGGTCCGATGGCTGTCTTAGGAAACTGGTGATGGTGAAAAGGCCTTTGCTGTGTTTGAGGGAGCAACTGTACCAGCGGTTGTACTCCTGGGCGGCCGCCTGGACGGGCCAGCGGACATGGATGCCCTCTGTACTGAACCTACGCAGCTCACACTCCAACTGATCCGCCTCCTCCTCGTCCACATACCGGCGCAGGTCCAACTTAGAGCCTACACCGGGATCAAACACAACAGAGGTACACAATCGTGTTCAGCCTTCTACTCGTGGAGGCTGCAGTGCAGCTACTCACCAGTGATAAGGAAAGTGATGGCCTGTGGATTCACAGGAGCGTCTCCTTTTTGCCCAAACTGCAGCATAGCCTCTCTGTGGATGAGTTGAGTCTCGGTGTGTCCATCGTTATTCACAAACACATGTTCATCAATGAACTGACAGGGCAGCCAAGGAATCTGCTGGACACACCATACACCTGAATGACAAACACACACGAATCAGTTATGTAGCACAGCATAGCATGACATGGTACAGTATAGTATAGTATACAATAGTATAATACAGTATAGTATAGTACCACAGACCAGTACAGTATAGCATATTATAGTATAGTTTAGTTTAGTTAGTATAGTATAACAACCATAGTATAGTATGGTGGAGGCGTCATTACATTCATGCAGTTGTCTTGTAAGTTGACTCAAAACATCTTAAAACCGCTCCAAAGACGACTCAGTGTGGTACCGAGCTCGAGATTAAAACTTACCAGCAAAAAGATACAAGTAAATGAGTATCTTCAAGTTCAAACCCATCGTTATTCATTGGAAATCTCCAGTTGATTATCGTTGCTCGACCAGCACACCAAGTTCGTTGCACACTTTCGCTTTCATTTTCTAGAAAAAAATAGCTGGGTTTACGTGTTGCTCGCATCACGTGACGAGCGACGTCACAACAATCTGACAAAATAATTCAGCAATGTTTAAAATGGGTGGTCATAATAATCGGTCTTAATATTTTAGCATTGATGGGATACGATGTCTGTGTCAAATAAATACAATCCATACCATCATGAATATATGTGTAAGTGTACGGAGGTTAGTGTCCTGTTGACACACACATTCAACGCATTAAATTCGTGAATAATTTTCTTTACTTCAGTTCGAAAAATATATGTACAAACCCGGGGACTGTGTCTGTGACAGACTCTTTCGATTTCTGTCGGCTGTCCCGCAGCATTTATCCTGCAGCATGTGTCCTGAGGTGGCGCTGTGGGGACACGTGGACACATGACATCAGCCGCTCTTTATCTTTATCCGGCGACACGTTAACGCGGAAGCGCTATTTACGAACCTGTGTTGACATGCGACTGAAAACTTGAGATACTTGAAAGGCTTTCAGATATTGACGGACCGGTATTAGGAGTGCAGTGGACTAAATAAATGCAACCATACCCTGTGGTACATGTTACTACCCAACTAACCCGTATTTAGCTGCATTCAGCAGCTATGACGCTCAAGATGAACAAAGGTAATGCCAACATGTTTCACACTCTTTACTGCAGCATTTCGTTATATGAACGTGTGTTTAATTTAAAGTCGTTTTTGTTTAAATTGTCGTATTTATCAGTTGTCTTCAGTGGTTTGCTCCTGTGAATTTGGGTCAAAAAAATGTTTTCCCCCCAGATGATTATGGAAAGATTAATGTGGTAAAAGTGCTGCTCTTGTAGCAGATGTGTTACTAATATTTACTTGGATTCAGTCTTTTTTCGCTAGTGTACCGAGTATCTTTGGGTTTGTCTAATAAAACGTGGATATGTAAATACCACCATTTTCTCAAAGAAAACATAAGTGTTCTTCCTATTATTATTTCTATTTCTACACACATACAAGCTATTAATACTGATTGTAAAATATAATAACGTGTAAACTAATTGTTACAGAAAATAAGTGTTGACTCCTTTATCTTTACTGTCTCATATGTAGTAGCTCAAACATTTTAGATTTAGACACCACTTTCCTAATTTGTTAAGAAAAATAATTGAAAATAAATGGTAAAAGCCTTCATCATCAAAAAGGTCCTTTAAAAAAAGAACAAATATGAACATAAAATATTCCACTATCACAAATGGTCTCATATACTGAGTGTGTTTATCAAGGGACTGTGCAGTGGTCTTATGGAGTTTCTGTTCCTCCTCCCAGAGGGCAGGAGGCCAAAGAGGTGGTGGCTGTGGTGGAAAAGAGTCTTTCACTGTGTTTTTTTGTCTTGAGAGGATGGAGTGAGGGCACATGTGCCGATGTGAATATATTAAATGTTCTTTCCTTGTTTGATGTCATGTGTTAACAGATTCAGCCGTTCTTCAGGGTGCTTTCCTGCATGCTGATAAGCTGTGCTCCCCTTCGTCCCTGAGCTCGATTGAGAAAGCCGACTGGAGCCGAGTGGAACGCGTGCTCCTGGAAGCTATCAGAGAAATCTGCGGACAGGGGGATGTCGACGGTCGTCCCAACCGAACAGCTTTGAGCTGGAAAAAGAAGATAGTTTGTGTCATGTGGCTGAAGCTGTTGTGCAAAGAGGCTGAAGAGGATGTTGAGGTAGCATGGAGGGAGAACCCTTTCTTCTCCCTCCAGAACAGCCTCCCTGAGATGAACCGAGTCGTCCTGCTGGAGCTGGTTAAGTCAACAGCAGCCGCAGACGTATATACCAGTTTTCTCCTGTCTCTTCCTCGGCCTCAAATCTGCACAGAGCTGGAAAGTCTGACGGAGCACGTGAGGAGCAATCCCACGAAGGAAGACGATATTCGACTTTTTCTGGAGGTGTGGTGGGAACTGTGGAAGGGCAGAGATCAACAGGATGTGGGAGGAGAGGAAAGCATGGAGATGATGTTTGCCACGCAGTTTGCTCGTCTCACCTCTGACTCTTCCAGTTTGTCTCCTCAAGCTGCCAAGAGGTTAAAACTAGATGCAGCAGCTGTTCCAGGAGCAGTGCCAAACACTGATGTTCTGCACATTCTCCTTCATGCGCTTAAGGACATTAAAGACCATGTATCCTCAACAGACCTGTGCTTCCAGGCCCTGTCCATTTCTCTCGATGCTCTTTACACGTCCTTCCTAATAGACCAAGAGATTGTACTTCCACCCGAAGAGAAGGTGCACATTTTGTCTAAAGTTGTCAGCACCAAAGTAAAGAACAATGAAATGCTGGGCCCTGAACTCGTTCGTCAGGCTCTGAGAGACTTGCATGCTTCACACACACCATCTAAATTTGAGCCCAGCAGGATGACGCTGTGTGAAGTCTTGGAGATTATAACAGAAGTCACTCAGTTCTGGCAAAACAAAGGCCTCCTGAAAGTGCATGACGGCTCTAATCCTAGCTACTCTGCGTTCAGACTAGAGCAGAGTGTCCGGAGAGTCCTGACAGCCTTGGACGACAGAGAACCGCCCGAAGCTGTGACTGCAATGGAGGACGGAGATACTGAGAAGAATACACTCAGAGGTTTGCTGAAGTCGCTGGTGTTCACAGCCGTGGAGAGCAGCCCTGAGGTGAATGCAAAAATCACCACCACCATCATCAGCCACCGCCTGGAAGACTTTGAGAACTTTGCAGTGTTGTTTGCCAGCGAGACGTTCCTGGCAGCTTGTGACGAGCAGTGGTTGGACTGCCTGGAAAAGAACCAAGTGGCCTTCCGGCAGAACGATGCTCTCATCAGCCTCTCCTCCACCCTCATGAGCAAACTCCACAGTGGGAGCTTAAATGTGAACCAGTGCAGGAAACTGATGAAAGTGACTGCAGACATTTTCTCTGCGCTTTCATTAGAAGACAAGAACAAAGCGTTGGCCACCATGCTGACATTATCCAGCAGGGGGTTCTTTGGATGCTCCGTTCCCTCAGCCACGTCTGATGGGTTTGAACAGGAGCTCAACATGGCCTTCAACTGCATCATCCAAGGGGGAGCGTCAGCAGTGGCGTCGCAGGGCAATCTGAAAACGGCCGTGTCTTTAGTAGCCAGAGTGGCCTTTCAGAACCCAGAGGCCGCTTTGAGGTCCTGCTGCCATTCGGCTATTTTCAACAAAGGAGCTTTCTCTCTTATGGCTAAGATCCTGCAGCAGCTGCCTGGACTCAAAGGTCAGAGAGGACAAAAAGATGAAGCTCAATGCAGTGAAGAGGAAGACGAGGGAAGGGACGTTGTGAGTGGTAGCAGTCTGCTCTGTAGCTGTCTACAGGAATTGACCAAGACTAAATCGCTGTCAGCCAATGAAAAAGAGCAGTTAGTCAAGTTTCTGGGTCTGCTGATGACGCCGGTCGCAACAGCTGAGGAAGAAGAAAAGCAGCCAAGCTTCCTTCCCCCCCAGGAGGTTGTGACAACCTTCGTCCTGCCTCACCTCTCTGCTCCAGGTAACACGTCAACGCTTTAACACAGCATCAGTTTACTCAGTTAAATACAGTAATCTGACAGTTTATAAGGAAGCATGCTTAAGGTGAGATAGGAAAACTCCCGGTATCATACACTAGGATATTACACATTATTTAGACTGATATGAAGCTGAGTAAATAAGATATAATCATCTTGTGTCATGCATCTGATGTTTCATAAGGTGGCACAGCTTTAAAACTAGACGTGAACATTTTACCTCTTCATGAAGATGGTCAGTAAAGGGGCTGCACTGTGCGTCTGCTCTGATAAATCCTGATTTTATATGCAGCAGCGCTGACAAGCAAAAGCCAACTACTTGTAGCTTATTTCAGTTATCTACATTCAAGATAGAGCAGCTGTGATCTTTCTGTCTTTCTTCTGTCTCACCGTCTGTCCCTGTGTTTTCCCCCAGGTCACTGCTCTGTTGATGCAGAACTGAGTCTGCAGCTTCTGCATAATGCTTTGTCTGTGGACGTCCAGGAAGCCGCCCGTTCTCCTCACTGGGTGTTGGACTGCTCCCCCTTTCCCCTCCTCTACGTCCTGGCCCAGCTACACGACCAGGCTCTCAGGTTTGTTTAAGGAGTGTTCTTGTAGCGTTTAGTTTATTGTCTAATAATGTCATAATACCGGTGAACTGTGGCACAGAATTTGATTGCAGCATAAATTCCTCTGATTTGTTCTAGATGTTGGGAGCAGCCACCAGAGAGCGCTGTCCACCGCTGGTCCATGGACACCAAGGAGCTGCTGGTGTCGGTGCTGACCACACTGGGGCAAGTGGTGGGGGCAGAGGTCGCGGCGGCCCCCAGCAGCTGGTCCAGAGCTCTGTTCTGGCTGTACAACAAGGTGGAAGAGCTGGACTGGACAGTTCGGTTCCACCTGAAGCCTGTGTGGGGGCAGCACTTCAAAAACGAGGTGCCATCATCTCTGCTGGCTGTGTGTGATTTGCCTGAACAGGTAGGAGCTCCTGTGGAGTCCACTTCATGTTTTAAATCAACCAGGTGATCTCTAGCAAAAAGACTTTCTTCATCTGACACAAAATAAAAATAAAAATGTGCTCACTTCCTTCTAATGGGTATGTTTAGATTTAACCTGTGGCTTTTCGATATAAATACACTGAATGGAATGAAGTTCGTTGCTGATTCACAACAACACGTCTTTCTGCACTTCATGAGTGGCCAAACCTCAGTGGATCAACCAGTCGGTTTCCTATGAGGAACTACTCACAGCTATAGGCGTGATTTATATGTGGTGACACAAAAGAAAAGCCTGTTCCTTCACAAATAAAAACGCTGTGTGCCTCTTTACGCAGAGCTACCTGTGTTTAGACCCTGACAGACAGACAGTTCATCCAGTCACCTGTTATCTATTAATACCCTTTTCCAAACAGTTTCCTAGAGCGGCCTCTCAGATGGTCGTGTGTAACAAACCACCTGGTGTGTCAGGTTGGGAAAGTTGTGGCGTGGTGTTAAAAAAATAAAACAAAAAATAAAAAAAAACTCGTTCAACAACTAATTAAAATTTAAACATATTATCTGTGAATTACACTGAAATTGTTTATTGCTTGTAACAATTTCATGTCATAAAATTCACTATTTGACCATAAAGTAAAGCCATAAAGGGGGCGTCATGTTGTTCTTCACTCCTTATCTTTTGCTTTTTTGCCACTTTACTATGTAATAAAAACCTTATAGGATATATTAGAGTTTTGAAAAATCTCAATACTTTGCATATGAGCCTTGGTCATTTGTTTACACCACATAAACTATAAATTCACTTACAGCTACTGGTATGACGTTCTCAGCTGTAGAGCTGTAAATGCTTGGCTAGTTGACAGAATAATAATTGGTAACCATTAGTAACCATTTTGATTAGTGATGAATCATTGTAGTTGTTTTCACAAGCAAAGCTATCTCCTGGTTTTGGATTCTTAAATAAGAAGCAGCATCTTCTTCTCTTATTTCTAAAAGTGAATTTCATTTAATCAAGACAATGTATTTGGCAGATTGTGTTTGTGATACTCAGTCATTCAGGTCCTAGTATATCTAAAATAAAGATGAAACGAAGACAGCTGGACTTATTGAGTGTCACCGCTCATCCAAGTAGCTTTATCAGATCTAAACTGTTGGTGGGTTGAGGTCTTTATTGGAGAGCATCTGTGTGTGGTAGCCACCTGAAGCTCACATGGTTAATAGGACAGATTGATTCATATCAAACCAGTGATCCATGTCTCTCTGTGTGTCTCCTCTGTAGGAGTGGTCCGGATTGGACCTGGCTCCGTATGGCCAGGGCACGGGTCTTTTAGCCTGGATGGAGTGCTGCTCTATATCCGACTCCCTGCAGTCCACCATGCTGTCTTGTCTCTCCCTGGACCAGAAGAAGCCCGACCACGTCAACATGTTCAGCAAAGGTCTGCTGGTGGCTCTGACTCAGACTCTGCCCTGGTGCTCTGTCTCCCAGTGGACCAGGCTGCTGAGAGCTCTCAGGGAGCTGATCGTCTCCGGCCGCCTCCACGTCCCCTTCTCTTTGGAGTACGTGGACTATCTCCCTCTCCTGGACCTCAGGAGGTTTTCATGTGAGCTCCGTCTGTCTGTCCTGCTGCTTCGTGTCCTTCAGCTGCTCTGCGGGTCCAGCTGCTCTCACTGGCTGTCAGTAGACGGCTGGGCCCACGTCGGCAGGTTATACGCCCACGCCGTGAGGGACGTGATGAACTCTGTGAGAGCCAAGCTGCCTCTTCCTTCATCTGCTGCTTCAACTGTCTCTGCTTTGACGTCAACTAAAACACCAGCGTCCAGAGACCCTCTGAATGAAGCAGGAGACTCTCAGAAATCAAAGGAGTCACCAGTGGAGGAGGCGGAGGAGGTGGGGGTGGCGGCTCCCAGCCAGGAGGTTCTGTTTGTTCTCAGCCAGCTCTTCTGCCACGTTCAACACGTCCAGGTAGGAATTATGGTTGACAAGAAGGTGTCAGTTTACACTTTACATACTGGCAACAGGGCTTACTATTCTAAACGAATGCACTTATTATGTTATTCTTTATAACCAACGCCACCACCAAGTAGATAAAAACTGAAGAATGACTGATTGACATGTTTCATGCCAGTAATTTCTTTTTTCTTCGTCCCAGGTGATGATGCCAGGAGGCCAGTGCGAGGCTCTGTTCCTGGCCAGTCTGGAGATCCTCAGCCACTACGAGGCCATCATGGCCGCCTTCCCGGACAGCTGCAGCCCGCTGGAGAGCGACAACACCCGCCACTTCTTCTCCACCATCACGGACAACCTAGACAGCGAGGAGATGAAGTCGGTGCTGCAGCAGAAGATCGCACAGCTCGTGTCGTCAGCAGCTTGACAAACAACGCGCTTGGATCGTTTTTCACCGGAGATGCAGAAAAGTACATTTGATCAAATGTGGCCAAATTACACTAACAGCGTCTGTACGACGTCGTTCCAGAGTGGTGGGTTATGGATCTGAGTGAATAAACATCCAGTATTTCACTGCAAATGTCTTGTGCTGACTCTGTAATATTCGTTTCCAGTAACTGGTTGCAGAGGCTGAGAGTTGTGTTTGGGGCAATGCACACAATGCCACTTAACCCTTCAGAATTTTTTAGATTTTCCATAAAAATGTTTTCAGTCCCTTGTTTTCAGTATCAGTTGTGCCCGCCCTTGTGCAGCAACAACAGCAACTGAATGTTTCCAGTAACTGCTGATGTGTTGTCTACAACGGCTTGGAGAAACACATCCTGACTGTGGATCCCAAACACTTTAGTAATGGTTTTGTAAACTATTCTTCCAGCCTGATGAGCAACAACTCTGTTTTATTAGTGTGATTGTCTCATCTTTGTCTCCTCTCAGGGCTGATGTTTTATTTATTAGCTGCGAATCCATTACTTTTTTGCAAAATAAAAGCGACATTTTTAAAAATTCAATAAAGTACAATTTCATTTGTTTCCACTGAAAATGTTTTGCAAAATGAGCTGTAACTTGTAAAGTCTTGCATCGCGAAACTTCACTTTGAGGAAGATGAACTTCTAATTAACTGGTCACATGAGCCCCTGCATCACCTCTGGTGGAGAAATGTGTGGAGAAGTGTTTCCATTGCACTTTTGCGACAAACTTTTATATAAATACGTCTCAAAGACCACCTCACGAGAGCGCAAAAATGTTTTTGTGATGAGAGAGAGTTTTGTGAGTTATTTTTTTCAAAATGTAGGTGTTTACATTACCAGTTTTTTTATTGGGATATTTAGGTTTTGCGTATTTTTAGGGGTAATGGAAATATAGTGTAAGTGTAATACGGAAATGTAGAAAAATCTGAAAACTTAGAAGCAGAACTGACCATTAGAAATCACTAATTATACATGGTTTATAAATTTTATTCATCAAAAACAGTGTAACAAGAACATTCACAGCAAATCGTGTACCATAGTTAAAGCTGACACTTTAAAATATTCACACTAAAACTCAAACAGTCATTTCCTAATTTATGGCTTAAAGACAAATGTAATAAAGTGTTCATTTGTGGCTTTTAAGTATTTTACGAAAGCCAATAGTGTTTAAAAAAAAAAAAAAAAGAATGACTGATATTTGGGGAAACATTGGAAAGACCGCAATTTAAAAAAAATAAAATAAAAAATACCACTTTTTCCTCAAAGACCTTTTTCCTATATTGTTAAAATATTAAAGCTGTATTCTTAAAATCTAATCAAAATCATCTTGTTAGAGTTTTGCCTTCCTTGACTTCTGTCTCGTGTAGAGTCTGATGGCTTTCTTCAGCAGCAGGACGAACCAGTAGATCTGTGGGGCCATGATGGCCATGTTGCCCACATTGCAGTGCAGTGGCAGATGAAAGGGCACTTTGTGCAGAGGAATCCCGAACTGCTGGCCGTACTTCCAGTACATGAAGGGGAAGACCAGGATCCGGCAGACGAAGAAGCTCAGGAGCACAATGATGCCGTTGATGCTGTGCAGCCTGGAGTTTTCAAGGCCCAGCTGGACATTGGGGGCGAGTGATGGGTAGAAACACAGGAGACAGAATATAAACAAGATGCAACTGGAACAATCTGGCTAAATGTGTGTTCTGAATAAGCTGGGGAGTATTACAGTGGTCATAGAGTTTGCGTAAAACATCATTAGTTCAACAGAATCTCTTTGTTTTGCTGTATTTACCAAAGGAAACTACATTTAGGTCACTGATTAAAAATCTGTGTGAATTTTTGTCCCAGACACAAAGCCACGCAAAGCTGGACTAATCTCTATTATTTCCTCTGACCTTCAAACAGTAGTTCTGTACAAACTTCAGTCATCCTCTGATGACAGATTACACCACTTTCTACATCAGGTCCCAGCTTTTTAATTACTACAGTTTATGTTGTATTCTGGCTCAAACCTGACACATGGATGTTTTAGTATGGAGTACGTATGTAGTGTGTCTGTTTTGATGTAATAATAGCTCTTCAGTTCTCTAAATTGACTTATTCCACTTATATTAATGAAATGTGGTGCAAGACAAACAGTAGTTTTGGTGATCTAAACCGATGAAATAGTTTTTGTGAATTACCTGGATGAGAATCTTTCCTATGGATACAAAAGGAGTGCTGAACTCCGTGTTGAGCATGCAGCCAACGAAGAAATCCCCCAGTCCTCTTCTTAAGAACTGGAAATCAGGCAAATCAGTCAGCTCATTAGTAGCAGTCCGACTTTACCACCTGTGTCAACGCACTGTGATGGTGGCAGCGACTCGTCTTTGGTCTCACCAGAATGACGGGCATGAAAACGAGAAGCAGGGCCGTATGATGGAGCACCAGCAGCCAGTCCTTGACGAGGAACGCCCTCATAGTGTGAAGAGAGTGGCCGCCGAGGGCCGTGGAACAACCTTTGACCCTCTGATTGTGGTAGTGGCTCAGGTACATGGCAAAGAGGTCGTAGGCCATGTAGGAAGCTCCAAAGCAGATGAACCTGTCGACCAGCCAGTGACTGTGTACGGGCACACGAGGCATACTCAGTGATTAACAAGCCGACACACTGACCTATATTGTCTCTGGCTGTGCCACAAAAGCTCCAGAAACACACGGTGTTAGGTCATTCACTTATCTTTATGGTGTTATTGTAAGTTCACAGCAAAAACTGATGCTAGACAATGATAAAAGAATAAAATCCCACCGGTCTGTCATGACATTCTCGCAGGATGTCACCACTGTGACTCCGGTCGCAGTAGCCAAAGATGCATGGATGCTGGAGACGAGCCTGGACAAACAAGGAAGTCAGGAAAGTGGACAATAAGACCAGTGAGTAGTGCGTAATTCCACCAAGCTCCGTTGAAATATGTGTTCATATGTGCTCGCCTTGCTTATCCAGACAATTAACAAAAGGGAAACACTAATTTTACTATTATTCTATCTATCTATTGCGAGTAATTTGATGTTTTCGGCCCACACAGTATACACGAATGACGAACAGATTTAGTATAAACCATGCATATAAATAAATATATAAGATATAGCTCCATATTTTGACTTATAGAAGATTTAAAATAAATATTAGCTCATTGCAATGGTGCCGAAATTTCCAGGCAGTTCCATAAATGAATAAAACGTCATATTCACGTCTCGAGAGCGCGTTCAAACAGGAAGACAAACAAGAACGCGTTAAACTGCCTCGTGCGTGAATGGGGCTCGGTGCAGTGGGCGAGGAGCTGACCTCTCACTGACAGAAACCACGTCGGCCTCAGTCCACTGCTTGAAGGCCATTCTCAGCATTTTCCTGAAGCTGCAGAAGAGCCCAGGAAACACCACGGCCCCACAAACCAGTCCGGTAAGCATCGTGTCCGCGGAGCTGTTCCTCCTCCTGTAGCTTCTACACCGCCTCCAGCACCGAGTAAAACATGCATAAAATCAATACCGCCGCATTACAAACACACCCGGCGACAAAGAACGACGTGGGTATTAATAACTCGTTAGCATGACCTGCCGTACTCGGACGTACGCGTTGAACTTCCCTGATAAGTTTTCGTTAGAAGGTTGTGATTGGCTCCAAGAGAACCAATAGAAATCCTTGACCTGAAAGGACCTTTCATTATTTCATGGAAGCAGTCAACACAGGCCTTTCTAAATAAAGTCCACATTGGGCTTAGAGCGCCTTTATGGTCATGTATAGAATTACTGAGCAGCATTAAGTGTACGCACATGTTTCATAGACTGTAACTTGCACTTTAAAGCTGCACTTTATGCACATTATTACAATGTTCTATTTTTTTTTTTATTATTATTATTCATGAGTGTTATTTAAATATATGTGTATTTATGTGTAAGACGGAAGTCTGCAAAATCTGGTTATGTTCTCATAATGGCAATAAAGATCTTTAAACAAACAAATGAATAATACATGACCCAACCCTGTTTTTGTTTCATAACCCGAGTTTAATCTTTAATAGCTTTTATACTTTGCGTAACGTGTCATCCATTGTTTACCTGTATTCATACAATAAAACCATTAAACCTGAATCTTTATTGTCATTATACACACGCAAAACTGTGTGTAATCCCATTCACTGCAAAGGAGGCAAATGAACTCACTTAACATCTCCCTATGTAAAAATACTTTTTATTTGTTACATAATAATTTGTATTAAGTACGTACAATTATACTGCAGGTTCTATAAATACTTTATATTTATAATTTAGTTTGAAGCAATAATATTGAACAATAATATGGAATAATGACAACAGTTGTAAAATGGTATCCACAAACCAAAATATTTAAGAAAGAAGCGAATGGTCTTAATTTAAACATGCAGAGATGTGAGGATAGATCGGTTCAGTGTAAGACAAAAATCTCTTGAAAATATGGACTGCCATATAAGAGAATTTAGGAATAATTTTCTATACAAATACTATATAAGACTTCAGTGTACAGATTTTATAACAAGAACACAGGATCACCAGGTCACGCGTTTTTACTGCCCCCTAGTGGCACAACTCTGGACTGAAACGCTAATTATGGCTAAGAAGAAGAAGAAGAAGGGTTAGGGCAACATTCTCTGCTTCATGGCTGATTCAGAGCAGTCATGGTCAAGTTGATTCATGTAAAACTTACAATTGCTCCACCAACTCCAGCAGCTCATTCACTTGAGTCCTGTCTTCTTTATATGAATCAAACACATGATATTGGTTGTTGCATCTGTTGAGCACCCACTGCAGGGGCTCTCCCTTTTCCAAGATGTGCTCCTCAACTGTCTGTCCTCTCAAAACATCTCCATAGGTAAACAGCACCACAGTGCTTCTCCAGACCTCCTCCCCTAAAAGGCTGAGGTACTTCTCCACAGCTTTCCTGTCCTTCTCCCCGAATGAGTCCACGGGTAGAACCAGCAGGAACGTCACTTTGCTTTTTGCAGGGCAGAGAGAAGGGCTCAGACTCATCTCCTCCTTGACCTGCTTGGGGTCGGCCAGACTGTACATGCTCCAACCCGGGGTGTCCACCACCGTCACAGACCACCGTGATACCTGCCCGTGTCCTGCAGAGCACCTAGTGGTCTTAAGGTCAGTCGCAAACTCTTCTCTGTCCAGGATCATGTTGCCAGCTGAGCTCTTCCCTGACTTTCTCCTTCCCAGGAGGACGAGGCTAAGAGGCCTTTTCAAACCAGCTGAGCTCACAACGAAACCTGCCATTACACATATTTTGTAACATTTTACACGGCTTATACTTATTTTATCTTTGTTATTGATTTGCTGATTGTTAGCACAAGTGAAACCAAGACCTACCTGCGGGCGCGTACTGACGTCTTGAGCTCATCTGCTTTCTTGGTCCTGGTCTCCCGTCATGCATCTCTGTCATTTCTATCTTCTCTTGCTGTATCGGCCTGCCCCCCTGAATTCTCGCGCTCACATCTCGTCTGAGCTGGGTGTGTGAACTGCACTGGAGTGAATTGGGATGCTTTGTAATCCCCATGATCATCAGGATCTTCAAAAGGAGCTCTGTTTCCTGAGCACCGGGCTGGTTGTTGACGACATAGTACCTGTTCCTGCATCGCTCCAGCAGCCATTGGACAATCAGACCCTGTCGCCTTATATACTCCTGGATGTTCAGGCCTCCTACAGCACAAGCAAACTTAACTGAATGAGTTGAACAGCAGAGGATGAACAGTTTTAGCAACAGATACGTTGTTTACGTCAAACAAACACTCAGAAGACGTGGATATCCAGATGGGGCTTGGACTCGGGAGAATTTTCATAAAATGCTGTATTCTTGTATACGTCTAACTTAGTAGAGAAGACAGATGGTTTGAAAGAGGAGTAAAGGAAGCCATCTACCATATGTCAAACTGGAAAATACTAATCTGAACAGAGGAGGCGGAAAATTTACAAGAGAGTCTTAACATCAGTTCCCAGGAAGTTTCACCTCCATTCACACATTGAGATCATCTGGCAATTAATGTGTTGTCAGAGTACTACTGACTGGAGAAAGAGGTCACGTTTCTACACATACAGGTAAGTATTTGGTCAGTAACAAACCCTAGTCATGTGCGTTTCTCATGAGCAACACCGACAGATGTTCCTATTTAACCCCCTCCAACTCCCTACCAGTCTTTTAGATGAAGAACCTGCTTGGATGAAACAGCTTCAATTGCTCCTGTTACAGCTTTCGATAGACCATGACCTTAAGGCCTAAACATAAATTACAGCTGGGCCTGGAGGGTATTTGGCTTGTTGTGCACTGAGAAATTAAAATATGTTTTTGATCTGGTGAAGTTCATTCTGTCAAGTCATTAAAAAATAACTTGCAGGACAGTTGGAAGGATGTACAGGCAGGACCACTAGATCTGATTAAAACGTAATCACAGAATGACATACATTTGTGTTTTTTGGTGAACGATCTGAGCAAGCATCATCGCTAACCACAGAGGTTATGCCCACTCACTATCATGAGAGAATGATGTGTTTTTTCAACATATATTTACGCAAAACATTTACAGCATGTGAACACACTACCAATCACAAATTAACAGGCCGATGCTGACTTTGTATAATTGTCCTAGGTTGATGTAAGGAATGTGTCAGTTCACAGTTTTTTGTGTATAAGGATGAATAACATGTGAGCATTTATCCTTA
Organism: Mugil cephalus; assembly: GCF_022458985.1. NCBI lineage: Eukaryota > Metazoa > Chordata > Actinopteri > Mugiliformes > Mugilidae > Mugil > Mugil cephalus. The sequence goes on along the minus strand of NC_061778.1, from coordinate 18,144,067 downwards.
TTTTGTCCAGTTGCCCTTATTCAATGCCTCACCATGACCTGGATGGCTGAGAACCTTCACAGACATCCTTATTTGAGCTTATCCAACCACACCTAACAAAAACTCTTTAGCTGCTAATTGCTCCGCCACAGTTGTCATCTAGTTGTTAGCAGAGCCTGACTGTGGTTTGAGGCAAGGCGTGTGATATACTTTGGGTCCATCGAATCATTTTTGCTGAAAATAAAAAGCAGGAGGAACCACTACTGATGAGTCAGTATGTGAACCAAAGCAGTAAGCTGCAGGCTGTCACGTTCTGTGGTGACTTCTTTGTGGCTTGAGCCTGTCAGAGTCCTAGTGGCTTGGCGGCCACTAGGGGGCCGCCAAGAGCAATTAGCAAAGATTTGTTTGAATGTCTTGGTAATGGAATGTTTATCAAAGAGATTTCTGTAGCCATTAATAGCAAATTAGCTAGCCAGATAAAAACTAGAGAAATATATTTATTAAATGGTGAAGTAATACAGCGGTGGATTCACCGCTGTATTACATGTAATTACCCAGTACATTCAGTCTCTGTACCACTTCACTCTTTACTTAGCACTTGTTTGTTTGTCAACTTTTTGGTTAGCTACTTAAACCTGATGGAATATGTAAATATGTTTTGTATCTTAACATATTTACTTTTATATAGTTTGTCTTGTCTATTGTATATATTTTTTATTTTTTTGTATTTTTCACTGTTCCTTGCTGCTGTAACACCTTAATTTCCTGACAAGGATCAGTGATATTTTATCATCTGATCTTTACCTAAGTGGTCTCCGCGGGTGAACAGGACCATGGCTTGATGCCAGATGGGGGTTTGAAACAGCTGTAGCTGGGCCTCCATAGCCCTCCACTCCTCCTCTCCGAAGGGGTTAGGGATGGGCAGCACCAGTAGGATGACAGGAGGCACCTGGTGGCAGAGAGTCAGCCCTCTGAGGAACTCCTTGGACACGTCTGGTGTGGGGAAGTTGGACGACCACCCTGGGGTGTCCACCACGGCCACCTGTTGGATAGAATTCAGCCGCAGTGACCAAAGACGAACTTTAGTTCAAGCGAATAAATCTTCTGTAATCTTAGAAATGTAATTCATATTTGCCTGTATTCCCAGGTTTTTGCTGCTCTTCTTGCTGCTTCGAGAAGTGTTTTGGTTAAATGCCCTTCTGCCGAGGATGATGTTTCCCACTGAGCTCTTCCCACTTTTTTTCTCACCAACTAGCAGCACAACCACTTCAGACAACAACGGGCCTGGACGTGACAATCATTCATTATCTGTCACACTCAAACACAACCGTCCACAGTATTTGTCATTTGTTTCAAATAACTCACCATATGAAGTGGCCATTTTAATTAGCAGCCAGTATGAGGGTTAAATCTTTCAGCAAGCTCCTCGTTGCCGTTGCTTCGTCTGTGTTTTGTTCCTTCTGTTGCTGGTGTTGTGTTGATGTACGTTCACCAGGGCTGTGCCAGCAGGCAGCATTAGATACAAAGTTCACAGCAGAGAATTTCCAGAGAAGCGGCTAGGGTCAATAAAGTGTGTCCCAACCCACAACAGAGGAAAATAAAGTTAGAATGAGGAAACATAACTCAGCTTTAGCTCCATGTGGTTTGTTGATTGTGTTTGAATAGTTTTTTAATTAATCAATCAATCGATTTATTTATAAAGCACATTTAAAAACAACCCTCACTCAGCAGGGTAGGTAAAGCGTTTTTTTCCACAAACCGGTTCGATCCCCGGAATGTGTGATATGTCGAAGTGTTCTTGAGCAAGTTGCTCCCAGTGCAACTGGCACTGGTGTGTGAATGTGTGTGTGCTTGTGTGAGCGAATGGGTTGCGTCTCTGACTGTAAATCAGAATCAGAATTCAGAATCAGAATTACTTTATCAATCCCAGGGGATAATTACTTTTTGTTACAGCAGCTCCAACCAAAAGTGTAACAGTATTCAGAACAAAGAGCAGTTAGAATAAGTAAGAGACAATAATACTGACAACTAATAAGTAGGAGAATGTAAAAAAAAATATAGGAAATATATATATATATCACAATATGTACACGTATAATTGAAGTGAAACCAGTGTTCCTCAGAGATGAGGTGAACATGAATTATTGCACATTAATGAATTATTGCACATAAAATAAATAATATGGGTTCTACACCCTCAGAGTGAGGAGTTATACAGGCTAATGGCCACCGGCAGGAAGGATTTCCTGTGACGCTCTGTGGTGCATCGTGGTGTGATCAGTCTGGTGCTGAAAGAACTCCTGTGTCTGGGCAGCACGTCATGGACTGGGTTCAACTCATTGTCCAGGATGGCTTTCACCTTGTGAAGCGTTCTCCTGTCTGACACCACTGTCAGAGGATCCAGCTTCACTCCCACAACGTCACTGGCCTTGCGACTGGCCACCACAGACTCATAGAACATCCTGAGCATAGTCCTGCAGATGTTAAAGGACCTCAACTGCCTCAGAAAATAGAGGCGACTCTGGCCCTTCCTGTACAGGGCATCTGTGTTCTTTCGCCAGTCCAGTCTGTTATCAATGTGAACCCCCAGATACTTATAATCCTCCACAATGTCCACATTGACATTGTGAACAGGTCTCCGTGCAGTGGTTGAAGCCTGTGGTGTAAAAAGTGGTGTGTGGTGTAAAGCACATCCTTAGAAAAACGTTATATAAAAGCAAGACCATTTACCTTTTACCATATCCTGTAGGTCCCTCTTTTTCTCTAGAACATATAAAACTGCATTTAATCTGTTTTTATTAATGTATGTTTTATATACTTTTTTAAATAATGCACTGTTGTGACTTGTAAGCACAAAAACATATATATTTTTGCTGTGATAGTGTCATTCTTAATTGTGATATGGGACATGATAATGAAAATTATGTAATGCATATCATGTTAATATAAGTACATGAAATCATATATGACATACAAATTAAATTACAATAAGTTTAATAAGTGCATACAAAATAAGTCCCTCCCTGACCCCCATGGACCCCAAGGTGTAATATTTGGCCCCTCTGGCACCGCTGTCAGCATCCCCGAAATTGTTACATACTCAGGCATTCTTGGGCTTTACAGCAGGGATATGCCTGAATACTCCTGTTAACGCCCGAATATCTGAGAAGTGTGTGGGCTGTATCCAGGCCTGAATACAGGCCTTTTCATGCAGTGCCCAGCATCCATAAGGACCCAACGTCCAAGCCTACTTCCTTTGCTCCAGTTCTCATGCTCATGTGGCCAATGAATGTGCCTTCAGTAGTGGACAGGACTCAACATGACTGACCTTCAGCTGTGCACGGTCAGATGAAACAAACCTAGATGTAGTGTTCTGGTGTCTTTCTATCAGAACTAACTTTTTCAGCCATTTCCTTTACAGTAGCTTGTCTCTTGGATCACACCACACAGACGAGCCAATGCTCCCCACCTCCATCACTGAGCCTTAGTCCTTCATGACCATGTCACCGGTTTACCACCACTTTTGATAGAGACTGACCACTGCAGACCAGGAACACCCCTCCAGAGCAGCAGTGTTGGATGCAGTCACCGAGTAGGCGAAAGTCGCTCAAATCTGCCACCAATTCATTGAATATCAAAATCCTTTTCATTTAGTATTTATTTATTGGGTATTTCTTTCATATTTCCCCTCGAACTAGCCCTATATTTGTAGTGTAGTCCTGGAAGATTTCTGAGAAGATTTTTTACAAAGGTTCAAAATACAGAAGAATTACTGGTGGTGCTGCATAACTGACATATCATAAGTGTGTGCTGTTTCCTGATGTGTTGCATTGACACTAAGTCTTATCAATTACCTTAGCAGTTTCATCCCTGCTAAGATGAAGTTCATAGTCCTCCACTTCCCTTTCATATCTACACATCATGTGCTACCTCATGCAGTGGCACCAATACATCAGGATAGACGGTCGTCCCTGAACATCGCTTTAATTCATGGTGAGTTCACGTTTCACTGCATGGATGATTGATCCGGGTCCCACATGTAATATTTTTATCTGACCGGATAAGTCCTGGGGCATGTTAAATGAGGGACTCCCCCTGCTTGTCAGCCCGCACACAGCTTTTCATGGACCATTTTATGGCCTAAGATCACACTATGAGGCCGTAATGGTCCGACCGGAGAAATAGGCCAGGCACGGATAATAGAGCGGCAGGAAGTAGGCCACACAAGAGACCACACTTTGTAACTGTGTGTGTGTCTGCACCATTAATCTGGTGACAGAGCTGGCTGAGATGAATTATAACTGATTTTACTGAGAGCTTCATAACAAAACACTTGGCAGGTGGATGGTACTCACAAATAGAATTGGACTTCCTACTAGTAGTTACTGTGCAGTCACTGGCTTTGAAAAGCACTGACAATATTTCCTATAATTATCATTTTAGTCTGAAATTATATCGTTTGTAATTTAAAAAAACACCCTTCATATTTTTACCTGTGTTCTGTGCAAGTTTCCCGTTAAGATGCAAATACATTGTGAGAAAATGTCCTTATAAATCTATACGTACTTAAGAACATCTTTGTAGATTTGGGGAACGGCAGAATTACTCAATGGCATATAAATAAGATTATTTACAGCGGTGTGAGATGTTACATTTATCAGTAGGTGATAAAATATAATATATAATATGCAACTTGCAATAATGTGACTGCAGGACATTTTCTTATAATGGAGTATTTACTGTATGTGGTGTTTCTAAAGCTCTAATTAGACAAGTCTACTGACAAAGTATTCCCTACCTGTCCACTAGTCACCGCTCTAGTTACACCCACCACACCTGTTAGTCAGAGAATCTTACACCACAGAGCAAACTCTCCTTCATAAAGACGACAACAAAAAAAGACAAAGATGCAAAGTAAAACCATTGTTTGTTGACTTTTATTCATATATATATATTTATATATATATATATTTATATACTCATGTGTTTGACTGCCACTGTTAAAAAGTGTGACTCATCACATTATCACCTGTAAGCATAAATAATAACTTTTTTTTCTCTCTTGAAACCTGGTAAATAAACCAACTGAAAACAGTTATGGGTCATTTTCAGCACCATTGAATAGTACATTCTCTATATTGCATCAGGATATAAAAATAGACAGATATAATGTTTTTTTTTTCTTCTTTAAAACATTCTTTCTGTGTTGTTCAATGGCATGAAACAAGAGAGGAAGAAAAGACCCCATCCTGACGATGAGGATTGTTACTGTTATTTTTGTCTATATTATTAATCCTTAGCAGATCCGCACTGGACTGTCCATTCATCCATTCACAGCACTTTTAAAACATCAGTAGCAGCCACACGTGGGAGAAACAAATTAAATAAAACACAAGTTAGAGGGTCGTCCTCTGAAACATGTAACGCTCACAGTGCCACCGGCCCTCCCAACCACTTTTAGAGAGAGTTAGAGAGAGAGTGAGGAGGATGCTAGCAGAGACGTAGGTAGGAGTGTGTAGTGCAGTGGAAGGGGAAGCCTTGAAAACCAAGCGGGCCGGTGGCTGCAAGCTCCTCGTAACCGTGACCAATCCTGTTACAGTCGCACTCTAAGCACAGTTTGTCCACAGTCAAGTCGAAGTGGTGACAATGCTCACGGTGCTTCGCTAATAACCCCCTGTCCCGAGAAGAAAAACAAAAAGAAATCTCAACATGACTTCAAAGCAGAAGAAAAAAAAAAAAAAAAAAAAAAATAGAATTGCAACAAGTCAGTTTTAATGGTTTTGAGGCAAACGAGAAAAAGCGAAGGCGCAGTCAGGGTGAGAGTTCGGTTTGCAGTGCATAGAGAGGGACTTCTGAGATGGAGACGGATTCACCTGGTTGGTCGGTCAGATCGGATTTATTGCCCTGTGTCAGCCTCACGCACTCACACACACACACACACACACACACACACACACATACAGACAGACACACACAGAGCACACAAACACACTAAACACACACCACCACCCAGAATGAGAAAGACACGGGAGCACAGATAGAGAGAGAAAGCAGGGCTGGTTGATCAGGTTCCCATGGTTTCCAGAGTGTTCCTCTTCTTCAGCTGGGGTGTGTGTGTGTGTGTGTGTCTTCACGTGTGTGTGTGTGTGTGTGTTTTCAGTGTGATAATGTCCAAACAGAAGTCCAAAATAGGCCAACAGCAGCCTCATTTTCCATCCGTCCGTCCGTCCTCTGCCTGTCCGTCAGTCAGAGAGGTGCTGTGGCCGTCTGTCCTCCAGGAGGCTTCACATCCGTGAGGAGGAAGCCAGCTCGTAGAACAAGACGTAGGCGTCACTGCTGCGCACTTGGCTGGAGGACATTGGCGTTACTCTGAAAAAGAAAGTGAAAGGGGCGAGTTAGACTTTAACCCTCATGTCCAGTGTGTCACCGTTCCTTTAAAATTCTGGATGTCTGAGCTTTGGACCCATAAACAGGTTGGTACGGTTTAATTTTCACCAGCTGAACTTCATGATATCTTCACTAATACATCTGCAGCATCTGCACCAGTCGTTTTGCTACTTTTGACAGAGTCACGTACGACATGCTGGACAGATAGTACGTATTGAGAGGAATTTATGGATGACAGACACTAGAGATACTCATGTTGTGTTTCTGGTTATGAAGATTAGATACATCAGGCAGAATACAATCTAAATACATTCAGACAATTTTAATTATCACGATCAATTCCAATGTCTCAACAGCGTCTCAGACTACGTGAGACATGAATTAATCATAAAATTATGAATATTTGCATTCCTACATAAGTTTATATGGCTGTGTGCTTCTAATGAATGGGTTGATGTGTCACGCAAAAAAAAAAGCATTATATACGTTCATATTTTAATGTGAGGCACATTGAAACTCCACACTGACGACTGATTGCTATTATTAGAACTCAATGAATCTCTCCAGTGAATACGCATTCATGGCAAATAACACAGAACAACGCGCGACATGTGTGCAGTCATGTGGAAGGAGCTGCGCTCCGTATGGTAATGGCCTGTATTCCTGCTGCAGCGGCATTCAACAATAGAGAGTGATTGAGGAAAAGCACGAGGCCGGTGACGCTCAGTGTGAGAACCAGAGGCAGCGTGGTGCGTTATGAATGACTTAGAAGTAAAAGCCTAGGAGAGTGACTCTTTTTTTCTTATCTATGCATGTGGAAAGAGCTGCAACTACTGATGTGGACAGGTGACTGATGACAGGACTGTATCTCCTATATGTGACTAATATGAACGTAATAAAGGGCTGTAAAAATGAAGGGTCTATGAGATATTGTAACTGTACTGAACTGCAGTGGTTTAATGGGTACATATGGGTTTGTGTACATATGCAATATGTGCTCCAATTTTTGTCATGATGTCCACTACACTGTTCAAACCTACCTGGAGTCATTAAATGTGTACCATTCTCCCGAGTTGGGATTGCGACAGTAGGCTGTGTAGTGACCACCCATGGTGGTGCCTGAGTGGTTGGACACTGCATACAGGTTGTACACTGCATTTACTGCAACGACACAGAAACAAAACATAAGGGTCATGCTACAGTATAATATTTTGGGAGATGGATTCATTCACTGGACTGCAGAAAAAAAAACTAAATCACTGGTCAAGAATTTGAATTGAGAAAAAATAAATGTTTTCAGGAGCCAAACCGTTTGAAAAATCCCAATTCATCAAACATGTTAGACTTTCCTTCATTACAAAGTTAGCCTGTGTCTTAGGATCAGTGCTTACTGCTGTTTTCAGAGGCAAACTCCCGCAGGTCAAGGTCCTTCATGGGGAAGTTAACAAAGGTGGACAGCTTGCTGGTTCTTCGTGCCTCAGAGAAGCGCTTTAGGTCTGGGGAGGAACGTGAGTCAAGGAACAATTGCTCTTTATACAGTTTCTGTCTATCTGTCTATCTGTCTTTCTTTCTGTGACTCCCTTGTGCACCAATAACACCAGCTTAACGTCTCTGATAACATTTTCTTTTTGACGTTCACTGGTATAATTCAGACTTCAGTGGTCCATCAGTGATGGTGAGCCATCCTGGCCCAGCTGCAGCAAAACAGGCCCAAACAAGGACAGTAGCACCTCCATGATTTATGGACCAGATGAGGGTCTGATGCTGGAATGCAGTGTTGTTTAGTCTCCACGCACGATGACGCCTCTTATTTAAACCAAGTAATTCGACTTTGGTCTCAACGGCCCACAAAACATTTTCCTAATAGTCTTCTGGCATGTCTGCTGATAGTTTAACTGCAGAAAGAAATACATTTTCTTTTTGAAGAGCAATGGCTTTGTCACATTAGCCCCAGTGCTCTCAGACTTTTATGAGTCTTTATTTAGGAGAAATCTTGACCACTGCCCTGGAGGGAAGCAGTCGTCTTAAATCTCCTTTGAACACAATCTGTCTGACTGTGGATTGGTGGATTCCAAACTCTTACGAGATGGTTTTGTAATCTTTTCCAGGATGATGAGCAGCAACAACTCCTTTTCTGATGTCTGCAGAAATCTTCTTCTTCGTCTGTGCCATCATACACTTTCAACATGTGTTGTGAATTTTTTTTTTTTGTCACAAAACGGGGCACAGAACAACACCTGAGCCTCCGTACACTGATTGGAAACACTTCTGAACAGATGGACTCTAATTTAGTCTTGAAATTGTAATCCTCAAGGTCCACTCACATCACACAAATACATCATACTGACTAATTTTCCTGGCTAATTAAATACCAGAACATATTTCGGTTTCATTAGTTTGATTTGGGTTCTCTTAGTCTAGTGTCAGGACCTGTGTGAAAATCTGCTGATGTTTTGAGTCATTTTTATGCAGAAATGTTGAAAATACTCTTAAGCATCGCTCTATATGAGACAGCTGTGCCCAATTATTTCTCAAAATGTCTTCACTCACAGTCTTTAACCACTGAGGACTCGAAACACTTCACAGATTTGGCAAATAATTACAGTTGGCCAGTTCTCACAAATGTCTGAACATTTGTAGTTGGCGGAGCTCATTATAACTGATTATACTCTAGTTTCTAATACATGACAGGTTCCTGAAGGTCTGTCAGAGAATTGCGAATAACCTGCATGAAATAGAACTTTTACCATACGGTGTAAAATAATGCAAATGCTGTAATTCAACTACCCCACCACTGCACATGTCTAACTCGGTACGTCAGTATCAGAGCCTGATGTCCTGAGGAAAGGATACGCAGCACTAGGATCTTGGGGAACTTCTGTATTGTGAACTTCTTGGTGCATCTCCTCCTGGCTTTACACCTGTAGCACGTCTGTGGAGAAGAAATACAGAGTTAGCTCACTGACTGTTTGCAAGCAGCTTCTTTAATCGCAGCAAGGTGACCTACATCTACGGAAATTATTGCATATAACCGTACTGCGCAACTGTATTTGCTCAAAATTGAGTTCCAACTTGATACCTGACTTGTACCTGTTGTAATCTGTGAGCTGTAGCTCCTTTATCGCACATTCTTGAGTCAGACAATCTAGGCCAAGTCTTAGCTAGCTCCCAAGACAGATTGTGTCAGCCATAGGTAAAAGCAGCTGAATAATCCTAATAAACTAACCATTTGGTTTTCCAGTGTGTCCGTCCATGTAATGAAATAATTTCTGTACTTCATTACATTCAGCTGTAAATTATTGCAGTATGTTTATGAGTTCAAGATACTATAAATGACAACAGACGAGAACACAGAAACACTTGATTTCTATATGTGTGGATTTGTAAATACAACTAAATAATGAGTGATTTTCTATAACAGTGCAGTTAAATTGGACCAGACAGCAGAGAGAACAGTTGTCGGGACACACTGCAGAGGCCGAGAGCAGAATCTGCACTTAAGATAATGTGTGTAAAGATTGTATTACAACCTTTCTGTTACAATTTGCTTCATGGTTTTTAAGCAGAGCAGCGAGCTCCTCCATAATTTAACTAGTTTTAAAACATACAAGCTAGGGCGTAAGTTTTCAACAGAGGGTCTGTGGGGGGTCTGCAGAGTTACTGCAGGAGTGTTGCTAAACCTTTGACTCATTAGACATTTTTTGTATATATTTTTTAATTTTCCCCCACAAACTTAAATGTCTTTAAACACATATGAACATGAATCCACCATATTTTAGTAAAGGATAAATGGAGGCAGAAGATGTTACCACCACCCCACTGTTTCACATGTTGTAAATAACAAAATGAATATTTGAACCCTGTGTATTACTTGAATAGCTTAATAGTGAATGCAAAATGATAATAATAATATATTTATAAATAGCACTGAGCACGGCTATGGCCGTGTCACAACTGGAAAAACAAATCATCTGAAAACTGCTCAACAATATTAAACTGAATTTCTAAAGAAAATAATACTGTATGTACAACATACTAATCGTGTTTGCTATTACTTGATGTCAAGATGATTTTACCAAACAACAGGAGAGTAACTGACTCCATGACTTTCCTACTCTACAGTCAGACCTTGTGGTGGACACCTACCGGCTTCTCATCCCCGTCAAGTACGTCTTCTTTGGTGAAGAGCCTCATGCAGTCCATCAGACTCACCTCACCATAGCCCTTCTGAGCACAAACATAGATGCATTCACATTAGCACACACCCAAGCAACCACACAACACACATACACAAATAGCAAAGCACAAATAGAGACAGGAAAGAGAACAAAGAGCTCAGATTAGGAGCTGAGGACAGAGGAAGGTAGCGGCAGAGATTCCAACTCCGCTCATCAAGAGACTGTAAAAGACCAGCGTAAACAAAGTCACCTCTGCACCGCTGATTGTACTGAGCTTTTGTCTGGATGTGTGTGGGTGTGTTCTCTAACCTTGGCGATAGGTAGGGAGAGATCCCAGAACGGGTCGAAGACAGTGGAGCAGAAACCACAGTGGCTGCAGGTGAGAGAACTCTTCAGCTGCCCCACAAACAGGTCTGGAAGAGCAGATGACGTCAAACAAACGTGAACAATGTTAACGAAAGGTTTGTAATCTATTTTTGTTGTATTCAAAAACTTTTCAACACCTAAGAGCACATTTTGGCATCTTCTACTCACCGACTATCTTACTGTCTTCTCTCTCCAGGTATTTACTCCACATCTTCTTCCCTTTCTCCTCGTCTCTGAACATGGATTACAGGCGAGAAATTAGAGGCTTTATTTATTAACCCTTCCATCATAAAATCATTAAAAAAAAAACAGTATAACTTTGAAATGTAAGAGTTGCCTCTTGTTATGAAGTAGCTATGCAGTAGCTTTGATAAAGAGGTTGAAAATAACAGTTGTGGTACAGTAAACAGGGTGAAAATGTAACAAATAATAGACCTGGCCTATTTTATTCTGAACATCTAGGTGACATAATACGGTGCCGGGGGATTAAAACGAGACTTTAAAAACATGTCCACCTTTTAAAGTTGAAAACAGATGTGTGTTTGCTCTATTTTTTTTTTTTTAATATTTAGGCAAGATGCACCTGTTATGAGGGTGACACTGAAATGTGCAGAGATTAACTGTGACCCCTTAAACACGCCGTGGTTAGATAACTGATAATTATACCAAAGAAGAACTGGAGCATTAAGCTCGTCTGGGCCCCAGAGAGGCAACAACTCAACATGGGACGGGAAACTATTGCACGCATCCTTAAATTAAAGACTAAAGATGAAGCCTTAGAGATGCATGTTATCTTCTTCTGGTTCTTGTTTACATAACATAAAGTTTATTATCTTTACAAAGATTCTACAATGCACCCAGTGTTCTTCACTGCTAGACTACTGTGTGTCTAATTGTGCTGTCTAATTACTCACGGGAGGTGGTCGAAGTCTTCTACAGTGCCTCTCGGCCTGACAGTGACCCTGTTGACCTCATTGTGCAGGCCGTCCAAGAGGAAACGCAAGAACTCCTGAGCATCCTGTTGGCTGCGAGACACAAAAACAGTCACAAATCGAGATCTCCAGGCTTGTGTTCGTGGGTTTTGCAGATGAAAACAAAGCTGAAACATGCAAAATAGTGTAACTTACTTGTATCCCACAAATCTGGGAGCATATCTCTGGATCTGAGTTTTGAACTCAGAGGGACTGACCGCCTCGCTGCTGGACGATGTCCACATGGTCTGTATCAGCTTGGCAAATTCTGACCACAAACAAACACGCAAGTCACTCACAAGTTGGGCCACAGAGTGCACTTGTTACAAAGGTAACAATATCTGCAGGTTGATGGTGAAATAAAGGTGAATCTCGTTTCCTATCTTGAGTAAATTTATGGACATTTTCATGCAAACTTAAACACTTTTAAAAACACTCTGCATCCTGAGGGCCCCTCCTCACATTCATAAATAGTACATGTTCCTATTCACACATGTTCTAGGAGATGCAAACTGAATCCACAGGTAAAGAGGGAATGAGGCCATTACGTATGGATATCTGTGTGAGGACTGTCTGTTTTGGACTCTAGGGGGCCTGTGCGGCGCGCTCCTCACCTTCCATGAGGGCTGTGTTGGTGCGGCTGTTGTTGTTAAGGTCTCTGCGGTGCGAGTTGTGCAGGCAGTAGTCTCGCAGGCTGTGTGTGTTGCTGAGACACTGCAGGATACTGTTCATGAAACACTGCAAGGAGAAACAGCACAAAACAGCTTGATTCCCTTACAGATTAAACAAATATTCTTTGTTAACTGATTAATAAAGGCTCCACTGATAAAAATCCAGTTTAGACAGTAACATATTATGAAATAATTCAACATCTTGAGTTACACAATTATTTGCTGACTTGCCACGACTAAAGGGTGAGAAGATTAATAACCATGAGATCTGTACGCTAAATGTAAATCTACAGCCAGGAACCTGTTAGCTTAGCTTAGCATTTAAAGATAATCAGCTGGGAGCTATCTACTCTCTACAGCTCCCCTGATTGACAGGCTGTACCCTGACTGTGTAGGAATAACAGGTTGTGGTTTTTACAGGAGGTTATTTCTTGGCTGAGCGCAGCAACTTTCACAAATCTCTGCTGGTTGCCTGGCAACCTCGCAGCGAGGACAAGACTCCAAGAAATGACTGCAAGCTAAGATAACCGGCAATTTCACGTTTAGTGCACAGATGTGAGCGTGATTTACATTCACACCGTTCTCAATGAGAAAGCAAATACATGTGACAGGGCAACAGACGACACCACAGTCAATGGAGGAGCATCGCACACGTGGGGGAATGACAGCGCTGTCTGTGTATAAACCGCTCACATCACATGTCCACATGAGACACGTGCAGTTTGGTAAGATCAAACCAGTCAGAGAGGGAGAGCGAGTGAGTCTTCCATGGTCCATAGTTCAGGGCTCTGTGATTAGGTTACTGTGTGTACACACACACACACACACACTTGTTGTTTATTTCGGAAGCCTGTTGCCTGGCAGACACCGAGCTGGACCACTACTCTTGTATGGTCAGATACCAACAAACTGCTCTCAGGGTAACACTAACTGAGACCACTGCAGGACTTTTGGCTCCAGACGGATGTAATGAAACACATGGCTGTTGCACTTACAGTGTTTCCTAAGTTCTTCAGTCCCACCAGGCCCTGGGCACTCTTTGAATTCTGAAAGACAAAAGAAAACACACAACATTTAGATATCTTACAATTTTCTCACCAGGCTGACGACGGATGGTTTACGTATTTAAAGCCACACAAGAATGTAGAAGTGCTCATCTTGCCATTACACACTCTACAACCCATCGCTAATAGTGAACAGGCTTAAAATACCAAGAAGTCATGAACTCGGTGACCATCTGTTTGCTTTCATCTGTTTATCTTGTCCCTGCGTTTGATTTTTCAGATGAAATGCTCAGCTACTGTTTGCAGTGTTTTGCTGTTAAGTGATTAGAAAATGTTTGACCTTATAAACTAGTGTTGTGCTAAAGTGAAATACACAAAAGCCCATATAGAAACTCTGGTGAATACTTCTTCATTTTTAAGCATTGTTTCTTTCGTTTACTTCACTTCTACTCAAGTTATGGATTTCCTACATTTCCTAAAAAGCCACCAGAGAACCAGTGGGAGATACTTGAGGTGTTCACACCTTTAACATACATAACATAATATAACATTTCATATAAGTAATTGTATTTATGATGAACTACACAAACAATAATCTCCTTTTCACTGAAACCACTGGGTAGAAAACTGTTTTACCGCTAAACACATTTCCATCAGTGTGTATTCAGCTTCCTCTAAATATCTCAGAGCTGTAATGTTTGTGTTGATTCGTTTCAGACTGATTTTAGTGATATCCTCAGGAAGCAAAACAATCAGACATGTGACAAAAGTGTGACCTCTCTACAATGTGTGGCTCAGTGATAGATATGAGGTTTTTCCTGGTGAGCATTATCTTTAGAGAGGAGAATGTTTTTGTAATTTTGTAGTCACTTTTGTAATCACTCCCTGAGGGCAGAGACCTGATCAACAACAGCAGCTAACAAGGAACCACTGTAACGCAAGGATTTCAAGTTACACTCGAGCATTTGTGTCACAAATCCTCAAAGGGAGAAACATTTCGACTCAGAGGAAGCCAACAGGTGTCAAATACATACTGTCCAATTATGATTTCAGCATATTAAAATGCTGTGAAATGCCGTGGAGAATATATGCCATCACAGCAGTGGTTGAATTCTGTTACATAAGTTGAGTGGTTATATAATTGAGTGGCTAGAGGAAGAACTAACAAAGAATACGGGGGTGGCTAAGGAATGCACTAGTGCCCTTGACTAAGAAGCAGAAGCAACAGACAGCTATGGTTTAGAAAACACCAGCTATGCCAGATTGAATTCATTTTTCACAACATTTCATCAGCCAGTGTCACGTCACCAGTTATATCATGTTGGCCACATTTACCATGCGTTAGCTGTTTATTGTGCTATTACATCTCTGGAATTAGACGGAGCCTTCTTTCAGTCCTTTCAGCACAAAATACAATAGCTGTTTTGTAAATCAGCAAGTACAGTGTAACTTCAACGATCATTAACTAACTTGAGGTGCACACACTAGTCAACTAGTGACCGATCAGAAACGCTATTATATATTAGCTTGGTTTTTCTCGGTAGCCAGGAGCTCTTCACGGCTGGCAGCCTAACACCGGTCACCTGATCTCAGTGGCAGCTGAAATCCATCCTACCCACGTGCTTCCTGTTCCCGTCACCTGTGGAGAAGCCGGAGCACACTCACTGCGAGCGCTAAGTATTAGGGTGACTGTGAAAATGGGCCAAATCCCCGGTGAGGCCACGCAAAAAAGCATTTAACCGCTTACTGACACAAGCAGAACAACTGAGTTATTACGGTGTGGCTGGGAATACAACAGAACTATGAAGTAAGATGATGCAGATCTCATCTATGATATGTGCTTAGTGAGTCAGGTGGTGATCAGTCCCCAGGCCCTGGATGAGAAATAACCAGCGTAGATGAAGCAGTGATGAGTGACCACAGTCTACACACTTAATGAAATTGCTAACTCAAGGATTTTTCCAGGTGATGAGCAGGTATCAGGTTTGTCATCATTTCTACCGGAGCAGAGTGTTTTTTTAACGGTGGGACCAACACAGTTTGTCACTGATACAACACGTGCTCTGCAACAGCAGCCGTCTCACTCCTGCTGTAATGATTGTTACATTACCCACTGATGTGTTGATTATTGTCTGAGTAACTGACTGAGATGGAAATCAAAAATGTCTTTACAGTTTCCCAGAGCAGATGGTTTGAAATTGCTTGTCTGGCCAATACCCAAAGCCATTCAATTTACAGTGGTATACAATACAGGACAGTTGCCAGATCCACAATCTGCAAATGTAGAGCATTTTTGCTCCACTTTAATCTGCATTATTTATTTATTGTTATTTAAAGCTGTATTTATGATTTTGCGATGGTGATTCATGGCCGCATTAATGCATTTGTAATTGGCCCTTTAAAACATTAGCTTTTGCATTAGCTGGCTTTTTTGTGCGACTATTGCAGAAAACAAGCAGTAACCAAGAGTGAGAAAAGGTCTCTCATTAAGTGGTGAATTGTGTTAGCTTCCAGATGGCTGTTTACACAACCAGCAGACACATTAGAGCAACATTATTAAGTCCAGTATTCACTCTCCACTGCTTTTAACGCCGTCTCCATCAGCTCCCGAGGAACCTCTGGGTCGGTAACTATTCAATGTTCCCTAGTTAGTAGCTAACTACGGCGTGAAAACATGCTTAGTGGAAGCACTGATGCAAAACAAACCTTCATATTTGAAGCCCAGAAAACAAAAGCAACAAGTGAAATATGTTAAAAGCTTCGTGGAACAAAAGTCACCTTCTATGTACCTGACATCAAAAGCATTTGTTCATTTATTAATAAAGGAATCATTGCAGTGCAGCTGAGGACACTGAACGTGAACAGAAATCTATATGAGCCTTCCTGTTGTGAGCTCTGATCTTCTGGAGGTTCACATGACGCCTGCAGCTTATCTCGTTATGAGTACTGGTACAGGAAGAGCTTTTTACTATTATATAAATAACCTCTGCCATCTGTCTTTTATTCAGCAGTAATACGGAGTCGGTGCAGCATGCGGAGGGCAAATATCTCCAGTTTAATTAACTATGGCTTATCTAAATCCTCCTTTCTGTAAATTCCCCTGCAGTGAATAGAGCACTTCATTAACCACGGTCATATAGCATACACACAAACACACGCACTTCCTGTTGTGAGTCCATCGCTCGCTAAATGATTCATCTGTAACCGTACGCTCAACAAATCCTCTCAAGTCTCACATTTTATTTCATAAGACGCATACGTGCGCACGCAGCCTCTCCCCAGCACCACTGGAATGTGTACGTCTGCCTTCGCTGCTCTCTGCTGAGTAATGGCCACGTCCAGTCCCAAAAATAGAAGCTTTGCATTTAATAACAACTGCCTGTCCACTCGCAATTGGCTGATCCCGTGGCCAGCCTGCCGCACGTCACCGCGGTGAAACAACGCCCCGGCCCTGTCTCCGTGGCAACGCTATTCTTACTTTTTTTGCGGGATGGAGAGCTAGAGGACATTGTGACATCACAGTGACAGGGCTCAGCGTGGAGGGTGTGTGTGTGTGTGTGTGACTCAGTGAGAGTTTAGAGTGACTCAGAGCAGATGTGACTTTCACACAGAAAGTTTGTGTATTTTGAAATTCTAAAATATTTAATATATTTCTTTGTTATTAATAGAACGATATATATAAATCCTGACATAAATAATTACGTCAACAATAAGAAGATGACATGTGATTGACTGAACATTAAAACGTGTTATTGTTGTATTTTTTATATATATTATATTTATATTTAATAGTGACCGAAGTAGAGTGGCTATCTAAAGGCTGCATTTACTGCATCATGGGAGAATAAAGCCGTTCCCTAAAAGCCAAACTAATGACATTATTTTGGGAGTTAGCAGCTCCTTAGGGCAGCGTAAAGCAGCTTTTATTGCAGCTTTAAAATTGCTGATGAAAATCTCCCACTGGAAGGATTATTCCCTGTGATACATAACGATAATACTTACATATCAACAAGCACGAAATATAGCATATTTTACTGATGAAACTCTGGTGAAAGAAACTCTTCTATTTAATCCTGCTACCTCCAATTTGACTCGCTGTAAAAAATACAACTTCATTCCAACTCATTAAGACTTCATTTCTTAAGCAGTGTTTCAGAGCGGATACTGTGAAGTATGTCAGTGACAATCCAGGAATCACTGACTCAAGCTGTGATCCCAGCCTGTAGTCCAACCACTATGACAGCTGATTCCCTTATGCTAATTCTGCTGTAATTCTTCTCAATAAGCAGTTCAAAACTGTTCAGAGTGTGTATGTGGGATTAAAATCATACACAGAGGTGTATCATCCCAGAAACGTAACTGCTGGATGATGAGTTGATTCAAAAATAATTAAAACCTATTTTCTCATTACAACAGTTTGTTACTAGTGGTCGGGATGTGAAGGCAACATTTTCTTACAAAGTTGGGCTTCAGCTGTTGGATTACGTGCAGCTCTTCACATCAGTTCATGTGGAGAATAACACATTTTGCAAATATTTTAAAATAAAATAATCATTTTCACATTTCTGAAGTTGGTCCTTGTACTTTGTAGCCACGTTAAGCTACACTAACCAGGATTTAACCCTGGCTGGTGTATTTTTCAGTAAAGCCCATCTATTAATTGATGGCTTCAAGACTTCATGTGAAGAAGGGCCGTGTTTCATTGATGATAGATTAATATTTTTAAGGGGAATCAATCAAAACCAACAACTGGTATGTGTGCTGCTGTACTAACTTATTTTTTCACAAAATGGAATATTGTCAGATACATTTAACACCATAGACAAATATCAAAGGTAGATGATGATTTAAACACGGTAATTTTTGTGAACAGTGAACTCCACTTATGCTTCGTCTTATACTGCTATTGTGTAGATCTCGCAGCCTCACATGTTCCTTGGACACACTCTCACCATTTGTCTTGCTTATTTACTCTCACACTATGCACATTAAATACATAAGTCACACTTTAGAGCCACTCATTTCAGATTTACTGCATCCATCTTGTTTATTTCCCACTATCGTAAGATGGTACATACTGTACCTTTCTATAAATAAATCAGCTCATCTGTTGGCAGTAAATCAAAGCAAAGCAGTGAGGTGTGATCAAACAATCAATGTGTGCTCGGAGAGGGAGAATGACAATGAGCTGATGTATAAATAACAGTGGAGAGGACATAAATGACATCAGCCGTCACAGGAAGCATTAAACGTCCACTCTTGCGGTACATACCGTATACAAAAAGGAGCCCAGGGGGATATATTGGTATAAATGCTCTATTCATAAATGTCAGAGGCAGCGTGGGCAGCTAGCGAACTACTTTTTAAACCCCACTCCTCTGAGGCTAAAAAGCACCAAGAACAGAGAGACTGCATTAAAAAGCCTTCCGCCTGGTTGGTTGAACAGCTCCCTAAACCTGGGAATAAGAGACAGAGGAAATGTCCTTTTGGCATGTGTCCAGCTTGGTGGAGGTAAAAATCTGTCCCTCCAATGTGCTCAGTTCAGATGTGGGAGTACACGCATGAGGGAGGAGTGTGTGGTGTTATAGCAGTGGATATAGGTCAATGCAAGGTGAGGAGGCTGGAAGGAATGAATAATCCCTGATTCTGGCTCCGCTTTCCAGTGTGACATCACAAGAAAAGAGAGGACGACGACAACAAAAGGGGAGATTAAAATCTGCATTTGTCCTTTTTATAAATGCTCATCTCGCCACCTCATGAACTCTGTCCCGAGGCAGGGAGATTAAACTCTCCAGCACGCATGCTGTGTTTACATCAAGCATAATCTGAGGAATCCAGTGTTCCAAATGCCTGACATGCTTTGATTTAGTGTCAGACATCAGCTGATGTTTATCAAAGAGACGGCAAAAATGACGGACATGAGGCTACGTCCTTGTCATAATGCATTTATAGTTAAAGACAGTCAAAGACCATGTTAGTGTGTTAATGACACTGTGACTAAACCCATTATTCTACTTCGACCAATAGACTTCATGACTGCATCGTGTTGCTGGTTTATTAAGTGAATAATGTCAATAATGAATCGTGACCTAAAGAGAGGGTCAAAGTCATTATTCATCAGTGTCTTTAACAAGTGATCATGTGAAGGACTGGTTGTTTATTATCTTTCCTGTAGGGTGGAAATGAAGCATTAAAGGTGCCTTGTGGAGTTCTTGACCACTAGTTGCGCTATAGAGCAATGATTTTATGAATGACTGTTTCCACAACTGTAACAAGCAAAGACACTTAGCCATGTGGCAGCAAAAGAAGGGAACAAGTACACAAACTAGCAAAAGCAAACATGGACAATGAACAATAAAAGTTTTGCTTATTTGCGAGGACACTCTAAAGGCGACATTTGATGTTCACGACTTAACGAGAAACATTTCAGCTTTGAGCAGATGTCAATGAACAATTCTAAGGCACTGTCGCACAATGCAGCAAACTACAATGACTGATAAAATGTAACTGCATTGTGATTTTTGAGATGTACTCCTTGCTGTAAGACAATGGACCATTTATGGAAAATCCACCTCAGTCAACCTCCTCAATAATCTAAAACTTGTGGAGGTTAGAAAAGGTGCCAGAAAAATACAAGCACTGAGCGGGAGTGATACATCTAATGAATCCCAAGGGGGGAGTTTATTCCAGACTTTAATTGAGGGCATCATCTGATGATCAGTCTCTGTTTAGTCTGCAATTAAGTTTAAATGATTGAACGGTTATTAAGAAAAGACAAACGGTGAAGCTGTTGCTAATTAACTAAACCAAACTGAACTAAAAAGGACGGGGGCAATTTAAACAGGACAGCAACGCTGCTAGCAACTGTTTTTATTGTCTCACGCTAAAAATGATCATATCTCCTAATTTACATCATACATTTTCCAGAATAAGTTTTGAGAGTCCTGAGGTTATAGACATAAAAACACAATGTGTGCACATAAGGAGCCCTAAATCAAAATCAGTAAGGAAGATGAATTATCTAATTTGAAAATGTGCAGTTACTTTATTACATGCCTTCAAAACCAAACCAATAATGAGTGTCATCCTCAGCCCTCCCTCCCTCCCTCGGCTGTGTCTCTAGGGGCTGTAAACTAAACTTCACACTACCAGCAGCAGGATGCCTGGGTCCACCTGGCAGTACAGAATGCCAGCTACTGATTGGCTGGCAAAGCAGCGTGAGCGAGAGCAGCAGAACAGTCTGTTCTGACCTGTCTCTGTGTTTGGCAAACCATCATAAACAACCTCTCTCTCACTCTGTATGAGTAACCTCCTCTGCCACCGTCCAGTTTCTCCCATGTAAGCGAGAGTGACACATTCACTCACTCACAAGTGTGCGTGTGTGTCTCACTGTTGGCACTTGATAGGGACAGAGACTATTTATTTCTCCCTTCTGAAAAGCACAGAGGGATGAAATCAGTCATCGGCGCTGGTTGAGTCAGTGTCCGTGTCTCTCGCACTTCAACACAAACTTACATGCAAACAAGCAGGCAGCGAGATCCTCTTACTGAGAAGTATGGTCTTACTGAGAAACACAAATAAATATAGCCTATGATGCTCGGGGCTCGCCTCTTGGTTTCACTGGGGTAAAGATAAAGAGAAGACCTTTTTCACTCATCTTCACCAGCTGGGGTTATCTTCAACACAACATTGCTCAGATAACAGCTAGAGAGCATGTGCCCGTAAAGCACTGGGTTTTTATGTAACAGCTCTGTTCATCTTCACACATCTCCCCAGGCATAAACTTCCCTACCAAGTGAAAAAAAAAAAAAAAAAAAAAACCTTTGTGGTAACAGAGTTAGCTCCTAGACAACAGGGTTGTGTTTACATCGTACTGAATCCCAGACCCCCAGGCCAGGCTTTGTCCAAGCACAACACAGTGGAGGATCACACCACAAGCTCTGATAAGTGAGCTGAATATCAAATCAAATACTCATGTGCAACAAAGTGTCAATATCCTGCTCGTATGAAATATCAATAACAGAAATACTCCCAATGAAGTACAGTGAGTGATTTTTATCGTTTTGATTTCTTCACACAAGCAAAAGTGAAAAATCATCAGACAAAGCACCAATCAAGACTTTTGTTGGTTGTTGGTTTGTTGCTGGAGTCCCTCCATGATTTATTTGAGTAATAGAGTGGATCACATTTAATAGCAAATAATCAATTTAATTATTTATTAATTTTTAAATAGTTATTTAATTATTTTTTTTTATTGGTGCATTTTGGATTTATAAGTGATTTAAAAATATAAAATTATTTTCAAGATTACTGTAGATTCATTTTTCTGCTTAAAAACAAACTTGATTATTTTCTAATGTTCTGGAGCTACTGAAAAAGACGAGTTAGAAAGCTGCAGCAGAAAGCTACCTTTAACCTTACAGCTGGCAGTGATGGTCACGCTGTGAGCCTGCTGTGAACAAACGTGTGTGATCACAGATAACAACACACACAGTCCATTGTGCACTCGTGCAAACACACAAAAATGTGTTTGAATTGCATAAGTGCACATTTCTTAAAAACATTCTTAGAGCTTTTCCCGCTCATGTGAGCTAATTTTACAAATAAAGACAAATAAATTTGATTTGACTATACACACACAGTAAGAGAAAGACAAGGGAACCTGTCCTTGTCATCATGCATGTGGTCTACGGGGGGGAGGAGCAGAGAGGAAGGAGAAGGACAGGACAGGAGGAGCAGGTGGATGGTGACAACAAAACAGACGAGTGTGCCAAGCTGCCAGGCCTGGCCAGCACTAAAGTGTATTCTAATGTGATTTCAAATTACATAACAGAAGCTGGCACACAGCAGCTCCACACCACGCTGTAGCCCAGGAACATACACACATACAGTATACAAACAAACACACACACACACACACACACACACACACACACTTGACAGCAGCAGCAAGGCTGAAAAACTTAAAGTCATTCCTCATCTCATATCAGGGGAAGTACAGCTGATAAGCAGGTTTTTAAATCTCGCTCTCTTAACAGTTTGTGTGTAACTGTCCATCTATCTGACGATAACGTCTGCTTTAGCAAAGGATCATATTAGAATCAAGTGTCACTTCATCATTTGCGCTGACCGTATCAGTACTCTTTGTTGGTGTCAGTCATTTGTGATTTGGTTCATTGATTTTGTTCATGTCTGTCATTACAGTGTAGGAGGGACTCCACAAAACCTACAGTAATGTCTGTCCCACGTTTCTTTTTTTAAATCAAAATTAGAGGAGGATTTTGAATGACAAAAATAAAATGCAGTGAAATCGTTTGCAGTTAAAGGTAAGGTCACATCATCTCTACATGCTTAACAGCTGAACTGCCTGTCAGTGGGTTTCTGTACATGATGTACTTAGACCTACGTTTATCCGCTGCCATATGGAAGAAGCCTGGGGCAACATGAAGATATCTTAGAGCATGCAGAAAGGCCTGTCGGGGTGGCTTACTTCTGTATTTATGTCCATTCTATGCCTATGGTATAGGAGGAGTATAGTAACAGCAGCTGTAGTGTATGAGGGGGATTAAACGCTGGTTATATAACCAGTGACCTGCCAGTGTGGGCCTACTGATCCTGGCACAGCGGAGTACAGCGGCTTAAGAGAGCGGCTTACCTCTGCAAATGGCTCACTTCAATGTTAAACTGACTTCATGTTTTAAAGACACACAGCACTGCCTGTGAAATACACATCTGTGCCCCATTTTCATAACAAAGCCACACATTTGTGCAAGGTATCTTCACTCTCCTGTAGCTCCTTACATGATTTAAACTGATACAAATGATAACCTTGTAAAAAAAAATTAAAAAAGAAATATACATATTAAAAATGTAAAATACTTAGATTTGAATAAACCGGGTTCATATTTTATTTGTACTGTGCCTTTACACTGCCAGTGGTATTTTGATGACACAACACGGTAGATACCACGATGTCTGAGTAAGTGCTGTTTATATTATATAAGCCTCATCTCACACTATGGCTCATACTAAACTGGCGAGGTTACTACTCGGATAATAAATTATTACACATGACTAAATACTGTCAGATTTTTTGAATGGAGTTTGCTATGATGCGCTCGTCGGATCTAACAGAACACAGAAGCACCGTCTCTATCTTACCTTGGCTTGATTTATGAGAAGCCCTACGAAAGTTGACACCAGCACCGATCCAGACATGCTGCCTTTTCTCCGCATCTCCTGCTTCAGAAAGGGGAAAGCTGCGGCCGGTGGCTCCTCGGGCACCGTCACCGTGTAGGACTGTCGCATGCTCGGCATGCTGGCGGAGGGATGAAGCCGATGACGGGTCGGACTAATTCAGACGAGTGAGCGCTCCGTGCTCTTTGGCGATAGAGTCGCTTTCTCTCGCTGGAAGGCCAGTTAATCGTTTCACTCAGCGCCTGCTCTCATTCATTCATTCATATGACGGCACCGACATCACAAATCACGCCGAATGTAAGACCTGTGGCTTTCCCTTTAAATTACTCTACATGCGGTGTGAGAAACGGTACAGCACAGACACGCCGGGTAAAATACTTCCAAACGGTAAAGGATCAATTTGCTTCTGTATCTACGCAGGTGTAAGAAACGCGCGCATCCATTCAACGAGGAGGTCTGTAAATGGCAATAAATGCATATTGCCTTTCTATTCCGTTTTACCGGACTGGAGCTCCGCCCCCTTTGGCTCGGGTAAAAGTCAGCCTACAACAAACGTCAGAGACCCCCTCCAGCCGTGCCGTCTACGTCACAGACCATCCTTCTGCACGAAGCTAGAAGAATCTGAAGGACTAATGCTGAGCTCCAAGGAGACTGATCATCTTCAGCGTGATCATGACACGAGAGTAACCTACACAAGCTGTGACTGAGTTAGATGCCACGTAAGAGCGCGGAATCGGCCACAGCAAACATGTGGGAAAGACTGAGTATAGTCTAAATGTGATAATAGGGGCTTTCAAGCTACAGTGTGAACCACTGGTTCTAAAATTAGGTCCCGCAGCCCTAAAAGGGGGCTAGTGACTCAACAGCAGCACAAAGAATTGTTAAGAGTTTAGAAGGAGATATATTCAGTCTGTCAGGATGAGAGGATGAGGAATAACAACACAACAAAACACCAGTCACAAGCCTTGGGAAACAACCAAATACAGCATATTACGGATGAAGTACACTGATCAGTCATAACATTATGACCATCTTCCTAATATTGTGTACGTCTCCTCTGTGCCTCCACAACAGTTGCATCCTGTCAGTTGTTTTAATATTATGGCTAAACAGCGTATTTATGATTATATATGTTCAAATGATGGGCAAAAAATACATTGTTGCTACTTTGGGACCAGTGACAAAAAAGTAGCCGCTGTTCTAGACTCTAGAAAAATCATATCTTCCTCAATACCATAAACATGTTTAATTCATAGGAGGTAGCTTGGACACCCGACCGACACAATTTAATGAATGTAAAAAGGACTAAGCTAATTTGTCTGTGGTTGAAAGTCACAGAATGCAGGGAAAATGGGGTCGTACAGTGGCAGCATGGAGGCGGGTGACTCCAGGACGCTGGCACTCACTGTTACGCCTTCTTGAGGTGTCGTGGGCCTAACTTAACGAAATATCAGATAGGTAGCAGGTGTCTTCTTGTTGGTTTCTAGCTGTCACTGTTAGACTGCTGGTCAATTTTTCTGTTGAACTGGGCTTCTAAATATAGATTATAACATCTTATCCTGTGTAATAATGATACATTGTTTTGACGTCAAACAACCAAACATTGGTGTAGTTAGGAAATACTGGGCGTAGTGCTATGACATTCTTTATGACTGACTGTCTGACACGGGGGATTTCAACAATTTTTAGAGTCGGCTTCATGTGAACTCCAGATGATACCCGGAGAATGAGGCCTGGACGGCCTTTCACACACAAACGCACACACACCAGATAAGGAGAGTGTCAGTTATTGGTAATAATTCCTTTGATGGGGTGTCGACTAGACAGAGTGTGCAGAAGGAGGACACATCTGTATAATGACTGTTTTTGCTTTACTATAGTATATTGTACTTTGACATTTTTGCAATTTGCCACATTAAAGTGGAACACAATATATATGGGAAAGCAGAAATGAGTATGAACAAGCTATACTCCATGCAATGCTGTCAACATCATCAGACCCTCAACTGAACATTACACTGACTTTGTGACTACGTACCGGGGGAAACTGACAAGATAAATACTGTCTAATGTTCAGTCTGACTGATTTGGTTATTTGTGTTATCTCATACGTCTCCTCCAGGTAATGTCAGGAAAATGCAAGGGTTGCAGAGGATGTGTGAATGGGGATTTAAAGAAGTTCCCCAACAAATGTAGTTAATTAGTAACAAACATAACAGAATGTGCAGTGACTTGCCTCCCACTTACGGGGAGTACAATAGAGAGTAACCAGAAAAACGAATGTGTGGAAATAAAACATGTGGTCTGCTATCGGCCACGTCTTTTCATCAAAGCCAGTTGCTTCATTTACTTTAAATTCTTAGCAACGGACCATGTCAATATGCCATACATTTTTGTGCTTGAGAAAAGGGCCTGGGTTCGAGCGCCGGTGGGCTGTTGCTGAACTAATGTGTACGGTGAAAGTAGTGCAGCATGTCCCCAGGAACTATCTCATGACCCAGGCTCAAGTCTGTGTACATAACAAATAACCAAGGAGCACATTCCACCAGCCAGCTAAACATGTGAGCGTATGTCTCAACGTCTAATTCCTTGAGGTGGAAAAGGGGGCAAAGGTAGAGCGTTTGTATTTTGATATTCTGCCAGAAATGTAAAAAGTGAAGCAGTCCAGTATAAAAATGGAACAAAAGCTGTCTCTGAGCAATGTTATCTAGGGGAAGTCAGAGTACAATTACCTTGGGACTGCTGTACTATTCCCTGAGCTGGCAATCTCTTCACTCAAGTGTTTAAATTTAACCACGGTACAACATATTCCTTTGGAAGACAATCAACACTATTCCTTGTCGTTGATGGGCCATTATTCTACATAGTACATACCAGCCTTTGAGTTGCTAGCACTCATGCTAAATGCTGACATTGCCTTGTTTGGGGTATGAGGGAGGGTTTAGGTAAGAATGTGAAAGTCCCAGAACAAAATGAAACGTTTGGTGTTCCAGGACAGAATGAATTCTTCTGTACAGTCACAAGGGAACTGGAGAGAAAATAAAGGCAGAGGTTTGTTACAAAACAGCTACAAAGTAATGTTCCTAACTGATTATTTTTGTCAATTAGACTAGATGCTGGTCGACACATATTTTTCCATTTTAAATAGTTAGCATTAAGGTCTACATCCTTTCAGATTTTCAGTATGTTAACGGATAGCAAAGAATGTCTGAGTTACATTGATGTAAAAAAAACAAGTTGATGAGAGTCATACTCAGGTAAACTAAAACCTACAATTTGTGTTAGCAATCTAGACACAAATGTACAAACAGATGTACAGATGTGTTTTTTGTTTAAGACACACTGAATGAAAAAAATGTTTATTGCGTCAGTGTGTTCAGATTTGAACTGCGTCATTACTAAGTCATGGTTTAGAGGTAAATTATTCATTGGAAATTCTGATGTTCAGGAGCTTTGACTACTCTGTTTGCCTCTGTTGTTTGTGTGGCCGAGCCTACTGAAACTTTCATGTTTATGAGCTCAAAATCAGAAAAACAGACGGCAAATTCCAATTAACTTCAAACTGCACTGACTGCATAAAAAGGTGGACGAATCATGGGAAGGAGGTCAAGTGTGAGTGAAGCTATGCCTGTCAGGTCGTCAGACACCCACTACCACCACCTGCTTGTCACCTGTAGTGGCCTCTGACCGTGGACAACTTTAAACCTTGATAAAAACTGAATAATATTAATAGCCTCTATGAGGACAGAGTCACAAGTGAGTGCAGATTTCTGCTATTTGATAGGAAATCTTGCATCCAAGGAAATAGTGGTGGCTTGGGAAACAGATAATGAGATCTACCTGGGACAGTTGACTAGAACCAACACTGCTCGCTATATAAACAGAATATTAAACACTTACTTATAATCTGAAAGTTTAAATAATAATAGCGACCTTGACGCGGGGATCTATAACAGTATTACCACAGTACTATACCAATGAACAGCAGCTTTACTGAAGAGTTCAAATATCTGTCTTGAAAGATGCTAGACATACCCCACAAATCAAGCATACCCACAATAACAGTTTATAAAACCGAGCCACTGAAACATTTTTTTTTTTTTTTTTATCAAAAATAAGCTTCTCTGACCAAGGGGAGTCAGACAGAAAACAAAAATATTGTTGACTCAACAAAAAGTCTAGACACAAAGCATGAAAAGCTCTACTTGGAGTAAAACCACCCAATTTCCACCCGGGCCTTGTTATGGCTGTTTGTCTGCAGGAGCCGAGGAGGAGATGTACACGTGGAAGGCTGTTGAAAGGCTCATTGTTTTTTCTAAGCTGGTCCTAGAGGTGAGGTAACAATGAGTAAACTTCCTGAAAAAAATAAAAAGCTTTAGCGGTCAGACGACCAGACGAGTTGTTAACATGCCGACAGTTATAGTCAGATTATAGAAAGCACTTTGTTTAGTATTTAGAGTAAATAGTGAGAATAGAGTGAAACCTTTGTGTTGCTAACAATAACACTTTACAAAGAAGTCCCTGATCACACAGCTATAGGTAAAATGTGTTTTCAGATCTCTGACAAGCAAACTTGACTAACCTGAGGGTTTGTTTCCAGCTCGTTGCCATTACTTTCGCATCCCAAACAACAGACGCAACATCTAGTCTTAGCAGAGGTCTGCATTGTACTTGACCCAGTTTATGACATGGCTGCCTTTAAAAGCTCGTGTATAAAAGCTGACTGAAAAATTCTAAGATAAAGATGAGAAACAAGTGATAAACAACATCATCCAACAGAAATGCCTATATCATGTTCTTTTCCTGAAAACAGGAAAAACAAGGATCGATGACCATCACCTCCTCCAGCTTGCCTTACTCACAAACATGGCACAATATGTGCAGGACCATGAGGCGCCAGCTGCTATTTGTGTGTGGCAAGCTTCTGAGAAACTATCAGGATTGGGTTTACCTTGCCTTGCCAACACTATTTCAAGAGACCTTTCAACGCTGGTATACCTGAGCTTAGACATTCGTATTACAGCAACGATGGAAGTGCATGTTATTTAGCAGTTCTGTTGTGGTTGTAGGAACGCCACCACCGGACACTGGGAAACGGGAAAGCCAGAACAGAAGAATAATAGTCTTGGGAAGAGTATGTGTAGGGAAAATAAAAAAGGCTGTCTAACAAATACACACATGTGCTTGATGAAACTGTGATGGTCTCATGCCGCAAGCAACAAAAGCTACAACACAGCCTGGAGTAAAATATTACACAGTATAATATTACATTATTGACAAGTAAACGTTAAAGTGTTCCTCAAGAGTTAGTTGACATCAGTTCATCTGTTTAAAACAGTTGCAACAAACGCATCAGATTGGCTGACACATCATTGGAGTGTTGGGAAAGAGTCTGAGGTGGCTCATCTATGATATGCAGCGCGACATGCATACATTAGACATCCATTTGACACCTCACATCACCGGCTTCACCAAGATTAGAACATTTAGAACATTTTGGAAAAAAAAAAACAAAAAAAAAACAGGAAACAAGTGGAGGCAACTATAATCAATCTGGAGTGGAGGGTTTACACCAAACAAGACCGGTGACGTGGGTTGAGCAGTCGGACTGGTCAATTATCTGTAGGAGAGACACTGTGCTTGTGACTTGTCTGTGTATAATCAACGATTATTTCACCAGGACAACAGTGCAAAGAGTTCAGTGCGTTAGGACGGAATCGAACCACCAACCTTTCGGTTATTGGACGAGCTACTGCCGCCCCCAGTTCTCAGCCTCTTACCTTCCTCATCCCTCTCTTTTGTTCTCTTCTACGTCTACCTTTCATTAAAGTAACCAAATGGACAAAGAGCCAAAACTTCCTGAGATATCCCCCTACCCATATGCATTCCACCCCTCTCATCCCTTCCCTTCAACCCTTTTTATCTAATACCTTGACCCTTCTCATAATAATAACATAAACTTCCTTATGTCAAGTTCATCACATCTGTAACTGCATGCATCAGGTACTGGAAATCTATCATTTAATCATACTCGTATCATATGCGGCACGTATGCTTTCTCCAGGTGCTAAGTATAAATTAAACCCAGAACCTTCTAGCTGTGAGGAGACAATGATAACACACCACACTTCACCATCCTAACCACACACCCCTCCACTCTGTTGACAAAGCATGGCTGACATGATATAACATGATGTAAGCTCAGGAATTGCTCACAGCTAATGTGATGCTTACCAGTCATGACATCATGTATGACCAATGTCCACCCACCCAAACTGTGTCAGACAGTGGGCCCACCCAACATACAACAGGACACAGTACACGCCGACCGATGTGCGCTCCAAAACACGTGCACTTTGACTTGTGCCAGGAAAGAGAGTGTAAGGGGACTAACTAATCATTATTTAATCCATACAGCCGACAACTATTCCGACATGTATACATGCTTTTCTTTTTTTTCAATGAAATGACTGAAATAACTCGTGTATAGTTATTTTCACTGAAAGCAGTTAGAGACTGATTAACACCTGAAACAGGGAAAACAAAAAGCCTCGGTCATTTCACTGACTTTAATTTTCTTTCATGCTACAGTTAAAGACTAACATTAAATTTACCAATCCAGTAATTGTAACTTTTGGCCACAGTAGTTGTTGTTGAGCAAAATGTACCAAAACAAAACAATCTCAAACTCACTGTGTGTCAGACAAGAGTATTGCACGTGCACATTTCTAACAGCACGCACAGATGTCAGCAGCTTTTTGGTTCCTTTGGCTCATTAGCGGGACAGATAGCTGAGTGGTTATAGCCCTGCACTTCACAGTCCAACACATGATAGATAGGTGTTGATTACTTAGTTTACTTAGATTACAAGTTTAGGCTTGCAAGGTCCAGGGTTATAAGATGATGACAATAATTGGTTGTTGACATGTAGATATTGACATTGACTGACATTGCGCTTCAGATATAAGCTACGTAATACATTATCTATTTTTTATTTATTATTATTATTTTTAGCTATTTTGTTTCACTGTAGTTCATAAAATTGGATTAAGAACTGTCCAATGCATTATTAAAAACTGGTAAGATAGTGAGGAACCTTCATCTTCAAGACAGAAATGTGGTCAGAAAAAAATCCTGATTGATCATAAACCTTTGGTGAAATCAAATCAAAGAAAGACAACAGTGGAACTCGGGTCTAGGTTCAGTAAGATTATGAACAAAGAATGAATTCAGCTGACTATCTGAATATACTGAATGACCAGGTTATTCCATGGATTTTTTCTTCCCTGATGACACGGGCATATTCCAAGATTACAATGCTAGGATTCATGAGGATCAAATTGTGAAAGAGTAGTAGACAGGGAGCATGAAACATCACTTTCACACATGGATTGGCCACCACAGAGTCCAGACCTTAACCCCATCATGAATCTTTGGGATGTGCTGGAGAAGGCTTTGTGTAGTGTCCAGACTCTACCATCATCAATACAAGATCTTGGTGAAAAATGAATGCAACACTTGATGGAAATAAATCTTGTGAAGTAGAAGCTTATCAAAACAATGCCACAGCGAATGTGTGCTGTAATCAGAGCTAAAGGCGGTCCAAAGAAATATTAGAGTGTGTGACCGTTTTCTGTTTCGGTGGCGACTTGTTTTGGACAGGCAAATCTACACAAAACTTACTGGTCTTCAGGGGCCATGCACCCACAGTAAACCCGCACATGTAATTTGGCTGATCACACCTCCTCTCAGGACTGTGTGGGTGTGTGAAGACATTGTGATTAGTACACAGTGTTCAGTGACCTCACATAAGTACAGCATCACCCACATTCAACCTGAGTAGATGCCTAATTGGGCCGAATTAGTGAAAAGAACCCCGGGGATATGCAGGTCCTATTAGAGGCTAGACAGAGTGAGCACCACACTAAACAAAACTAAACAAAACATATACACGCAAGAGTTGGAAACGGGCAATATTATACTGAATATTCATCACAAAATGCCTCAAATGTTTCTGTTGAGGCTTTTGTAGAGATCACTTAATCAGAAGATCACAAACTATACAACTTACAAAATTTTAAGAGAAAAGTCTCAGACTGGACCAGCTGGCAAATATTATTCAGATGGTGATGGAAGCTTGAAAGAAGATGTCAAGAAGAAAGAAAAATGTCAAGACAACTAAGGACAAAGGTAATTTTATGGTTTGTTTAAGTTTTAAAGTGGTTACAAAATGTTATGATGCCCCATTACATTGTTAATTAACTAAAGGTAGTAGGCAACTTTGTTTAATAAAAAGATGATGGGTAACATAATTCACAATGAACTATGCTACATATATGTTTGATACTATATTAAACTACTATTACTGTAGATTAAAACATGGGTATCAACTGTTACAACTACCTGAAATACACTGAAAACCATTTTAAAGCAAAGATTCACCCTAAATCTCTTTCCCACACCTCCTCCTTCCCATAATCCACTCTGCTCCTGTCCTTCACTGCCTCCCCTCCCCTCTCATCTTCTCATGTAAGAGCTTATCAGGATTAATCCGAGGGAGGGGAACTGGGTCAGTTGTGCTTTCTGACCTGCATAGAGAGACATTAACACTGAACACACTGATGAAGTTAGTGGCCTGCAGACCCAGCTCATCATAACCCAGCAGCTCTTTTACAGAGGTGTAAGATGGCTAATGGCAGGGTTAGAAGGGGTCAGATATCCACGCTAAGAGCTCATTTGTCACACGACCATGGGACTACTTACATTGTTGGACTAATAGCCTCTGGTCTGTATATGATTGTTATTACGTTAGGAGAGAATCAGATGTAATGTTGTTGTTTTTTTTTCTAAATGGCTCAAACAGTCTGCAACATATAACAGAAGAGAGTGTAACATATCTGGTATATCACTATAAACCAGTACATCAAGTGCATTGAAATAAATTTGAGCAATAGTGCCCCCCTTTGGTAGAAAAACACAAAATAAAAACAAATCTATTGTGAGACTACCATGTGTGGATGCAGCGAACTGAAACTAGCGTGGCTCTGTGGTGATGACTGCAGTTTGGATCGCATTCAGCCTTACTCAGCTCCTGGCTATTGATCTTCTGTGGAGGAACAATTCCCTAATAAGAGCAGAAAAACAACTGTCTTACCGTGGAGTCTCTGGTGGGGGAGTCAGACAGCCCATTGCTTCTTGGCTCCCATGTAGAAGAGCTGAATGCTCTGCTGCTGCTGCTGCTGCTGCTGTTAAAGGCCTCCTGGGTGGAGCTCCGTGAGAGGGCCTCCTGAGTAGAGCTCCGAGACAGGCCTGAGTAGCCTGAGCGGGAGCTGGTGCCGTAGGAGTCAGCCACATCGCTGGTCCGATTGCGGTAGCTCCGCAGGGCACTGGTGGAGGATGACGGGGTGGAGGAAGAGGAGGAGGAGGCGTTGTTGAGGCCCAGAGAGGCAAGGTCCCTGCTCAAGTCACTCTGGGATACTGATTTTCGTCGGTTGAGCGAGATGCTCGAGGCCACCGGTGAAGAGGAGAGGTAGCTGGAGTGGGCCGAGGGCGAAGAGTAGGAACTGTAGCCGTTATAGGCTGACCCCCCGCTCAGTCCTGACGTTCCGTAGCTCTTGATTGGGGCTCTGCTGAGGCTCTCACTCCGGCGGCTGCTGCTGAGGCTGCTTCCGAGTATGTCAGTGCGCGGGATGGTTCGTCCCCGGTCACGGTCGGGGTCTGAGGAGGTGCTGTAGTTGCGGCTGCGGACGACGGGGCTGCTCAGATAGCTGGAGGAGGAGTAACCTGAGGAAGAGGTGGAGGAGGACGTCGGGGACTTGTATGAGGACAGTCTGTCCCGCTCGCTGTAGGAGCTAAGGCCCGGGGTCAGGGAGGAGCTGTAGGAGCTGTAGTGGCTGGTGTAGGAGGGGCCGGCGTAGCGCTTGGCCGTGGAGGAGACGCGAGACATGCTGCTGCTGTTGCTGCTGGTTTCTCAGCCACAGAGAGGGAAAGTCTCTGGAAGACTGCATCGACTGCAGACACAGCAAAGAGACACAAGCTCGGCATTAGTCCATCAGCAACAATCAAATCAATACTAACACTACAGCAACAACATAGGCAGCAGTTAGGCCATCATTTATGCCTGCTTCACCTAACTTTAGTCTTGTTATTAAGACACAAAAAACAATCCAAGATTGTGCGTCACTGACTTCTAATAATATAATAACAGGAAAATTTAAAATCTATACCACAGGCTTAGTGTGTAACGCATCACCTTATACCAAACATTGATCCACACTGTAGTTCATTGACCTGCCACTGAGATGATTACGTCTACATTTGTGATATTTTAATTCTATTTACTACAAATTCTATTTACTACAAATGACATTTCCTTTCCATTACCAACCCCCATTTTCAAAGCACGATATGATGTTTTCAGTTTGTATTTCTGACAGGCATCCATTCAGTATATCCCTCATTAAAGTTTATATTATCTGTGTGTATTACATAAGGCAGTAGTAGTGTGTAAGAACAAGCTGATGTAAAACATTTTAAACTCCATTAGTGTACAAAATAATGGAACAATTGAACAGTGACCGTGTGTAGATTTATGACCATTTCTGAATATCCACACTTCCACGTGGTTTGGTGTCCTTCACTCATTTTGTGCATTTTACCAAAGTTGTTTTTTTTTACTCACCCTAACTCTGGGCAAAAAGCACCTTTGTAAATTTCTTTCCTATTACACCATGAATTCGACTGCAGAAATCAATGCTAAACAAACGTGATTTATTTGAATTAGTAGATCTGACTCTCTTTAGGGAACAACATGGTATCTTCTTTAATATAAATATGAAATTCTTTATTGCATATATTTTAATTACAACAGCCTCTTCCCCGAAACTATTTAGGGTGATAAACGGATGGAACAGAGTTTGCAGACCTAATCTCCAGTGATCTCAAAGTCTAGAGGTTATGACTAAGGAGTCATCTACCTGGGAGAAAATGGAGCTAAAGTGGTATCTTAATAGAGTGAGAGATAACATAAAGAAAAACTAATTTAAAAATCTGTAAAATAAATAAATAAATGTGCGTGTTCTGTGGGTATATGAAGGACCTCACTCGGAATTCCTTGTGACCAGTTCATTGTACACTGTACTGTACTTTTATTGCATCCAATAAAAGCTGTTTGTGGAAGCCTCCCTTATAATAAGAGACACCGCATATTTGAAAAACTTCTAGTGAGTAAAAAACCTACTTTGAAAAAAAATCTACTTTGTTGTCAGTAATGTGTGGAGGCACCACAGGAGACTGTACTATTTCCAGTACTGTTCACTCTTTACACCTCTGACTTCCGACACAACTCTGGGTTCTGCCACCTGCAGAAGCTCTCTAATGACTCTTCAGTGGTGGGGTGTAGTAGGACACTGGTCATGGACTAGCATCGTGGTCCCAGGCAAACTACCTACTCCTGAATGTGGACAAGTCCAAGGAGCTGAAACCAGTGGACCGCTACAAGTACCTGGGTGTCTACATGAGCAACAGGCTGGACTGGAGGGACAACAGTGATGCTGTTTACAAGAGCTTTACAAGAGCTTCCTGTCTACTTTCTCAGGAAGCTCAGATCTGTGCAGTGAGTTGCTAGAGTCCTTCTATCAGTCTGTTGTAGTGACTCCCCTGTACTTTGCAGTGGTTTGTTAGGGGAGTCATCAGCAGGTTCAACAAATTAATCGGAAAGACTGGACATGTGATTGGTAGGGAGTTGGAGACGTTTGTCTCAGTGAGGGACAGGAGGACACTGGATAAACTGCTCTCGATTATGAAAAAAACAGTGCAATTCCCTTTTGTAATTAAACTTTTATGTGCTCTCATTTATTCCACGTTTATTCATCTTATATAAGGGTACCGTGTGCGTCTGTCTGGGACCCAGTGGCGTCCTTATATTATTATGCTTCTGTAGGCTTTTACAGTGAACGGCTGGCTCACCACTAGCAAGCTTGCTGATGCACTTTTTAGGGGTGACCTAATGCTTACGGAAGGCACTGCATCCCCAACTTGGCTTTAAATCACACCGACTAGGAAAACACTCTTCTGGCCCAGCAACGTCCTTTACAACATCTCTCTCTATGTCTGTCTGTCTGTCTGTCTGTCTGTCTGTTTGTGTGCGTCTCCCTGGGATATAATGGAACAACTCTGCTGTTTACTGTAGGCAAAGCCATTCAGCACAGTGTGTTCTTGTAGTGGCCCAAGCAGAGAGAGGACCTTGTTCACATGCGCAGCAGCATCTGAATAAATAAAAGTATCTGGTGTTGCTGATCCGTGTTAAGTTCGGTGAGGGAGGCTCCTGTTTCTTTAATCCGCCTCTCTGCTGTCTTCTCTCTATCCCTCTCTCTTACTGCTTCCCATCTTCTCTCACCCTCCTCCTCTGCATCCTTGCCTCCCCTCCAAGTGCACCTACTTCTCCTGAGTGTAATTTCCCTTCCTTCTGGGTCTCTATCGCTTTCTCCCTCTGCTGCTGCTCTCTCTATCGTTCTGTGACCACAGGTTTATCAATAATTCAGCACATGGATTTGGAATAGGCAGGCAGGCAGGCAGAGTACAGGAGACAGGTTATCACACACTGCTGGCTGAAATACACAGGCCAAGCATTTTGCCAGCAAGAACAGCGTTACCTAGGCCGACTTTAAGACAACTAGCTAGGCTTTGTAGATGCAGTGGTATTGTGGTGTAGTGTAGTTTGGTAGTGTAACACAGATGGCATCAGTACAACACTGACATCACCAAATAGTTCTGTGACCAGGATGAAGTCAGGGTCTGGATTTACTCTCCACCAGCTCCTTTGTCAGTTACTGGAGCCAGATAATAACTAAGTTGGGACAATGTGGCAGGAAGCTTGGCCTCAACTGAGGTGGAACAAACCAGTGACAACCACCACAAGACAAATAGTCCCAATACACTATTAGGGCATGTTCAGTCCTGGCAATAACATCCGTCCTGGGCAACTGGATCACAAGCGGTCAGCTTTAAATACAGTCGAGCACATACTGTGTGTTGAGGTTGTTTGACTGATGTGATCTCAGACCGCATTTGGAGTTTTTTGGTTACTATTATTATTATTATTATTATTATTATTATTAATAGGAAAAAAATAATAAAGGAAAAAAACACCATGATGTAGTTTAATTAGTGATGAGAGCCTTCATGGTTCTGGTACAGAGGTGGGTAGAGATCCATTAGGGAAGATGGCTGTTATAATATTCTACTGTCAAGTACAGCATCAATCAAGAGTAATATCATTCTGTATGTTGCCAGGAAAATACCATTTAACAGTTAATAACTGCTCTTGGCAAATACAACCTACAAATTATTTCAGAAAAGTAATAATTTTAATTTTCCAGCACACATTAGTAGTAACTAGTAGCAACTAGCACAAACAGACTTTTCATGTACTTTGATTTGTACAAAACTCATATGTTATTGCAAATTCCACAAGGTTGCAGTAGGTTGCAGTGGGTAGGTTTGTCACATCCTCATCAACACAGCAGCCCACATTTCCACTATGTGACTCCACACAGTGATGTCATAAAACGTGAGTGAAATTACAGTGACAATCCTGGATGATGTGTCGTACCAATTAGCTGTTTACTTTGAGTAAGACATGAGAAAGACACACGGTATAAATACAGTACATAATTAAAGCAGTGGTTGTTAAGTTAATGGTGAAACAATGTCAATCATGATACTAATCTAAACTTTCACACAAGTGTAGCCTGGGTGTCTTTTGATTCCTGACTGCACCATCTCAACCTTAAATTGAACCTTCCGCTGCTGCCCAATGTATGTATCTCTCTGCGTTCTTACTGTTGTGTCACATTTAAAGACAAAGCGCAACTGAGTAAAACAAGCTTGAGCTAGCCTGGTGGGCGAGCTGCTAAAAGTGAAGTGCAAACAGCAAGTCATACCCGTGGGAGTAACACCACAAAACATAGACACATTGCATTGATAAGATGGTATATAGCAAACTATGGATTTAACTTCTTAGAGGAGATGTCGCCACGGAAACAACAACACACACGCACGCGCGCACACACACACACACGCACACACACAGGCACGAGCATGTGCCACAAACACAAACACACTCTGGCTACTCTGCATTATCTGCCTCCCCTGAGGCTGTGCTAACCAGTAGTTACCACAGCTACCATGGCAACAAGCTGCATTTGTTTGCATGCTACAAACACATAACGGACTTAAAAGTAGCAACAGGGCATATTCCTCAGCCAATTTATACTTACTATCAGAACTATCAGACTGGTGGCTGGACGTAATGGTCTAAATTCCTATCCTTCCTTTAGAGAACCAAGGGAATGAGAAGTCTCTGCCTAAAAAGTTTCAGTGCAACTGGGACATAACAGAGCAGGATAAGATCTAATCAAATATTAGAGGTCAGAGAAAAGCAACACTGCACCACAGTGAGAGATGGTTCGTCTGCCAAGATTCAACTAAAGCTGTATTAAGAAAACTGTCGACAGAGTGGCAGAAGTGACTGCATGAGAGCGGTGCAAGAGAAGATTTTAGAAGCTGACTGCTGGCATCCTGTTGGCAAAGGGCTGAAGAGATAAGGTTTCACTTGCGGGGCAGGTTTCAGAAAACCAAGCTAAAAACTTTTTAGGAACCTCACTTTCACATGGTGGAATTTTAATTAATTAAAGAGCAATTCAAAGGCCAGAAAGCACTAGCAGCTGGGTCACATTAACTTCCTTACACATACACACACATTCCCTGTACGTTCACAACAAAAAAATAAACAATTGGTGCTAACATAGCTCATTCAAGTTTTTGTATGTATTGTATTTCTGTTCATGAAATAAAGAGGAGTGATCTGAGTGATTAAGGGCACATACTACATGGCTACCAACTCCTTGAGCTGTACAGGTTAACAAGACCTCTTTTGCATGATATTCCCAACGCTGTATTTCCTCAAATTTCCTGATGGTTTCTACTGTCTATACACGGCAAAATAAAACAAATATGTACAAAAAAGCATTGTAAAAATGACAATATGGAAATGGTTGTGCCTACTGACCCCAGACCAGTATCGCCCAGCTCAATAGAACACTTTAGCATCTTTCAGCTCATTGAGTTTTTCTATTTTCTGTTCCCTCACTCTGTTCGTCTTCGCTCTAATGCTACTAAATACTGGACTGCCACTATAGAACCACTTAATTAATACTGCGCATGTCACCCTTGTCTCACCAGAACTGTGATATGTCGGCACATTGATGACAGGACGTTAACGATGGATCTTTTGAACTCTAAGGTTTATGCCATCACATCCAGCAGATGCTCATTCAGACTGGGATCTGCCGACACTTTAGGCTCTTTGTCATGTTCCCGAGAAGTTTTTGCAGTGTGGCCATGATGTATTTTAATGCTGGGGGAGGCCGTAGGACATGAATGCCAGGTAAGGTTTTCTATTTGAATATTTCATAGTAATGGGATATTTTCTTTCATAATTCTCTGGTAAAATTCTGAATGCACTGGTCCATCAACGATGACATGACGTCCTGGCCAAGATTCAGCAAAAACAAAGTCATTACCACCTCCATGTTTCACAGACAGGATGAAGTTCTGTTGTTTAGTCTTATTTGAGCCTCTTATTTAAACCAAATAATTCTACTTTGTTCACATGATGTTTGGAAAACTGAAATGTTCTTTTTGGAGAGCAGTTTGTTCATCCATAATACTATACACACCACAGTAGTTCAGTGTTCTCCTAAAGGTGGATTCATGAACATGAACATTAGTCAGTGTTAGAGAGGACTTCAGTTGCTTTAGAAGATACTCTCGGTTCCTTTGAGATCTCTCAGCGAATTCCGTCTCTTTCTTTTGGAGGCAGAATAGCCGTCCTCCTCCTGGCCTATTAGAGAGCAAAGCCAGTCTCGAGTGCATTAGGAGAGTGTGTGTGATGACGCAGGATGCAGAGGCCGTCGTACCCTCAGAGGTGACACTGTATGAATGTAACATCAGCGCAGACACTCTGTGGTGAGTTGGACTGAGAGCGTGTGTGTGTGTAGAGAGACGATGTACTACACTAAATGATTTGCTCAGTCTTGGCTGAGTCAGTGTAGTTCTGAGGCGAGTGCTGCGATTTCATGTAAAAGTCCATTTCAGTGCTGCGTCACACACACCTAGATCGATGAACATTAACAGAAAAACATTTAGGCAAATGACGGTGCAACAAGTAGCTTAATGGTTTACTTTGTTATAGCACCAATTGAGGATTTTAATGCATTTACGTTCACCTGAAACCAAACTGTTTCACATTAAGTTGGGTCATTAGCCTGGATTATATTCTCTCACCATTTCCCATATGATCAATTAAACAGTGCTTGCGTTTGTTCATTTTTACCATATCTATGAAATGTTATTACCTAAAGCTGCTGCAAACTATGCATTATTCATCAACCCCTAATTCAATTGGCTAGAGGTGTGGCTTGGCTTCTTAATGAATAATGCAAATTTACTTCGGTTGTATCTTTGCATAATGGCTGAAGTTGGAGAAAGACGATCATATAAAGCAGTTGGACCAAATCAACCAGCACTTGGTGATAAGTAGAAAAGATTGTGTCCATAAATGAATTTCAGTCATCTCTGCCATAAACCTTTCCAGACTGGAAGGTGGTGTAATGACCATTTAAGTCTATAAGTATAGTATATAAGTATATAAGTTATATACTTATATAGGAATGATCCCAACGATATCCTAAAGCTTATCTTCCAGCACATTCGTTTATTCAACAATATAACACTATTCATTAACAGGTAACAGGTGTATTGTAGTGAACAGTGAGTGGGTTTGTAAAAGTCTATCACAGAGACCAGTTACTTTATGCTGATGGAAATGCAGAAAAATGTAATGTTGATAAATGTGAAACCAAAACAATAAGCTGAAACAGATTAAAAAATACTCCATGAAAAAAGTCCCTAACAAAACAAGCATTCCTTTTCAACTTCATTTCCACCTACTAAATTTCCACCTAATAGGAAAAATGTGCCAACTCATATCAGATCAGCTGTGTTCAGACCTGGCATTAATATATGTCTCTATATGTGTCTTGAACAACTGCTTGAGATCCAGTCACTATAGATAAAGGAATAGAAATAGAAAATTGTAACAGCTTGTCTCCAGATAATAGAACAAGACCTCCTGCTGCGTCAGAACCACGGACAGCGCTGTACTTGACATGGGAATGTCACAGGCAGCTAAGTTTCTTTAGTCAGTTAACAGCTACAAGTACTTTTGTCTTTTCTGGTGATCAGTCATAGTAGCTGTGTTTTTTTGTTTTTGTTTTTTGCAAATGAATAGGACAAAATTCCACTCATGCAATGTAGTCTCGGTGCATGTCTGCTAACACTACTAAAGGAATGTGATAACAAGTGACCCAGACCACCTTCAAATGAGGTCTCGCCTGTCTGGGCTTCCTTGTAACACCTAAACAAACCATCTGACATTTAGTTGTCAGTGTCACAGGCATCTAAATGTAGGCAAATCACCACAAATCAAGACATACCATATAGCAGACGTATTGCAGATGTAGTGTTGTTCTCACTGGGAACTAAGTAAGAAATCAACATGGACACCAGGGGATCTCTACGCCACTGGGTTTGGCTTGGTCTTACTGGCTGCCATATATATACCCTGAAATGTGAGCAGATAAGAGACTGCTGATGTCTGTGAAGGCCACAGTGACGCCTCTGCCCTCCCCCTTCGCCTGCTACAACTAGTTGCCAGGCATGTTAAAACTAGGCTTTACTACTTCTCTATTCCGGCAAAGTTGAATCATCCCCAAGCTATTCTAACCACCCATTAAATGCCATTCAAACACGTTTGTTTACCACCAGTCGAATCTAGCATGTGGCAGCGCAGTGCAAGAGTTATAAGAAATTAAATGAAGATAAAATGAAGAAGAGGAATGCACAGTGTTGGCGCAAGATTACACAGAGGGAGTACCAAATAAAGCCACACAATTAAAGTGGTAACTAAAACATCTGCTTCATAAAAATGCTCTGGAAGAAGAGCTTTAATTAACTGTGCTACTGCTAACCCCTCCAGTGGGGCCTTAAAAGGCTCTGGAGCACTGTCATATTACATTTCCCATCCTTGAACATACTTTTTGAAACTCTCAAAAGATCAGGTCAACTCTCCAAAACACAGCATTCAAAGGTTATAACTGAAGAGCAAAGACTGAGATTGAGTTTTCAGTATCTTCTGGTAACCCTCATTAAAATTCTCCACAACACAAGCAAAGATCTACAATAAGGAAACCTGGAGAGGAACAGCCAATTAACATTTATCACTACCACCATCTGTTGGTGACTCACACAAGAGGCTGTAAACACAGCCATGACCTCAGAGAGGGCTGGATCTGTAGGATCTAGTGATCCAGTGATGCTCCAGCCTCTGCAGCTGACTGGCATCATGCTTTATTCATTGAGCTAATCATTTGGTCAGTTGGACAAGATTATTATTTCACCTCTGCCAGTCCAGTGAGTGCTGGGAGATGAATCAGATAAACAGAAATGGAGTTAAATGAAGTAGTGACTAAAGCCTTAATTCAAACGTGGAGCATGATGAACATCACTGACAAAGAGCCAAACATCAGCACGGATACAGCTTCTCTGGGCGTCACTGTCAATTACTTAAAAAATTCCCTCCTCTTGTACCATTTCTATTTATTTATTTATTTCCATTCTAATTTCTGCAGACATGGGGAAAAACAGAAATGATCCTAAACAGAAATCTATTAGATAGGCTCAGACAAAAGGTTGGAGACCCTGGAACAAAATTTGACATATGTGTACAAGAACCTTTCAACCACACATGCCAGTGTCATCATTAAAATACATTTCATTTTCCATCAGAGAGCAAGTTGATCACTTAAACCATAAAATGTTCAGATTTATTTGAGTAGCATTTAGGTATCTCACAATTAAAAGTTGATCTGGACCATTTTTATAATTGTTAGCATAGCCCCCCTCCTTTCATGGCAATATCTCAATGAGGTAGACACATGTGCACAACTTAACTGTGACAAACACCCAAATACTATAACGATTGCTGTGATTATGATAGAATAAATACTAAGTATGACGTGTTACTGTTGGAACTGGCAGTGTTATCTGGTGGGCAAGCTTTGGACACTGTCTCTAAATGAACTTTCTTGTTTGTGTATTGGTCAATATAAACACATATATTGGCAAGAACCTTACACTGGCTGATTTAGTGTCCTGGATGATTCCTCTGCCTGACTGTACTTGATGTTGTATCAGTGAATACACTATTACTTAAACTTAATTTGTTAAATAAAAATAATGAAGTTAAAGCAGAACTTTGAGCTTTGTGTACAATCACTTAAATTGGTCCATTTTATCCCCAGTACACAAGCCAAAATAACAATATCATCTCTTCAGCTTAGATCTATGGAAAAAGTCATCTGTGCTTTCATCACATTAACACTTTATTCACTGATATAAACAACACTTCTGTACCTAAATTTCAGATGCCGCTGAACTCCACAGCAAAGCTTTTAATAAGAACTGAACAAAGACACATGCATCTTCCAGGCTTTAGCTTTTCTTCAACTTGGTCAAGTGTTTCTGTATTTAAATGCCTTGTTGTGCCCTCTGACATCTCATCAGAGCACGGACGTACAGCTCTCCCAAGAGCAACAATAATTGCCTTTCTGACTTTGTCTTAGTAACCTTTCT
Organism: Mugil cephalus; assembly: GCF_022458985.1. NCBI lineage: Eukaryota > Metazoa > Chordata > Actinopteri > Mugiliformes > Mugilidae > Mugil > Mugil cephalus. The sequence goes on along the minus strand of NC_061778.1, from coordinate 18,100,559 downwards.
TTATACCTTCCTAAAAAAATCGTAAATTCCAAATTCACTACATAAATTATCATCTTTCGTTTTGATGAAATATGAATATCCTGTTAGTGTCATAGTGTAAATGTTATAGCTGTATTACTGTAAAGTGAGAAGGAACTGACGTGCGGCATCAACTTTCTGGTTTAGTTATTCCTGTGAGTCACTGAGAAAGCTGATGATACATATCACGTCACTTATTTTTCAGGACTTTTCTTAACTTTCTTTGAGGAAAGGAATGACCAATTCTGCCGTGATGCATCTGAGCCATGCAGTTAGTGGCGTAACTCTCCGACATGACTGACAAGCACTCAGGGATACTTAAGAGTTCGCTCTGACAGCTGGGACAGCATTTGTGTGTGTAAAAGTATGTGTGTGTGTGTGTGTGTGTGTGTGTGAAGTGTGAACTACCTGCTGTATTTGTAGCAGTGTGTCAGTCGCTGTAGACTGTGATCGCTCTAGGGCAGCTCATCCTACTGTTGCTACCCCACAGTGTACAGACACTCACGGGCTCGGTGACGCTGATCGCTCCTGTGGAAACACACAGACAAGTTGCATGTCATACCATTCAACACAAAAGGCGGCACAATTAAACAGCAGCATCATTAAAAAAAATAAATAAATAAACAGACAGACAGACTTTCTGTTGACTGATGAAATTTGTGAAATGACGGACAAATACATATGTCAAACACAGCTACTCTGTACAAAAGTCTCCACCCGAGAACAGCAAATGCAGCATGAGAGAAACATAATGCGGAAATCAGCATACTGCATCTGTTTCAGGTCGTCTCTCATTCAACGTGCCGTGGAACATGCAGGCCAAATGCCAACACGATTCCAGATTTCACATCCAAGCATTAAATATTAATGACGCATCCTTCAGGACGGATTATCAAATCCTGAAATGTTGCTCAGTTATAAAGCTCAGGTAAAGAGAATCTTTGATTCCATCTTATAAAACTTCACTAGTTCACTTGTTTCAAAGTTAAACGTTTCACCACCACAACCAGATAGCACTGTAAGGTACATATTTTCGTTATCAAATGGCATATGCCCTAAGCCAGGAAAGGTGATCTCAGTTCTTTCACTCATGCTAGAAAAATCCAGAACTTTCTGAAATGTTATCCTCGGTCCTGGTCTCTTTGTGAAGATCGATGCTACAGCTGAGCAAACAGTCCACACCTTTGCATTCAGTTCATAAACAGGTACCTACAAGAAGAAAAGGGAGGAAGAGTGGCGGTTTAGCTGGTGGTTGAGAGGCTCACCCTTGTTGTTCTGAGCGGCCCGGCCAACAGGCAGAAAGCGGAGGGGTGCTACTGGGACGCCGTGGCCCCAGAACGCAAGAGGATAGTTTGAGCGCTGCGATCCAGAATGCCACAGATCAAGTTACAGAGCCGGTAAATATAGCAGACGCCTATGACCTCTACGGGTCACTCAACACTCACTGGCATTCCAGTTTGCTCTTAAAGGACTAGCACTGGAGCTTTTTATAAGCCAAGCTGGGTAAGCATCAAACCCACCGGGGTGCTGTAGCCAGCAGATTGGCTGCTTTCACAGAAATTAAAGTCTGAAGTGAGGGACTGAAGATTTAGTGGATGATTCATCCACAAGCATGTCTGAGTTTCTCCATAATAGGGCGACTGTACAGCAAGTGGTATGGAAAATGTACACACACCAAACTGTCTTTCAAAGTCATTTGCTGGCTCCTTCAAAGGTGAAATTTATGACCTCTTTGATTATAACTGCACAGAACGCACCTCAGCTCAGTGTGCCTATATCTGCTACACGTGATGTCCATTTAATCTAAAGTCAAGATTCCTCTACACTGTCTCATTAACTTTTTATTTTATTTTATTTTTTTTGTTTTTCACACGCAGCCGCGACAGCGGGGAGCGAAAAACACGTCAGCACCAAATGGCCAAATGAAGTCGAGTATTTTCTAGCACAGGAACACAGTTGACGTATGTGTGCAAGACAATGGAAAAAGACAGACGTAGCTCTGTGGCGGACGGTGTCTCTGTGAGGGGTATAGCGTTACATGACGCTCAGAGGAGATGGGACGACAGGACACTGGTACCGGAGCTCCGTGCCCTGCGGTGTGGCTGACCGTGTGCGCGTGTGCGAGATCCGATACTAATATCAGAACATTTTTGAAACACTTGCTCATAAGGAGTGGAAATAACGTGAATCCACGCGTGATTAGATCACCAGTCAGAGCCCGGGAGCGTTGCTTGGTAATGGAAGCGGTCAGTGAAGGGGGCGGTGAGGAGGCAGAAACAGCAGAAACTTACCCTCCCTCCCTCCCTCCCTCCCTCGAGCCCACTGGACTAAAAGGAGGCATAAAGTTAATACAGCGCATGTTAACAACAATGTCTAACATTTCCCCCGCTGTGTGACCTCAGTGAACGCCCCGCATCGGTTAGTTAACGAGCCATCCGGCTAAGCTAAATCAAGTAAATAGTATCGTCGTAGTCAAGACAGCAGTGGTTTGTCACAGTCACAGACCACTACGGTGTAAGCAAATTGTAGGGCAGCTTAAAGACGACGAACTGTGCACATTTCACGGGTAAATACGACAGCACCTTCACATTTGCAAGGGCACCATTATCCCAGGCTTAGCCGCGTCCGACAAAATAACAAAGACTTAATTCGACGCTATCCGAACTTCTAGAGTTGGTTCGGTTGCTATTCTTTGCCGCAGCACACACTCCACTTATACTGAATTTTTTATTTTTTTTTTTGCAGTCAAATTTCAAGCCGAATGTTCCAGTGTTTTCCTGTGACTTCTAAAATGTGCTGAGTGGTTTTCCTTAAGCTATGTTATTCCTCCCCATCAAGGAGGCAGCTTAACACTGGCAGAGTTTGATGGGATTTTGGTCTGTGCTCCAGTGTCCACACCAAAGAGCAGCACCTATCAGGACTATGGTGGTGGTGCCGCATTCACTCACCCCACAGTTGGAGATCACCCCGATCCAAACGAGCAGCGAAACGCCCCCCAAAATAAGTCCCTTCCTGGCCGGTCTGCGCTGCTTTTTAGACCATTACTTGAAGCGCCGAGAAAGATGAACAGCAATATCGAGTGGCAGATATATGCTGTCAGGGGCTTTAATCGAGACTACGCTGGTATTCAGCCATATCTTCTGTCTGTCCCCTTGCAGTTGTAGAGTTTCGGCAACCAAGTAACGGTTCTTTTCGCTTTAATGGTGACGTCAGTCCGGCATCGGAGCTCATTTCTGATTGGTCCATGCTTTCCTCTGGACGTCACCGGCCATAGCAGCGGACCGCCTCCTACACCGTCGTCATGGTGACGAACGTAAACAGAAGAGATTTCTTTCATTGAACAAATGAGACGTTCAAACGTGTGGGAGAACAGGCCACATTTTTTTATCACTTCACTTTTCACCAAAGTTTTGGGGTTCTGGCTCACCAGAAATGCAATTTAAGTTTATCATTGCAAAATACAACCAAAAAATACTAGTGTGCGCATATTAATTAGAAACATAAAGTCTAAAGCAAAAGCCTAAACAAGAAGTTCAATTATCACAAATCAAGGTTTACTCTGACATTTACTGTAACCAGAACTTTGACCAAATATGACATTGAGATTATTGAGATATGGTATAGTACAAATACGAATTCACTTTTAATGTATATTTCTCAGTTTTGGTAATATTGACAACATATACATTTTTAAAGCGCATCTATTTTTTTTTTGTATTTATTCAATTTTTTGTTTGCTTTTTGTTGCTGCAGCAACACTGCAAAAGAAGCCATTTAAAGAAGTAAACTTTTTTATATCGTTTGTCATATTAGTGTAACTCAATCGTTCGTTCAGCATGACAGTTAATTCCCCTACACTGCTCCATTGAAAAATAAATAGTTTTTTACTTAGGCTATATTGTCAGTTATTAATTATGTCCATTAAAGAAAATTTCCTAACAGGCAGTTCCTGTAGTATTCCTGTAGTTATTTCTGTTAAATATGAGTTGTAACACTTAAGTAGTCATTCCTACTGGAGTAACGGCGTCTGCATCAAAGAGAATGAGTCACTCTTACTGCAGTATAATAACCATCTGTACCATAATACACATCTGAACATTGTTCCAAAGATGCTGCTGTGAATGAAGCAAAGTATCACACACCCAGGAGGGAGACTGCCATTTATTACCTTTCTGTGACACATCTTTCTCTGCATTTCAAGAAAGATGACTCATTCAAGTCCATTTAACTTCACATAGGTTCCTACAAAAAAAAAGTGATTTGCTTTAAATGCCACAGATTATAAACAGTCCTGTGTTACTGTATACACTGTATATTTGGATGATCTGACTAGCTTAAATACTGGTGTAAAAGACTGAGCAGGGATAAAACCTGGACTTGCAGCCCATTTAATCCAACCCAAATCTATTACACTATAATCAAAGACAAACATAGCCTTCTGAGACCCGTGTGAGCTGTGGTGCACTGCTTTTAGAGGCAGATGATGACTCAGGCGGTGTATTTACTGATATATCCAGAGTAGCAAGTATCTATTTCGTCTTCACAGGTTTCCATTCAAACAGGACGTGTTGTTCTAAAGCTGCCAGATGTCTAGCATGACGTGTTGAGCATTTAACAAAGCGAAGGAAATTGTGAGCTTTTCAGTGCATGGATTATCACCATTTCAGCAGGCAAGTTCTAATTTAACAGAATGACGTTGAACGCAGGCATAACATTTAGAGAATTTATCCAACATCTTTTTTTTTTTTTTTTCAGTTTCTTATTATAATATGAACAGACTACATTTATTCAGAGGAGCTGGAGTTAATGGGTTACACTTGATTTAACGGCAGGAGGTGTTCAAATAGCAATTTTCAATATTGGACTCCCTTACATTTCAACCTATCAAGTAATACACGCCTGCACTTGTCTGTGCTCTATGTGTGCAGCTGCCAGAAACAGCATATTATCTAAGCTTGCCAGAAAGACTTAAAAGAAGGGATAACTACTAGCTCGACTCTGTCCTGAAGCAATAAAATCTACTGTCCACTACGGCGTATAAACATTACTTTGTGATTTTAAGGGGGGGTTCTGATACAGGCTGATTTGGAGAATTACTGGAGGGAGAACATACTGGACAGCAGGCTGCAAACTGTCATATTCCTACGCACAGATTTACTAAATAAGTGATTAAGTGAACCCTAAACCTGCTAAACGGGCTTCTTATGTTGTCTTTGGACTGAGCCAGGCTACCTGTGGGGCGTTAATACTTAACATCCTCTGGCTGTAGACTTATATTAGGCATAAAGACAGAGTGATACTTTTATCTTATTCTCGGCAAGAAGGCAGATGAGTGTAATTCCCAAAACACTGAAGTACTTCTTTATATATCATATTCATCTCCGGGTTACATGTGAAAACAGCAAATCCATAAATTAACAGCAAATGAGAGTCACTTCTTACTCAAACAATCACATATCCCTTGGTTGTACTGCATTCTGGTCGATTGAGACTACTGCTGGTGGAGTTATTGTGTTTCTGTCAAAGGATGTCTCCCGAGAAAAGCGTTGAGTGATGAATAAAAGGTGACTCGAGAAAGTCTGAGTAATGCAAGAACGGACTGACTGAACAAAATGTACAGTGCATTGTCAATCAATATTAAAGGGTGTTAAGGTGGAATTTTTCCCTTTAAGGCCCAGAAATGCTTTAGCAGCTTCTGAGCATAAAGGACGGGGACATTTGTTACTTTTCTTTTAGAGTGACACCCTAAATTAAAGTCAACAAATAAAATTATAGATTTGATGTTAGACAGGATGCAGAATTCACACTAAATACCACATTATTCAAAAAAAAAAAAGTCAAAATCAGTCCAACAATACATTTACATAACTTCTTTGATGTAAAACACACTTCCATCATTTTGCCCACGGTTACGTAAATCTAAGCAGGCATGGCGACCACTTTCCCTTGAAAACACAAAGTCATTTCATAAATGACATGCACACATTTAAGTAACCCACCCAGCACACAATCACATACTATATGCTCTCGCTCCAAGCAAAACCTCACATTGATCAGCGCAGACACTGGAGCGAAACACTTCAGTCCAGACTCGGATGTTGACGCCAGCGCTGCACTGTGCTGGTCTCTATGGCTGTGGTTCATGCTACAATAACATTTATTCAGCACTACTGTACTGGGGGAAAGGTTTGCTTCATACTTACTCTATATCTATGTCTTATTCAAGTATTGCAGTAGTGTTATAAAATCAACCCTGGTATACTGTAGTTAGGAGGGAAAAGTTGTGGCATGTACATACTTAAAAACAGTCCAAAGCAAAAGCTGAGCCCTGTGGATGAACCGGAGCTACAGCCCAGACAGACATTAGTTTCCAGACAGTCACTATATTTAAATATTTAATTTTGTGGCTAGATGTTCCAGCTGTTTCCATAGCACTATGTCAGGAATCCTCTACTCTGCTAAGCCGCTTGCTATAGGAAAAATCGATAGCACCGAACAGCTAACATCTATTCTCCTTTTTTATACACGACGGAGGCTTTATATTAAAATCAATGCACGCTGTACATAGTCCGCATTCTGATGATAATACTAACATAGTGAGCTATCTTTGGTGAGAGTATTTCTGTGCAGGATAGACTAAAATGTACAATAGGCTAACTTGTGGCAGGTGAAACACTGACATTAGGGAATGTTTCACTGTATAATAATATATATATGTGTGTGCAGTTCAAAGGTGCAAATAAATGCACGTAAATGAGATCAATTCAAGGATAATACGTACATATATATATATATATATATATATATATATATATATAAAGAAACTTCAAAGACAGCACGTTAATTAAGCACTTGAAGGTGCATAAGAAGAGGCCTCAAGTAAATAAAGAAATGACGCAACTTATGTAAGGGATCAGTACGTAGGATTTAGTGGAATCTAGCAGTGAGTCTTCAGATAGAAAGCAAATTAATATTAGGGTGGGGCTATGTTCTCTGCAGTCAGATTGTCCTGCTGTCACCCTGTGAGACTCAGCTTCGAATGTCAACAACACATAAAAAATACAATCGGTAATGCTGTTGCTGTAATATGGTTTTCAAGAAAGGCAGGGCTGACATTCACCTGTGGCGTGTAGATTGTAGCTGCTTGGAAAGATCTGCAATCGGCCCAATCTGAACGGGCACCGCGCCAGACATTTGGATGCCGGTCATCTGGTCACAGTGTGCACAAACACGCCAAGACATCTTGAACCAAACATCTTCTCTTGACATCGGCAAGGGCATTAGCTATTGTTGATCACTCTGAAAGGCCAACTGATACCCTCCCCTTATTCATCCCTCTCCAAATAAAAAAAAAAAAAACACACACACACATGCTGGCCAAAAAAATACAGAGGGCCTTTAAAAACATTAAAGGGCCTCTGAACCCTGCGTCTTTAAGAATATCAATACCAGAAATATTATATTCCACTTCTGCAAAGGATTCTGCTAAATCCTGCACACTGGTTCTTTATGAAAAGCAAAAAATAAATCATTGGGATCTATAATCAGATACAAAAAAAATAAAAAATATGTGCCACAGGAGGTCATCAAACTTTATGACTCCTCCTGCCGAGTGTTGGTCAACCTTAAAACTCTCAACATACTCAACTAACTCTGCTATAACTTAATGTAACCACTCTCTTATAATTGTAAATACTTTGTGCAAGATTTTGTTTTTATGCATCTTACATCTTTTATTTCTTTGTATATTTTTATACTGTTATTTTATTCTATTTGTATCACTTTATGGGAGCAACTGCAACCAAAACTGTGGCCAAAGCCAAGTTGCCCTTTGCTCTCTCCTCTCAGCTATCAACTGTCAAACAAAGGCATAAAAGGTCACAATTAAAATAGCATTAAACCGACCATTATAATCGAAACTATGCAGTTTGAGTATAATCAGTAATATTTCAAGTGTAGACTGTGCACATGCTGCCTCATACCACTGGTGTGCAGCTGCAGAGACACAATGAGGCCTGAAGGGGGCAGCACATAGCATTACAAGCGTTACACAAGAGCCGCTTTGTGACAACCTGTGTTGGCATGTGTGAGCAATTACATGTGCAAACAGTAGAAACACAGTGACATCAAATCTTCTTGATAAAGGAAAACATCAAACTATGTAAACTTTAAGGTGTATTTACGTTGTGAGACGCCATAAACATGTGATCATTCCACCGCTGAAGGCATTTTTTTATAAAGTAGTGATTGCTTTTACGTTTCCCAAAACCTGCTTCATCTATTTCCTCTATATCTATAATCCCGTACCACTCTAAACCGCTTTATTTACTGCCTTCACTTGGGCGTTTGATCTAGTAGACAGCAGTAATCACATGTTCCTTTTGGAATCTCACTTTAACACAATTGCGGCGGGCAACCCTGGTCCAGAGTAAAGGTAGTGTGATGTGGAAAGTTGACAATTTGTGTCAAGTTATAAATAAGGAATATTTGCATATTCATACATTTGGGATTTTGGAGAAGGACAGTAGCTGATGTAATTCCAAGAATCCTTTTGTGGAAATCCCATTCCCCTAAACGTGAAAGCCATAAACATGCCCCTAAGCATCTAAAGTCATCCTTATCTTTCATTTTCACAATGATTTTTGAATATAGCTATAGCTCTGGAAACAATATTGTGTAATTTTTACTTCTTGTGAATACTATACAACATCCTCAAACTTTGGCAATTAGCCACAAAAATATGCGAGAACTCAACCTGACAACAGCAACCGAGGCCAACGCAAAATACAAGTTTCATCATCAACCCTGCATGTGACAGTGCGTTAGGCAGGACTTCTCGTCTAACAGCTACTGTTCTTCCTGATATTGTCCCTAAGGTAAAAGTGCAGATGAGAGCAGCAGTCCCTCTCCACTCAGCAACTCTGCCTAACTATTGCCCGGAGCAGCTTTAGCGACAAGTGGGCAAGTGAGTGGTGTTGGATTCTTGCCTATGCAGGTGCCACGGTGCTAAGAGATGGAGCTGGAGCGAAGCTTTGCTGGTACAGCAGCGCCTTACCCTCTGTTAGAGCTGCTAGCTTCAGCTAGCTGCTCTCTCAGCCTATTCTTCTCCAGTATCTGTCCACTAACTCCAGTGGTCTCCCTCAGATGAAGCTGAAATAAACAAAGACATAATTCTCTCCTGACTGGCTCCATTTTCCAGCCAGGACCTCCAAGTAGCTCAATGCAGTCCACTGTACCGTCTCATAGATGCTTTCATACTTTCTCACTTGATTCCCTGTCCGTTCCAAAAAGTGGGCCGTCGCTGTTATTCCATAAGTGTTTTCCAATTAATTTCGCAATTTCAGTTAACCAATAAACAAATATCCAGTACATCAATTCACTCCCATCAAACAGCCGGACACTAGCTGTTCACTTGATCTTGGGCACCACCAGAATTTCGTCACCATCTTGGATGCTGTAGGAGTGGAGAGCCCGGGTGTTGTACTTCATCTCCTCTGGACCGAAGGCGCTGCACTTGTCGATGTAGTAGAGCCTCATGCTGTGGGTGGACAGCTGGACCACCGTGGTCAGCTGCTTCTTCAGCTCAGCTACAGTCTGATCCAAACGGATCCTCAGCTGACACAAAGACAAACAGTTTCTAGGTTTTAGTTCCTATGCACAGTACGTCAGTGAATACGTTGCATTCATTCATTCAGGAGACGCTGCAACTAGTGGATTACAAAAATGTCTCTACACCTATGTGAATGTTTGTGAAGTCAAAGTTAATATTAATAATAATAATACATTTTTTAAAAAAATGACAGCCTAAACTTAAAATTAGTGTGACACACTTCAAAATCAAACACTTCTACTGACCACTGAAATAATAATAACAAAACTTAAGGACACTTTGTTTTCATGACAGTCTGTTTAGGTAAGAATGCATCAGGGTGACACCTCTTGATTTGGTACCACAGTATTTTTCCACTCATTTTTGTGAAAATTGATTGTGATGGCATCTCCTGTGTACACTCTTCTGGTCACAGACTGTCTATACAATTCAGTTCTGACTACTGGTAGGTTCCTTCCCAAACACTAGTCTCACTGTATATTGGTGAAGCTGCTCTTTTGTTGATTTAGGAATGTGCTTCGGGTATTACTGGAGGAAAGAAGAAAATTCTTCTCCTTTCCAACTACCCAGCAGACACCAGAAGGTTCTGTTTAAACTCCAATATTGTATATGCTCATTTTTTTTTTTTACATTACATGAGAACAGTTACGTTAGATGAGAATGCTCAACTCACCTGTTCAACTTTCTCCTCACAGTGAACCTCCACTTGGGCGCTGCAGCGAGGTCGAAGGTCAATCTTAGCAAGCGGCTCCAGCTTTCCATACTTGGTTACCAGGGAGTGGTATCTGGGGACGAAAAGTCAGTTTTAACAGCACACACACACACACACACAAACACCAGCTTTCATTTAACTGGAGGTAGATATGATCAGGGAGGTGTACCTATAAGGCAGCTCCTCCTCAGGGTAGTCTGAGTGGTAACGGATGAAGAACCGCTCCGCATCTTCTCTCTCACTATCAGTCACAACGCTGCCGTTTAGCATTGATATCGAGGGAAGCCTGAGCAGAAATTATGCGAATTTGAAAACGCACCCCGTTGTGAACTGTTCAAAATCAAACTGAGATCAATGTCAAACTCTCACCGATGGCGATGACGGGACTTACTGTGCTATCATGAGGCTGCGGCGCTCCACGTTGGTGTAGGTCTGCAGTAATGGAATGCCCTGCAGTCTCACCTCCTCCAACTTAGGAAAGAAGTTCAGCTTCTCAATGTCTTCCCATTGGTTGAGACCTGACAGCACACACAGGCAGGCCAGGTTTCAAACCGGTAAACTGACATCTCATCAAAGTCTGTTTGCAGATGTTCGGTAGCATGACTGTACATGTGTTCTGCAATGTGTATTTCAGGTAATGCAAAGACCAGAAGACAAAAACAAAGTAATGAAGGACAATTGTCTCTAGCTCTGCTGCACCCTTTTGATCTTTCTTTTATAGTGTGACTGCAATGCATGAGTGTGATGCTGAATTGTTGGTTTTCTCACAGGCTGTATACAGGTTGCATGCTATGGCTTTACTACAGTGGACTATGCTGAGCAACTACACCCATCGGCCACAACATTCAAACCAGAGACCGGAGAAATAAATAATATTGACCATCTTGTGATATTTCAATGTCCTGCTGGGAAACGTTTGGACCTGGCATTAGTGTGGATGCTTCTTGTACCACCCACCTAGACCAGACCAGGCACACCCACCCCAGCCTCTTTTTTTTTTTTTTTTTTAAAAACATGAACTACCAATTATAATAAGTATGGTGAAACAAACAAATATATTTTTGTTTCTGTTGAATTCTGAATAAGAAACAACAACGTGAATCCTAAATTAGAAGACTTGCCGCCACATTATATCTTGTGTCGAGACTCTAACTTCTAAAAACACCGGAAACTGCACTCTGAAATTATCTCAGTCTGTGGGAAAGAATTCTAATTATCTTAAGAACAATTAGAAATACAGAAAGACTCATAGAAAAAAAAAGAGCTTTCAAAAGAGGGCCTCGGGTGTAGGAGACGTGACGAACAGAAGCACTAAGCTGGATTTGATCACGTCTTGAGATATTGTTTTGGTCCCCTCTACTCACAAAAGAACTCTAAAAATACCTTCACCACACACCCGCAAATAGAATCGACTTGTGAGATAAAAGGTGATGTGGAGAGGAATGCGTTGTAATACAGAGCTTTAAAGATATAGTGTCATGTTTTCTGGTGCTAATTTTATCTACTGTTATCCTGACTCTGGACAGTCTCCAGAGTTCCAGTACAGCGTGCCACAAACCAGCAGAGATGCAGCATTTCTTCCTGAAATTAAACAGTCATGGAGCATTAAAATAAAAAAACAAACAAACAAAAAAAAAACATAATTTGAGTACTTTAACGTGTTGATCTTCAGTGAAGACAAGCACATACACACAACGGTGACGCTGACCTGAGTTGTGCAGGTTGATGCTGCGGAGGTTAGGGAAGAGCCGTTGTAGAATATCCTTGCTGTCCTGAATGGAGGCCAAGTTGTTGTTGGCCATGACCAGAGTGTCCAGACTGGGGAACATGGAGCCGAACTTGCGGATTTCAGCCCAGTCTTGTAGGTTATTGTCGGTGATGTGAAGCAGGCGCAGAGTGGGACAGGCTACACTGGAGGCACTCACACTACTGTACTCATTAAGGCACAGGAACAACTCCTCCAGCCTGCAGAACAATACAGGAGAGGGGCAGGGGATAAATGGTCAGCTCCGGGACTCATTGGTTCCTTCTTACAAAACAGTATTATCACTTTGCCAAACAGCAAAACAACCCTAACACCTACTTTTTTATATTACGTAAAATAAACGACTGCATAACTATTTATCTCATTTTAAAGTGACTGATCTAATTCAGTGGAGGTCCAGCCATATGACGATTGTAGTGTCACAGTTAGTGAAAGTGAAATGACCTGAGTGCAGTGACTGTGACTGGCAGCACTACAAAGACACATGTGTCTCTAAGGTTCAGACACTGGTAAATCAGTATTTCTGGCTGCATTTACACAATGAAGACAATGAACACACCAAACAACTCAGAGAAAAGGCTATTGAAAAAGCTGAGTCTGAAGGAGTTAAAGCTTCAACAGATGAGATGGAAAAGCGTCTGGATGCAAAAATCGTTACTCTCCAATAAAATTTATGTGAGAGTGGTATAGAGAAATTATGTGTCAACTGAGAACAAGAATTGAGCTATTTTGGGCATCAGGCTAGTTGTTTGGTGGACCGCAAATGCTGTATATCGAACCAAACACACCATCCCCACTGGGAAGCATGGTGGTAACAGCATCATGTAGCAGGGTCCCTGGAGGGCCTGTAAAGGCAAAGCTGAATGCAGGAAAATAAACGGAAATCCTGGAAAGCAAACGTTCCTACAGCCTGCAGGAGAAATATGACCCAGGAGAAGATTTATTTTTCAGCAAGACGATGACCCGAAGCATCGGAGAAATCTACACAGACGTGCTTGAAAGACAACACGATGTTCTGGAGAGGCTAAGTCAATTCAAGATGCATTTCAGTTTAAGGTACAAGAGTGTGTGTCTGTTGCTTGCCTTATAATTCTCAATTTCTATTCTTCCAAGCTTTACCTATTATTTATTTATTGCTTGGTTCTATTTATCTTTCTACAGCTGCAGCAATAAAGGTCTTTATTAAATAAGTATCAGATATCTATGTTGAGTCTCAGTGCTCAGAATATTAGAATTTATGTGCAGTTTCTGCATGGTCCGTGAATCCTGCTGGGTAAAAGGTTGTTTCCATTATTGCTGGAAAGACACGTAATATACAAATGTGAATTTTATAAAAATGTCAATTCTCAGAAAAGAAATTGTGTTCCAATAAACTGGTGATATGGCAGAAAGCTTAAAGACCTTGAGACAATAACAAACCTAAAAGTACGGTTCCATGACAAGATACAAATAAGAGAATATGCTTTTGTACGTTACTGAGAATTTTCGTAAGCTGAAGCTTTATGGTCAGAGGTGTGCTGAGGTATTTAATTATGTGTCAGTGTTAGCGCCAGCCAATCCCTTATTCACTTCAAAGTGAGATAGCCAATGGAAGTATTGTCCGCTCGTAATTAAAGTAATCTTATCTCAACAGAACGATCTGGTGTAACAGTCCTTCTTACTCAGGTGTCTCCCGAGTGAGCAGCTGCAGGGTGTCCCAGGACACTTGAGTGTTGTTGAGGACAAGGCGTCGGACCCGGGAGAAGGCTTCAGCACACCTCGGCTCGAGGGTCAGTCCTGCCAGAGGGTTGGAGCTCAGGTTGAGAAACTCCAGATTGGGGATGTTGGACACAATTTTGCTGATCTGAAAAATGAGATAACAATAATAATAATGTGTTTTGCAGTTTTGCAGACAGAAAAAAAACACAGATTCTGTGGATTAAAACATGAGAACAACTTTCACTTTGTGGCCACAGATCTTCACTGGTCAGATCACTCATTAGAATTTGCATGGCATCATGCAAAGGTTTCCATTAGCCTGGAAGCCCAACCGACTTCCCTGCCTACACATCTTCTTTTTTTTTTCTGCGGTGGTAAGTCGGTCTGGAATTGCTCCGTTGGGAATTCAGTTGTTTGGGCAGTGTTTATGTGGTGATGGAGAGAAAAGTAACACTGACGTAGTCATCCACGTCATCTGAGCACCGTGGAGTTGAGTTTGTCTCAAACTAAATGGTTGGTTGGAGAACTATCCAGCTGCAAGCAGAAGCAGTTTTCCCCAGTATCTGTTTAAACCCACCCCATTATCAAATCTCATACTGTATCTAAATGTGCTACCAGACTCATATTCTGATAAGACTATGCCAGGCTAGGCTTTCATGCTCTGTTTGGCACATTACTATGATAAGACTGGTGATAGCCTCGTTTACTTATTGTCTGCTGTGTACTGCTAAAGATAAACATGTTTTAACATATCACAATAGTTAATTTCACTTAAAAACAATTAACACATCTGTTGTTCAAGTGTGCGTATTCATGTTAGTAAAAGGAACATTGTGGCTTGCTCATGTGTTTTAATTTTCATCTTGTCATTGGATTTGTTGAACCTAAGAAAACAACAGAATTCCATAAAACCCAGAGACAACACCTCATGCCAGTCCTTCAGCTTGTTGTGAGACAGGTCCAGCTCCATGACATGGGCACAGAAGGCAGCAATCCCGGCCTGGTCCCCTGCCCTGCGGATCCCACAGCCGTTCAACACCAGCACACTGGGCAGGTTCAGACGGTCTAAAAGGACGGAAGGAGAGGTTGGAATCAAGGATTAACAGGCATGTTCCCATGAAGCCCTCGAGTAGTGAGAACTGTCCAAGTCAAAAATTCACCAGTTATACACTTAGACTTCCAGAGAGCCCTACTGCTATGCAGCCTCCCCCAGACCTTGCTGATTTAGAGAGGACAAAATGCTCAGTATGCAAGTCCAGATGGCACACATGAGCCAGTCACAATCACAACTGCCCTCTCTGCTAACTAAAGAGCTAAATATAAACAGCCTTGACTCATTCTACTGAGGCTGTGCTGAGTCAAATCTGCCTGATAATTTAACAAAGCCAGTTATAATTCCTCTCCAGCTCACCTTTCAAAGGGGATCCTTGGGGAATTGCAACAGGCACCACCACCACCCCCATACCAGGCCCTCTACGGTACGGGAAGTTCTCTGGGCTGTACTTTTCACTGATCACCTCCACAAAGGTACGCCCGTCCCCGTCCTCTGGTGGATCCATGGCTCCTTCCCGCTGAGCAGCCTCCCCTTCAACTGGCCCCAAAAACATGCGGTCATTATGTGCGTGTTGTCAGCGTCCACATGCTGCGGTGATTAGGTCTTTGCTGTAATCACCACAGCATGTGGACGCTTCCAAACGCATTCGCTTTACACACTGATCAGGCATAACATTATGACCACCTTCCTAATATTGTGTAGGTCTCTCTTGAGCCTCCAAAACAGTTGTGACTCATCAGAGAATGGACGTGGCCCTTCTGAGGGTGTCCTGTGGGGTCTGGTAACACAACACTGTTAGTGGTCGTCTTTGGGTCCCATGGGTTGAGGGCAGGGGCCGCTGTGGATCAGGCTTGTTGCAGTACATCCCACAGATACTTGATCAGTTTGGGATCTAGTGAATCTGGAGCCAGATCAACACCTTGTGCTGTTTTCATGTTTTATTAACATCCACGTTAATGTTTCACAGCAAAGCATTGTATTGTCACAAGACGGTCAGTGCTATTTACTGTCTCCTGGTCATAATGTCGTGGCTGATCGGTGTACATATTTTCTACATTTCTGCATGAAAATGACTCAAAACATTTGTGAGATTTTAACACAACTAATGAAAGCAGACAAAGAGAACCCGATCAAACAAATGAAGACTAGAATATTTGTGTATTTTTATTATTTTGTATTTTGTGATGTGGAAAGCACGTTACAACAATCTCAATCTCTATCTAGACAAACAATTTACCAGTCATCAAAAATAACTATTTGAACCAATTCACTGGCTTATTAAATGTTTTTCTCCTGACAGATTAATACTGTTGAGCCTTTTCCATTACATTACAGCAACAAAGTTGCCATGCAGCACCAATGCAATGATAAGCCACTAACATGACAGTTTGTTTCAGAAATCTGTGTGTAGGTTTACATTCATTGCCGTTGATGAACACGGAGGGGTGTGCTGAGAGGAACAGAATGACTGCATGTCTAAATTTCAGACACACAACAGCTCACAACAGTTCTTCTTGACAACACAAAGCTGCCCAGTCGCATGAACGTCAACATATCACCTCAGAATGAGGAAAGGACACAGCCCAGCTCTGTCCCATTCAAATAGTCCAGAATTTACCCATGGAAGAGAAACAAAAACCTGCTCAAATTGTAAAAATTAAACACTATGACTTTGTTACCACTTAAGTTTCTACACTGAAAATGATGAGCTTCAGCTTTAAAACGTCTGGTGGGCAGAGATTGGCAGAGGAACCTGCTGCAGGGAGGCATGAATTATGTAGTGCTTTTCGCTGAAATAAAAAAATAAAAGGCTCTTGTTACAATATCTAATTTGACAAAAGTGGGCTGCAGTTCATAGTGGTAATGTATAAAGGCTATTTGTTACTCTTGAGCTCATAAATCATTTGCTATGACGCCATAATGTCATTTCCAGACAGATGGCAAATAAAGCACACATCAGACATGTGTGTGAGTCCTGCAGACGTCCATTTTAAAATGGTTAAAATGGACGCAGAGAGCTTCTCACCTGAAGAGACCTTGACTTGACCACTGTCACTGCTCACTGACTCCCTCGTTTTCCGTACTGATGGCCTGTCAACGAAACAGGAACTGGTGTCAGACGACATTCACTCAAACTAACTAGCTGCTGCTGAGACGCGATGCCTATACTTTTACACAACACTAAACAGTTTAGCAATAAATAATCGGTATGGTCTTACTCCAGAGCGGCTGGTGGGGTTGACAGATGTCTCCGGAAAATCGCTGGTCCCCCTTTGGTCAGCCTTGCTCTGCACAGACCAGAAAAGGGAGCACTTGGAGCGCGTTCACCACATGACTCTAGAGAACAAATAAGGGCAAAGATCAGTTTCTGCCTTGTAATTAACGTGGCAATAAAACAGGAGCAAACGAGCACAGAAGGACATTTGGATTTCTAGCCAGCCAGAAACTGTTTCTACATAAGACAAATATTTCAAAATATTTATTGTAAATCCAGATCCATTCTGTTGAGAGCAGAGCCCCAACACCGAACTCCGTTAAAGAATCTGATAATTTTTAAGTGTGTCACTTCTCGTGTGTCAGTGAAACATGATGTTTAAGGCACAAGCACACACACACACACACACACACACATCTTTCAGAAAATGGAAAACTGATTTGGTCGAAATGACAGCATTTATAGGTGGTTTACCCGCGAATACCAAGTGTTAGTTTCGCTCGCTATTAATGTAAGTTGATATTTTATTGCAATAATGGCAACAATGTCGAAAGAGACTCTTTGATTTCTGCAGATTTGATGTACTCTTGGTGATTCGTAAAAACAAATCCTGAGTGTAACATCATGGAGCGCTTGGAAAAGCAGAACATAGAAAACGATATATATATATATATATATATATATATATAGATTTGTTTTGTAATTTGGCTCGCTCAGTTTCATTTCACACGCGTTGCCAAACACCCTTGCAAAATCTCTTAAGTTAATTCCTCTTTGCTCACTGACGAATGTACTCACGGGCGCATATCGCAGTTTTTGAAGCACGTGTCGACGTGAGTTAAACACTGAATTCGGCGAGGACCATTTTGACAAAGCGTAAGTTATAAGGCCAACATTTCAACTTCTATACGTGCCCTCTAACCGGCAGCGCGGCATCAATTTGGTGAAAAGGGCTGTTGACAACAACAGGAAGACCGATTGTAAAAGTTGATTATTAGCTGTTAAATGAGCTAATTTTGCTTTGATGTTTACGCCGATCTAATCTATACAACGTGGTGAAATCAAAAACGTGTTTAATTAGCGTTGGTACATTATTAATAAGCCAAAAGGGCACGTGCGCGTCAAAATTGACAGAATTGTTAATGGAGTTCGGCGTTTTCACCAAAAAGTAAAGCTAATTCGGTACACACAATAACAACACGGGTTTAAATTATAACACCGGCTACAAGAACGAGCATTTAACCGATGAATGTCTTAAACAGATTGCCTGTTGTTGACGGCCGCTGATGAGCAGAGTGTCCAGTCCAGACTCAGTATCAGAGTATGACCCCCAGCAGCAGCTCGATGGAGCCGGACATGGATTATGCCAACGCCAGAAATAAGCTTCAAATAATAAATAGCTGATGACAACACATTCACAGAACGTGTCAGGAACTGGTGAAATAGCAGGTCGTCGGTCCACATACCTTTAATGTCTACTTTGAATTCCCCTTGTTGATGAAAACAAACCAGCAGTCATTTTGCTCTCCCCTGCATCCCGGAAGTGACGTCCCTCGATGTCTTAAAATGATTTTTCTTTAGTTGGTTAATTACTTCCTTTTGGGTAGATATTTAAATAACATCACATGCAGTTTTTTTCTGTATTTACTTCTCGGGATAGCAGCATAATTGAAAGAAAATATAATTCTTAAACAAAAAGGTCTCCAGATTAACAGGCATATGATGTCATTAAATGCTGCTGATGGTGGTCATAATTTGTGGTGTATTGTTTCACGTGTAGTTTCCCTGATGCTCTGCAGATGTTGTTTAGTATGACAGAGCTTTTTCAAGGTCGGCACTTTATTTTAAAGCCACGGCAGGAAAAGGTCATGTGTAATTAATAACATTAGTCATAGGTGTGTTCATGATGGTTGAGGTTAAGCACCCTGGTGTTGAGCACTAGATGTGACACATAAAAGAAAAAGACACCGCTTTTACAGCATGTTTTAAAGCAATACAATTCTTTCAGATTGTGACTTCTTTCTTTAATTCACAACATTATAAATGACTGCTTTCCGTTCACAGTGCTAGATTCATGCATTCAGATATGCAAATGATGACAAGTGGACGGTGGTTGGCTACATTTTCTTCACTTTGCAGTGACAAAGTCACTTTGCTTGTGTGATGTTTCAACCACTTTTAACTGCTTTTACCTCTACTGACATTTATTAATGTATTAATTTCAACGTCTATCAGATGCATGCCCCTTTCGCTCTTTATGTATTTCATCTTTAATTATGTGTTACTTTTTGTTATCTGTTATTTCTTCACTGTTAGCTATTCACCAGTTCATTTGATGCATTTACTTAATTTTTTTTGAACATATTCTGCATTACTTTGAGTCAAACTGTATATTGCAACCATTTGTTTCAATTTGTCATCTGTCTTCTGTAGTTTTCCCTCACCATCTTCACCATCAAGTAAAAAGCTGCAAGTTTGATTGCACCTGTTGCACATGTTAATTGCAAAAGACACAATCCGCATTGTGCTGCACATAATTAAGTCAGTGCATAATTGATATATTTTTCAAATTAAGATAATTAGGAAACAACTGTTCCAACTAAATCAATATGTCTGTTGTGAAAATGGTTGGTTTTATTTAAATAATGTGACGTTAAACCGATCACTATATGAGATGTTTTATGAATATCTCAAACTACGTTATTATTTATAAATTACTGTCTTTGACAACTTCCTTTTAGCAGCTGCTATACCTAAATAATAGGTACTTTATTCATCATACTGGGCTATTATCTTAATTTGCTAGGAACATAATGTGTGATGTACAGTACCTTTTGATTTATAGAGCAAGTGAGCAGGGGTAAAAATGTCAAAATAGCACCAGAATAGCACAGAAACAAATACCTCACTGACACATAATCCTGGAATAATACCTGATGTGATGTAATGAATTGTGAACTGAAATGATTTTTGAGAGAAGTGAAGAGAAAAAAGAGAATTAACAGAGTACATAGAAATACAAAGACCTCTTCTAGCTTCTCTCAGCTCCATCACTCTGCGCGTCAGAGCCCTCTAGTGCTTGAGTGTTATACTGAATGGAGATCTTTTTTTTTCCCTGTTATTTAGATTTACTTGTTATCTGTTTCTGTTCAGTCAATAGCACTTTTACTGAGCAATTGGCCATGACTTGGTTGGTTTTTCTATCTGTAGAATGAGCTGGACATTAGTCAGTCATATATGGCATCTGCGGACCTATTAATGTTCACTGGCGAGTCGGGAGGGAATATTAGGGAGTTTTATGTCAGGTTTTCTTTACCTCCCAAATCTAATTTTTAAGGACTGTCGAGTCCAGTTTGAGTGACATTTCTGGATGGTGTCCACTTAAGAAAATTTTTTATACTGGGGCATTCAGGAAAATGATCCAGATAAAGGTTCTAATATTAAACACCAACTCCAACATATCAGGGCCACAGAGTTAATTCAAACATTTATCCTCTCATAGACAGATTTATGGTCTTATTTGTGTACAGATGTACAGCATGGTTAGGGTATCCTGTTCTACCCGTAGGTCATGTCTAGTAACGTAAAATATATATATATAAAATACACTAAAAGGAAAAATCGAAAGAATCTGATGATTTCATGAAAAGACTTTTGTGCATCTATGTCCAGGAGGAAACTGCTTGGTAAGCATTTTAAGAACAAAAACTACAGCATAATATGACAATAAAAGATGAGTATCTGTTCCATTTACACCCACTTATCCAAGGTCAGGTCACCAGTTCCCTGGCCTAGGAAAAAAAATGTAGAAATATAACATTGCCAGCTTCATGTGGAGCTGTCTGACCTCCCCCATGTCTTCATTAGATCTGCCAGATACCCATTCTCTTTACGGTGTTCGACATCTTTGAAAAATGAAAGGTGCCTCTTTGAAGAAGCTGTAAGAACTTGGTCAGTCCAGTTTCCAGCTAGCTTTCCAGTCAGCAAATTAGTACAAATAACTGCGCTAACCTGCATCAATATGTACAAGGCCATTCACAGACTGTCAGTATGCAACTGAAACTGCAGATTGCTCTGCAGATTGCAGATCTAACTACCTGTCTCTCAGCAAACATGTGCCATCTCACATGTTCTAAGTACCATATGATAATAGTAAGGCAAAGTTATAGTCTCACTAAACCTCTGATTTATATTCCCCCAACATAATAATGGATATCTGGGTTTATAGTAGTTACTCTGTGTCTGCAGGATCAAAAAACAAAAAAAACAAAACAAAAAACAAAACAAATGAATGCCTCCAAGAGTGACTCGGATTTATTGGTCATTTAGGAAGACACATGACCTAATTATCTGAATGACATGTAGCTTGTGGCTCCATTTTTCCGTGATCAAGAAACATGTTGGTAACATCTCTGCCTTGGCAATAATTGTGTGTTTACAGTTTTTCCAAATAGCCTTGGGTTGTGGACATTCAGCAATAGAGGTTTAATTCAAGTTGTATTACAGCCACATCGATCAAATCAGCATTCAAGCTGCAAAAAAAAAAAAAAAAAGAAAAGAAAAGAAAGAAAGAAAAAGAAAACATCAGTTAACAGTCTTGTAGCTTTACTTTTCTTTACTTCCTGGTAAACACAGACAGGTGACAAACCAGGTAAAAACCAAAATAAATAAGGAGAGGCCTTAAATAGATTTGAAAGAGGCTCAGTTTGATTTTTCTTCGGTGCTATATGAAAATACAGATGATTAACACTTCCTGATCTGAATAGTGGGCTTGTGGTACATGAATTTGATGTTTTGTTTATTTGGTGACACATATCTTATCAGCAGTAGCTGGTTGAAGCTGGTTTCTCCTTTAATTTTTCCTTGAATTTAAGTTTTTTCATTAGAAAAATATCAAGAAATTCTGAAATGTATAAATGTATAATAATATTCTAACATATGTACCTGTGGCAGTGGGAACATACACACTGTTCCTGCAGAACAGTGGTAAGTGTAATCTGTCTCAGCTTGATAACCTGTAAGGAAAAAGGAAAAAAGTCGAATTTACAGAAGCAAAACTGAACAAACAAATTTGTTCCGTGATGTTGTGGAGCATGCACACACAAATCTGAACCTATGTGGTTTTCAAGTCACTAAAAATCGTGTCTGAGTAGGAGATCTGAGTTATCGATTTTACTTGGCTGGTAGTAGTCGTAAATCTTGACCACTGCTGCCTTCAGGTTCTCCACTGGAACCTCCTGTATGAGATCTAAGATGTGGATGACGGGCACGTCCTTGTTTAACTGAACACAACACAAAATTAGATCACACCATCAGTAAAAGAATTCAATAAAAACCCTCATCTAGCGTTTCACACTGTGGATTCTTCTCACCTCTTGGAAGTAAACCAGGATATGATCTTCCTTTTCTTCAACACGATCCACCAGCTGGGCAGTTTTGAGCTGTGAGGACGACATTCAGTTAGGTCATTGAACAACAATAAATATAAACTATGTACTTTTTATTCAAGTGGAAGTCCCTGTAATTAACTTACTCTCTTCAGAGACTTCGGGTCTGGAACGAACCCAGAGAGCATTTTGATGTCCAGGATCACCATGTTTGTACTGCTCTCCTTTCCAGTATACCTGTACACAGAGAATTGTCTAGCTGAGTCTTTGGCTACCGTAGTTAGTAGTAGGAATTAGAAATGTCTTACTACCTTGACAGGTGGAAGGGAGGGCAGACAAAAAAAATGTAAAAATATATATATATTGTTCATGTTACTGCATCCAATTTGCACTTCTTTAATTTAATCTATGGGTTTTGCACTAAATTCCACAATGACAGAGAGAGCTCAGTGCAGTGCGAGTTAGGACAACACGCTCACACACACACACAGGACAACAAATTAAGACATCTTCATCCTTTGGAAGCTGTGTCTACCTACAGTGTGCTCATCTGTCTTGGCCATCCTATAATCCATATTTGAAGGCTGATGAAGTATCACTTACAGGGACTTGAGTTTCAGAGTGAGTTTGGGTCTTTTGGCTGTGCTGGTGCAGACGGCCTCTGACCTCACTTCTACTCTGAGAGTGGTGACATCAGCAGGAGTTGGGATGTTGTAGTCGAGTGAAATCTGAGAAACAGTTATGTACAGAGTGTATTAATATCAATTTGAAATTTGCAGACATGGAGAAGCTGCCGGAAATGTATTAATCTGGCTGATGAACATCTGGTCATTATGTGGTTTTTAGACATCCTGCCAGAGGACTGCAGTTGAAAATGAACCTATTGGCTAACACTGGCACATTTACAGAAATGTTAATTAATGTGCACTGTCCTTTTCAAATAAATAAATGAAATACTAAAGTGGACAAATCCTACTACCAAATGGACCAATCTGGGACGTGCATGTCAGCTATGGCTCTGGAGTCTGAGTACGGTCTGGGCCGTCACCGTAGCTACGGTGTCAAATTGACGCAGAAGTCTAAGCCGCCCATTAGTTTGAACTGTGCATAACTTTTATTATGTGGTCCACGTTGAAGAGAACAAAACAGAAAACAACCACATTAGGGATGTCATGACACCAGCTACACTAGTTAAGGAGAAGATGCAAAGATAACAGTTAAAGTGAACTACACCCGGGAACAAAAGCATCTGAGGAATGTATCGTATATCTGATGAAGAGGCACTTAAATGCAGATGTTTGCAACTGGAATTACAAAGACAAGGTAGTTCCGGTAAGATACAGAACACACAGTATATAGTTAGGCCAGGGAGTAAACAGTAGAGGCAGTGTCATGGTGGGGGGGGGGTTATACAAAAAATCTGTGATTCTGTGATGTTTGAAGATATTTTCTCAATGCATCTACATAAATATTCAGCAGTGAAGCAGTGAACCGTTTAAACTAATCAGGTGTATGCTGTTTAATGTTCAAATACTGGATCATGAAACATGGTGATGAGGTTCGTCGTGTCAGAAACTGGCAATTCATTCCCCTCAGTGAGGAGTCACAGACACCATTGCATGGTCATTAAACCGGATGAAAGATATAAATAATAAGACTTTCATGTTGCATATCACATGTATTTAATGTGACTGTAACCAGGAGGAGACCTGGATCATTGCCACTAGTGTGTAAAATACAGAGTCAGTAAACAGAATGAATGTCCTGGTGTTGACAGAAGCAAATTAAGTTTAATTAAATTTCATGAATAATTTCATTACGTGGCAGTAAAAAGGTCATTCATCTTGAGGACACAAATTAATGTTTGGTTTACTGCATCACAGAGGCTGACATTCTGTACCTGTGTGTTCACTGACCTGTACTGTAGCACATGCAGTGCCCTTCACCTCCACGCTATAATTTCCTCTCACGTCCCGCAGTGTCTTCTCCCGGTAGAGCAGTTTGTTGTTCGGATTCACATCAAATGTCAGCTGGTCACTGGGGCCCTGCACTGTCACTGTGCTTGAACCCCCAGGACTGAACACCAGGGTGGAGTAGAGAGCCAGAGCCTGAAGAGCCACCACTGTGTCCTACAACACACATTTGGAAAATCATTTGAAGAATTGTTCAGTGTCTTGCTCAGTATGTGGTTTGGGATCAAACCCTCTGGTATGTGTAACCAACTCCACGTAGTCACACCTGAGCCACAGCCGCTAACACATCAAATTATTAAACCATGGACTGTATAAAAAGTGGACGCCATAACAGCTCCTCAAAAGCCGGTACTGGCTGGTACTCCTCCATGTTAGTGGATAGAAATGGGGCCAAACTAAAACACTGAAGTACGAGGGTGGTTTCTGTCATTTTAGGTATTTTATATAAACCCACTGTATATTCAAGAAGTCCCATGTCCCATCGTGTAGGCCATCGTGGCCAGTGGAAGAAAGTGGAGAAGCATCGTAATCAACAGTTGAAGCCGAGAGTGTTTTTTGTCATTGTCATTTTTCATTTTTATATTGCATTTTTTCCAAAGAAGCAGTAATGCAAAATCAGTAGACACACTCCTGCCCTAACTTTTTTTGAAAATTGTTACTTGCCTCAAATTAAAAATGAGCAGTATGATTCATATGATTGAATATGATTCAATTCATATTGACATTTGGCCTTTGTACTATTTAATTATTATTTCATTAATTAATAAAAAATAAAAGTTGAAATTATTTGATTTCTGCAGCTGTTGGCCCGGAGATGTGAAAGTAGGATTCCCACAGTAATGTGTGGGAAATGGGCATTTACACTGTTGTAGTTTGGAAAGAGTTGGAAAGATGATAAAATGAAATTGCTAAATTTAAGTTTTGGTATCAAGTCTAAGACTCAGGACTAAAGACTAGTGTCTGTGACAAAATACAGTAACGTCATCTTCAGTGTTCTTCTAGAATGATGTATGTTATGCTACAAGGTGCAGTTTGTGCAGTTTTTGAATCTCTGCAGTACCTGTGTGGAGGAGAAGCCTCCGTAATAGTTCTGCTGCCCCACCAGCCACCTGACAATGCTGGAGGTGTATCCCAAGTCTTCAGCTGTGGGGGAGGCACTCAGTTTGGCCATCAGCACATAGGAGCTGATCTCAACAGAAAGGGAGGCTGAAGTTTCTGCTGCTGTCTGGGACCAGTAGAGGAAACCTCCTAGAAATGGAAACAGTGAACGTTACACTCACAGTAACAAAGGCTCAATGATTTCCCTCGGGAGAAGGAATCACCTTGTTTTACTGCAACCTTATCTAAACACTGCAGAAGTAAACCACGCGTCTGGATGTCTCCTGCCAGGGTGAAGGCGTACGCCATCAGAGCTGTAGTGTAGGTGTTGTTGAGGTAAGGGATGGACTGCCTGAGGCACGATAGGCTCTTTCTCATCACAGGATGCTTTAACAGATTAAAAAGAAAAGGCTCAATCTATAAATACTATGAGGCTACATCACTATATTCTCATTATTATAGTTATTTTAGGGCAGAACCACCTTCTAATTGATGTTTGAAAAAATCCATTATAATAAACTGTCTTTTGCAAAATGGAAATGATATTATTGACATAAACGTTTCTTCCAGTCACCAAGTGTCTTCATTATCTGTAACAAGTCCCTGTAAAGAATGAGTACACTACATTTCAATACACTACATTTCAGCTATAGATCTGTGAACATTCAAACATGATAAACAGGACATTAAAAATGTGACAGAAAAAAAATGTGGTTGAAGTGGATGAAATTCCTTCTCATTTTAGTTCATATTAATGGTTCTAAATTGATAGACAGTTTTATGTACGAAGCAAACCTGTAGCTCTCTGAACTATTGAACTATAATCAGTGATAGAAACTAAAGGCATGCATGTATTTTATTTTCATCATGTGTTACCACATACTCACACAAATTTTATATGTTTACTGGAATTCACGGACATAGTTACAACACAAAGAAATTCAGAAAATGTGCATTTATTATATATATAATTTGGGTGTTGCACTCATTTTATTTCATTTTTCTTCAAATGTATTTGTAACTGAAAATATATATTCTCTGCCGGTGTGTACAAGGGGGTGTACTCAGATTTTCTGCTACCCTTATTATTATTCAATTTTTGGGAAATGTAACATACATCAGTCACACCTGTGTGTGACATTGCTCTCTACACACTACATGTTAGAAGCACACTTATATTCATAAAGCTGAATACACAATACACAGGAGGACACTCAAACAACCAGCGTTAACAGTTGGCCCATTGCTACAAACCAGGAGTTCATGAGGCTATGAATTTTGTGGTATTCATAACATTGTAAGTTGACATTTTCTTAGTTTTATTTTATAATATGTCACAGGGAAAAGGTTTGTTTTACTTTTTTGCTCCCTACATTGTTACTCGCTCATTAGCTTGCTAAACAGTTGCCTAGCACCGTTGTTCTTGTTCTTGTGATGTTACCACTTTAAAACTGCCGATGTGTGACCACGAGTTTACAAGTTTTATTTGAAGGCAGCATTTGTTAAATGAGCGGCGTGAGATATTTGCACTGAGAGGCATCTACTCACATTTGCATACATATTCATCTCCAAGAAGGCCACAGTGATGTACGTAGTAAGAGTCACTTCATTAGACACACCACCCTGTAGAGAGAGTCTTTATCGTCACTGGATCTCCACTCGGCCTCTCTTCCACAATATAAACACTCACAATATCAGCAAATACAGAAACATGTAGCATGTCGTAGGGATGTAACGATTCTTCCACTACATCGATGAATCGATTTATTTTCCTACGATCCAACTGCTGTGCTCGGCAAGTTGGTTGTCCGAACGACATACATCGATTTAATATCGATTTAAAAGGTAATCAGTCGATTGTATCGATACTAGGAAGTGACGCATTGGATTAAGCACGTCAGAGGATCCGCTTAGAGTATTTACTTGAGAAACACTGTAAAACTGGACAAACAAAATTTACAAATTAGTTATATATACCAAAAACGATACATACATATACAAATATGCGTTAGCTTCCGGCTAACATCAATGGCAAAATTAATGTATATGCTAATGCTAACTTTCGCCTTCACGTCTCCTTGCCTCTCACCTCGTCCCATCAGTGACATTTTTAAACAACCAGTGTGTCCCAGCCAGGTCAAACACTTTTTGGGCTCCCCTGGACACATTTGGTGAATTGTCTTGTGTTCATGTGATGCTTTACTCAAAGCTCTTTACAGTCACAGTGACACATCTACCCATTCCTTCATGAGCACACACATTCACACACCAATGCCGAGGCACTGATGTAATGCAATGTTCAGCGCCTTGCTCAAAGACACTTCAGCATGTATTTATTGTTGTGAGTATTTGCGCGTGTTTTCAAACTGAAGTAGATGTTTTCTCATCTTGCTTGTGTCTATTTGTGTGTATTTCCTTGGGTTTCAGTGCGTTGAGCTGTTTCGTTTACTGTTCATTTGTGGTTCTGGTTAAAATGATTTCTCTGGTAATTATGCCGTGTGTGCAGCACTACTTAGCAAATGTTTGAATGTTAATATGTCAGATAGAGCCAGTGAACATGGTAAATGTCAAAACAGTTAACAGCACATATTAGAAAGCTGACATTAGCATCTTGCTTGCAGTAACGCTGTGACTAATTACGACCTCACAGGTCAAGGTAGATGCAGTCATTGCCTCTAGTTCCCATTTTAGGGTGAGAGCAGAGCGTCTTTATTTTTAACAGAGTTTAGAAATCTCACCAACTTGCGCAAACATGCACTTTGATTATAATGAACATGACTGAATAATTCTCTCACCAGGTGTTTCCTGGCCCAGATGAAAATGTGCTGTAACTGCCATCAGTGTGCTTGTAGTTCAGTTGTCTCTGGTAGCCTACAAAACAAGAGAAACATACTTAGCTTTTGGTGTTTTATGCTTTATACTTGTAATGTGGCATTATATTAACAGTGAAAATATGTACTGTATATATTTGAAACAATTGAATTTTTTTTGACAAGAAATTCTGAACTATTCTACAGCATCTGGACTTGAAAGGCTATAACTGGGGGAAACTATACAGACCTTTTGGACAGAGCAGCCAGTTGTACGTCTATGTGATTTAATTTCCCTCAGCCTGAGGGTAATGATGGAGATAATATTTGTAAAGAGTTACAGCGTCCACTTCTATCTTTTTTTTTTTTTTTTTTTTTTTTAAAAAAAGCCTAAAAAAGGAACCTACCTTCACTATGAGAGACTTTGTGACCACATCGACGCGACCTCTCTCTGGTACACTGATAATCTCGTTGTCACATGACACGTGGGATGCCACTGCCTCAGCAGTCACAGTCACATTCACCAACCCTAACAAAAAAACAAATGAAAAAAGAATGAAATCACAGCTATGACAATGACTGACTCCTGACTTCCATAACCATGTTTTCTGATCTTTGGAAACTGCACTTATATTGTAAGTCAACATAAAACCTCAGAGTGGAAAATCGTTCCAGTTAAAAGAACACAGACAAATACAGAATCACAGCTATGAAAGAACCATGAAAAAGTGTTGAAGTTATTTTAATGACAAATTTTCTGCTCAAGCGTCACAGGTAGCTCAGCACATAGGACAGGTATATTTCATCTAAACAAACTCTTGGCAAATGAAAACAGACGTATCACCTAACAGCAAATTATTAATTTAGTGTAAACTTAAAACAGGAGATGTTGGACCGCTAACTGTGATGTTCTCAGAGACAAAACATCAACATGAGAAACGTTACATTTTAGGAAGAAGCAAATATTTGAGGGTTAACAAGACTGGATTGGCATGAATAACTGTATATCATCGGCATAGAAATAGACCAAAAATAAGATCTACACATGGTAATGGTAATGGTACGTAATACGTATAGATATGAGGGGAGGTCCTTGGATGGAGCATTGAGTGGCTAGATTTAGTATAAAAATGAAATTGAAATTTCTTAATTTAAGTCATGCTGAGGAAGAGGGTACGCAATATGACCTATTGGGTAATGTAGTAAACCTTTTACTTGATAGTACCACCAAGGATAAAATCTTTGTCTTTACCTAAGGCTGAAGGGATCATGGTCCAGCTGAGAGTCTTACGCTCATTGCCACACAAACAGGATGTGTACAGGTCACCAGACAAAGGGGTGAGGGTGTAATCCGATAAAGGTGCAGGAGTCACAGTGATCTGTTTAAGTCAGAGCACAAGATACTTCACAAAAAGTTCAACAACTTTTATGTCATGCCGTCTATTTCTGTGTGTCCTCTCTTCATCTCTTTTGCCATTCCCCCTGTCGTCAGGGTTGCCAGATACAGTTGATGGGTTTTCAGCCCAAAAAGCTGTTCAAAAACCTCTAATCATTGTTTAATACTTTGCTTACATTTGGGGAAAAAACAACATAGTTGAAATCAAATCAACGACTGCAGCAGTCGTCCAACACAACTACACCCATGTAGCTACTAAAAAGCCATCTGATGGCTTACCTCATCCTTACCGTGATGCAGCTGGTCAGGTAGTTGAAGACAGTTGCCTTCAGTTCAAACTGTTCTCCACGGACAATGGAGTAGGGCAGGGAGAGCTCAAGGAAGAAGGGCTGGAAGACAGTGAGCTTTTTCCGAGGAGCCAAACCAAAACCCTGAGGGGACAAACAGAAAGCCTCTGTCTCCCAGGTGGTGATGGTGTCTGGGACAGTGAAAGGCACATCCTTTCTTCCAGACTCTCTGGATCAGAAGACACAGTTGACAGGCAAGCATACAGGATGACGAAAGGTCTAACTTTTTTTTAAAGAAAAGTTCTGCCAATTAAACCAATTTTGTTTTTTTCAACAACTCCTGAGGAAAATATCTGTCTATATGGTCAAGTACTCCTAATGGTTGACTCACTGTTGATGCATTGATTCACTATCCCCTTTTCGTGGCCCAAAGAGGTATCCCTCATGTATACATAACCAGTAAACTATTGGAAAAATTGTTTACAGTACAATTAGAATGAAACAAGCATTTAGAAAGTATTTCATACTGATCATCACGTTTAGCTATGATCCTTTTTTTTTTTTACAGTAACTGTAACAGACGCTCACCCAACATCCACCAGGTCCCATATCCACGTCTCAGGGAAGAAAGTGAAAACTGTCTGAACTGGTGGAGCCTCCCCAAGTTCTTGCGGTGCAGACAATCCAATTCCAGAACCTCCAAGTGCTCCATCATTGCCTGTTAAAGGAACTGCTCCTACACCTCCAGCTCCATAGTGCAAAGTCAACACACAATATTTTATCACAGTCAAAATACCAAAATGACAAAGTGAACTAAATTATGCTTACAATATATAAATAGCTCACCATAGGGGCCATAGAGGTTTAACATGTATTGTTTGCCTCTATACTTGAGACATACAGGTGTTGAAATGATTAAATTAGTTGCCATCTTCAGTCCTCCAATCTGGATAATCCAAGAACACACAGACATCACTGTTAATTCCATCAACAAAAACTCCCGTCGTTCTTTCTATTTTATAATGATTTGGGAAACGGAGCAGACAAATTACCTGGAAAACTGTGGCAGCATCCAGTCTGCTGTATGCTGGAACATATCGCCTTGTCCTCACAGGCACACATGCTGGAGGATCTTGATCTTGAATTTGATGATGAACATGCACAATTTTTCTGAGAGACACCCATTCAAATACCTGGAGGGGAGTAATAGGGTCGAATTTTGAAATGTTTGTGGTTTATACAGTAAAGTATCTTAAGTGGGGAGTGTAAAATGTATATATATACATATATATAACCACGAGCAGCCAAAGAGTTGACTGCACTCATATTGCCTAATTCTTGGTGATAGTGGGAACATGTTTGATTCTCACTCTTACCTTGTCTGCAGTCAGTGCAGTCAGAGTTTTGCCGACCTCCTGAATGAAGACACTCTGATCAACAGTGCTTATGCCACACAGAGCATCTGGCTGAGCTGTCAGCTGCATGGTGATTTCCTCTCCTGGGACAGCTGGGTACAGAGTAAACTCCACTGACACCTGACATACAGAAAACTCGTCAACACAACACAGATACAATGTCAATATTATTTACTTCTCCTGTCAGTAGTTGTAATGTTATGCCTGATTGATGTACTTCTTACGTAGAGAAAAAAAAAATTGAATCAACCTATATATAGGGCTGCAATTCATGTGTCTACTTTGGATCTGACAAGTATTCTTCTTCTACTGACCTTATGACTGAAGCATTTCTCGGTGAGAAAATCATCCCTTTGGGCGATGACATTCTCACCGGGGAGGATGGCATAAGCCACAACCTGGACCTGTGGCGCCATCTCTGGAGACACTCTCAGCCTAAAGGGCACCTCACCTTGATTCACCGAAACCGTAAACCAAACCCATCAGCCTTTACATGCCATTAGATATCAATGAAGCAAATAGCAGGTGAGCGTTTTTGTGTTGAAGTTTCTTTTACAATATCTTGTTTAGTTAGTTAGTAACAATAATAATATAAGGTTGCGACTTTAAATGAGACAATGTTAAAACAGAACTATAAAATTGAATTATACATAACACTGATGCACTTAAAGCCCTCATTGTTGTCTACCTGTTTTCTGTTTCATCTCAACCTTTCTATGTCCTTGCATGACAATGGTGCCGCCAGATAAGACCTGCAGAAAACAGAGAGAAATGACACAGAGAATGAATAATATCACTGTGAAAGCTACTTTGTGGCTGATCGGTGTCTATCTACTGTATGTAGAAATAAACTTTTGCAAGTTGTATAATTATATGCGTATATTTGCATTTGGATTAAACATGTGGAAGAAATTTAGGTAATTCAGCAAAAAGAAAAAAAAAAAAGAAAAAAAAATTACCAGGTACTTTTACTTTCCCTTGTCATTTAACTACAACAATTTTCCACCATTCATTATTATACAGGATGAGATGTTACAATCCCTTGTGCCAAGATCCAAGACAAAAACACAAGTGAAAACCCAACGGGCAGGCCGGCAGTCAGGTCGAGATGAGATATGCTACTACATGTCAACCAACAGTTCTCTCTTGTACCAAGATTCGGGACAAGACACATTTGGAAGCCCAGTCCAACTGACAAAAAAAAAAAGACCAGCAGGCTAGCAGTCAGCTACCAACTAGCAACCAACAACAAGACACCAGCTAACTAGACTAGCCAACAGCAGTAGGCAGTATGTGGCATATCACTGGGGTTTTCAAGTGGGCACCCCCCTTCACCGATGTGTTGTTAAGTGTTAACGACAGCAGACACTACTTTTTCACTTACGAATAAAGTGATGACCCGTGAGCTGTCACCAGCGTCGAATGAGAAAGCAGCAAGTCCCTCTCTGTCGGTGGTGAGGTTCAGTAATAAATGTGGTGACCATGGTTCCCCCACGGTGATGTACACCATCATATTGGCAATGGGTGTATTATTGTGATGAACTGCTTTAACCTGTTGGAAACACATGGTTGTGCCACAGACAATCCACACGACTGCAGTAGTAGAGAGTGAAGAAGTGAAGACAACTTTTCAAACTTACTTTTCCTTCCACTTTTGATCCTTGGTGATAAATTGCAGGTACGTCGATAAAAGACAGCGTGCCGGCCTTGTAACTAGTCCTTATATTCTTGTTTTGTGAAAACAAAATGCCTGTAAGAAAGACGGTTACAAAAGCTGCTAAGAGCTCTGTCTGTTGTGTGTTGCCTCTGGACACGGGAATGAGAACAAAACAAGTTCTGAAGTCTCTTTCCCTCACTAAAGGTCTGGCTGATTGCACTGTCGCGCATCTGCACACAAGACACTTTAGCCAATTTATACCGGGACACTGCAGCTAAAATGTCTGTACATCTTATGTCTGTATATAAATGTCTGCATCTCATGTACATTGGACTGTACATGTTTTGTAATTTTTATTTCTACCTCATTTTAATTCTTATTTTTATTCTTATGTCTTGTTTTTTCTTATCTCGTAACTCTTGGACAAAATAATTCCCCTGTGGGGATCAATAAAGTGATCTTGAATCTTGAATACAGAACAGTATTATGGAATTTTTTTACTTCCACGTTAGCATCCAGCACAAAGATTATCACTCAGACCCTGTATGATCACATAGGTGTCATAATGTTGCAATGTTTGCAGCCGTGTAAGAAATTATGTAAATAAACACAGAAATTAACTCTACATACCTACTTTACTCCTTTACTGAAACTGTGATTTGATCTCAAATGCTCCTTCAATGCATCTTGAGTTTGTTCATACCTGTACTTAAATCTGGCCACTTGTGTTCCAATCGCCCAGGATGGATGTTATTACCAGGTCTGTATATGTACTGTATACTGTTAAAAATGTGATTTACATTTAAATATTTTCTTACATAGGCAAACACCTTGCTGTTTGACATGAATTTACAGACAACACAAAAGCACAGAAAAAACAGTAGTATTTAGTATCTCCAGTATAAAGTATGCACAAATTGTGTCTTACCTCAATTTCAATTATGCTGTACTGTGTGGGAAATAAAACAAAAAGTTAGATCTGGTAGGGAGAAATCAAAAATGGGTTTATATCCCACTTCTCCAAACTAAAACTATCTTTAATAAGTAAAGAACAGCCCTGGTGATGATTGTAAATTCACACAGCCACTTATGTAAAATAAACGTCTAGAAATCATTCTCCTTTGCTAATTTAACATATTTGCCTCCCATTGGTTTTTAATGTTATGGTCTCAATGTTTTCCTTAACAAGAGCCATTTGGATCCAATACATGTAGCAACTTCAGCAAAATGTTGGACATTTAACATAGTACAGTCAGGTTTATATAAAGAGGTCACGTTTGTACTATTGACCATGAGCTTCATCAAGATGTGGTCGCCTGGGGGCACAGACCATCCCACAGCATTACCGATACTGTTGTTTGTAAATGAGATCTAAAAGAAAACACAGTTTAAACACTCACCATGTGATTGACTGGTCTCAGGCTGGAGTCCAGTGAGATGACTCTGAAATGCACTGAGAAAAAAAAAAATGTGCATTAAAAATTTTACATCTCACCTAAAGCAGTGTTGCACTTTCAACTTTGGAAAAAGTTATTTATTCCAGCAGGAAGTGGACACAGAAAGCACACAAACTGCCCATAATATGAGATACAACATCTTAAATCTTGTCGAGGTTACTCGTTTGTCCAGGCAGGTAGATCGGCTTGTCTGTTTGGACGAATGTCACTGGATGAAAGACTTTGATCATGACTTTCCTGACTTTTGAGTGAAATGTCTCGCCTTGTACCTCCACCTCGAAATTCTGCACCTCTTCATTTTGCACTAAAGGAATCTGTTAAGAAATGAATTCACCACTTACAGAACATAACAAATGCTGTGTATGAAAGCTTTGGATCATATACAATAAAGTTACAATACATGCTTAAAAGATTCTCATTGGGTGGAAATGAACAAATTATTGAAAACTCATCTTGGGAGCTATTAATATTGTAAATGTCAATGTGTTAAGTGGAATAAAGGTATGTCTGTAGAGGGAACCTGAAACTGAATGCAGATATGAAACTCTGTGCTGGACGTCTTCTGGTAAAGTCTTCTGTTTTTTTCTTGGGACACCAAAGTGACAGTCATGACCAGAGTCTCGCTGGGCTGCAGGAGACAGAACTTGGTCTCAGTTCCAGCTTCAAGAACAGCAGGAATGGCCGCCATGTACTGCCTACGGACACAGACACGTTCATACATACAGTAGTAAGTATACCTCAAATTTATATTTAACAGAACAGGTAAACTTACGGCTCGGCCACCGTCCTTTCCACACACATCCAACTCAGGCAGGTAAACAGTGTCCATATCCTGATCTGCGTCCCAGAAATACCCGTGACTGCTGACTGATTTCAGTCTCACAATCACCCTTTATTCATAAAACCCTACCACAAATCAGTACTCGTTTCACCTATATCACAAAAAAAAAACACTCATATCATCATTAACATTTGAAGCATCTGTTAAGTCAATCATTTACAGGAAAAAAAACACAGTCCCAATACCACAACCATCCAAGACAGATAGCATGAGAGGCCATTCACAGCCATTCAGCCGTAATGTTTTCCATTTTCTAGAAAACGTATTTGTTTGGACTGTGCGCTCATCCTCAAACAACGATGCAACACAAAGTGCAACAACCAGCCATCTGTCTAATATTTGTTCATTGCTACTCAAGGTTAGGGACAGAAGACACTACTTTGATGCCAGCAACCTCACACAAGGGAAGGAGCATTATTTAGCATAGCTTATTGGCTGAGGAATTAAGGCCAACCACTTCTGCACGAATCAGAGGGCTCTCTTTTTAATTGCAAATAGCCTCTAATTTTTCACTTTGTGCACAGCTTACGTTTTGCACAAAAGTATAATCAACCCAAATCTGTTAACCAATCTTCTTAGTACCTTATGATTTTGTAAATGTTAACTTTGGCTAACTTTAATTTAGCTACCATGTGTGTAGCAGTGACAGCTGCAATCATCCTGGTTGACATGACAAAAACTTTTCTTAGTGACTTTTAGAAATAACAAAAAAAAAAAAAAAAGAAAGAAAGGAAAAGAAACTTTTTGTTTTCTTCTTCAGTTCCATAGCAGGCTGTTTTTAACGTAGTGAAATTACTGGCCACATGGACTCAAACCAAACGATGGATGTGTTTAGCAGCATAAAGCATGGACATGGTAGTTACTGGATGTAACGCCAGTACAATTGAATTTCAGGGCATGAGGTGGTTATAATTTAAATAATTATCACCTTATTGGTCTAATTGAATAACTTCAAAGTTGATTTTTATTAGCTTTGTTTCTCATAGTTGGACAAAAACACAAAGCAAAAAACTTTTTTAAAAAAATTTTTTTAGTAACATTGGTTTTGTTACATTTTACTGGTATCAGTGATGACTGCTCTTCAAGCTGTAAAAGAAAGAATCAAATGACGATTTTCAGTTTCCTGTAGTGAATAAAAAAATGTGAGGTGCTGTGCTTTATGTAAAAGGACTGAATGTTCTCTCAACAACAGCTGGCTTCAGGTTCTCTTCTGAAAGCTCTGGTAATAACACAAAAAAGGTACATAATCAACATAATCACACTGTAAAAAAAAAAAAAGTAATATAATGGAATTTTACAGTTTATTTTTACAGATTATTTCTGTATTTTAAAAATACAGAGGTTGGAGGAAGGACGAAGGCAGAAGTATCAAACTGAAGCTTAGTAGTATTAGCTTTATTTACCACCATGCCTCTGACTTTACTCGACAAAACCAATCCGCTAGCATGTCGTCAATTGAAATGTTAGCTAACTACGATGACAAAAGTGTGGCCGGCGTAGTCAGCCAGACCAACCACTTTTTATTTTAGACAAGAGACAAAGGAACAACATTTGTTTAGAGCTGCAACAATGAACAATAATCGATTATTAACCCTCTTCTACATTTTCACTAGTTTTTTGGCCATAACTTTTACTGCATGTCTTGAAATGGCATGACTTCTGGCTAGTATAGGAAGCTGGATTTTATGGAATGTGTCAAAATGTCAAAGTCTTCTTTCCACACAGACTGCTCCTACTCCTCCACTTGCAGGTGTCACTAATAAGCCATTTTAAGTGGATTTTATTCCAAGGAAGAGATAACAAATGTTTTATAAATGATACTGAGATTTGGTAATGGTTTATTTCAATCAGTTACTCTGTCTTAAAACTAATATTTTCATCTTCCTCTTCCTCTTCCTCTCGCCTCTCACAACTATAGGAGGAGCGACCTACTCTGCCTTTTTCAAGGTTTTTCAAATTTTCATTTTGGTGCAACACTAGTCAGTGGTCAACATGAAATTCAAAACAATACTGAAAAATATGGAAAGGATAAGCTAACGATAATCTTCTAGTTTATTGAGGGGAGATCTGCTAACAGAGTTTAGGACGACTTTTTCACAACCAATAGCATTTATTTTGATTTTGGCAAATTTCATGACTCATCATTTTCTCTCTGCAGATAAGTGGTGAGAGTTGATTTCATGGCATAAACTTGTGGTTAAGAACTCCACTCCTTTCCATGCTGAACTGTACAGTGAAGCAGTGCGCTCCGCAGTAGGAGAAACCTTAGTCAAAGAACCCAATGTTGAGCAGCTACCGAGATGCAGTGGAAAGCCACTCAGTACAAAAAGGGTCTTTCTGTGTTTAAACCAAGGTGAGGCACTTGAATTCAGACAGATTCAGCTCATGCTTGTGATGCAGGACCAGCATGTATACTTTATTGTTACACCTCATGATGTGTCCTATGTGCCAGCATTTGCATTTTATGAAGTGAAACAAGCATGGAATGTTGGAAACCTGAGCAGAAACTAGATTATTACCATTTGCATGTGTACAAGCTTTGTGGGACAAGAGTAATTTCACTTAAGCATAGCATTGTTGACTCAGAGTCATCTGGAGTTTGAAAGATTGGTAACACTTTCTATGAAGGTTGTATTTATAATGCCCTATGAATGCACTCATAATGTTTTATAAGGTGTCTATAAAGCATTATAATGGTCATTATTACATCTATACATATTCACAAGTCGTCATAACCAACTTCATGATGCATTATGACAACTGGTTATGAATGATTATAATTTTAATCTGAATAGTGCATTATAAATATGTCAATATCTGCCTAGTCACTTGTTAATGTTATGATGCATCATAACTACTTTGCTTTACTAAATGTGCATAGTGATGCATAATGAGTTTTGACTTCTACAATAATCCTTTATATCTGTAGCTATAAGTATATGTAATAAAGTTATAATAATGTATACATCTCTCTACAGCACACAGTTATAAACAGCTATGCAATATCATAAGTGCTATTTGTCAGCTCTAAGTAAAGTGACAAGAATATGACACTATTATTTACAGACATAAGTTACTATGAGTAATTAAAAGGTGCAATGAACTAAGTCCTGAGTCTGGCCTCTTTACCCCATATGCACAGTGTTAATATCATAGGTGTTATTTGTCAGCTTTAGGTAAATTAGTGCAAATGAGGTGTTGTGGATATAAGACTATTATAAACAAATATGAGGCACAATGAATTGAGAGCCTGGACAGTAAAGACAAAAGGAATGCATTTAGTTCACTTTATTTTCATTTAAACCAACACACATAATCAGAATGATTATCAATGCTCTGAGCACATTACACAAACACATGAAACACGTGAAACAGGCCACAAATGTGGTACGGCGTGGTCCTAGAGATGTGGCTCTTAAAAGTGCCTTTGGGTTGGTGAGGTGATTCAGGGTCAGGGGTCAGGAGATGGTTTGACAGCAACTACAAGAACAGAGGCAAATCTTTAGTGCTCTAGCTGGGTTTGTTTTTTTTTATGCAGAAGGGTTTGATTGAAAACACATAAACAGATCACGTTTTGTTGTTTAAAGCAGCCTAATGAGACAATATGTTACCGCATATCGTGCAGGCACCGCAGATTACCCGTAGGTGACTTAAGCTAGCTACACGAAAGTTACAAGACACGGCTAGTTTTAATTCACAAATTAGATCGTTTTCATATTCTTGCGTTTAATGATTGAAACCATTCAAAACCATTGCATTAATATATAAACGATGTGCTTCATGTAAGCAAAGTAAGACATTAGCTCACAAAACACTAGCAGGACAGAGAGACAACCTACCTGTCCTGGAGAGGACTCAGCGGAGAAAGGAAAGAAAAGCCCCTTTACGACTAGTACATACAGTCAATGCTTTACGACAGTGGGAGGAGCTGGGGACGGAGGTGGGTGGGTGGGGTCAGAGGTCAGGGGTCATGGACTAAAGAATGACATTTCTACAATAATAATAATATAAATAAAAACGATATTAAAATAATATCTGATGGCATTCAATAAACGCGGACATAGGGCATTATAAATACAACCTTCATAGAAAGTGTTACCAAAATCTGACAGTAACAGTATTTTTCATCCTTTCTAGTCCTCCTAGTCATGGATGCAGAGAGTCCGCTTCTGTCTTTCATCAAATCGGTGCCTAAACTGAGAGACCCTGAGCCTTTGCTGGAGCATCTGCAATGTTTAGGAGGTGAGGACCTGAGCTACCTGCAGGAGAGTGACCTCCTTCCTGTCCTGAGACCAGTTGAAGCCAAACCGTCTGTCACTGCTCAAAAAGACAAGTATGTGTTTCAGTTTGTACAGAATAAACTTTCACATTAAAAAAATGTGCATAGTCAAAATCTACTTATTAGGTCCACCTGTACTAATCAATGCAGTCCAATACAGCAGTTCTACTATGAATTATACTTCAAAGAATCTTCTCTACATTTTTGTTGATGTTTTGAAAAAGGTGATGACTACACACTGCACCTTGTTCATCACTGATTTCATAGTGGGTTTTAGTGGTGGTGTACTGCATTATATTGAGAAAGGAACAGTTTAAAATATATCAATGGCTACTGAGGATATAATTATGTTAATAATTATAATATACCCACATTGAGCTATGTGATGTCTATGTTTAAATATTACTACTATCTGTCCTTTAATAAGGCCAACAACATGTCTTGGACAGTCCTCCAAGCAGCCAGAGTAACCAACAGTTGAGCAGAGCCAGTACCAGTACAAGTCCAGTAACACAGTCTGATGAGATGCCCCTCTCTGGTGAGTACATGCATCTGTTGCACACAATTACTCTTTTGGGTTAGATGGGCTGAAAAATAACACAATCTACCTGTAACTTACTGTAATATAGTACAATCAGCAGCAGTGAATTGACAGTGTGCTTAGAAATCAGTATCGTCAGTTAGGTCTATCTTCTCTAGATTCTGATTCGGTAGCAAATGACACACAACTAATGATGGGATGGGATTATGGGATGAACACAGGATACTTTATCACAATGTACAGAATAAAATGACTTTTGCATCCAGCAGTAGCAATAGTTCCCCCAACAACAATATGTTGTTCATTTAGTTCCCATGTATAGTCAGTCTGGAGTGTATTTTCTTTGTAGTGTGTTATGTTGAGATCTTGCAAGCTTGTCTGTCCCAAAGCAACGGTGTCATCTATAGTGGGACTCGTGTGACTGCTGTGGTGTTGGAAAAGGCTGTATCTTCTTGCACTTTCATCCTGGTCCTGCCTCTTGAACTGTTATTAGCTGTTATTATTTAATAACTGCTAATGTTTTATGTCTTCTCTTCAGGTGGTTATCTGCCACTGATGTCAGGTACACCAGCTCCACCCCCACCACAGAGCCCTCCTTCTGTATCAGTTGGTCCAGTGGCGAGGTGTCCTCCTCCTTAGTGCTGCCTCTTAAGCACACCACAGAGTAGGAGAGATCACGACAATGATAGTCTGGTAGAACACGTCTAGTAGCTTCCAGCAGATATTAAACAACCATAGCCTCCTGAGGAAATAGACATAACCTCCCCATTGACGGTGACAGGCTGCAGGTGGGGCCTGGACCTCTGGAAATCCACTACCACTCCATTTCCTTGGGTTTAGCTGTATTGAGCCGAAGGTGGTTGTTGTTCATCAGATTCTTGTACTCAACCTGACATACTAAGGTCTCTCAGTGAGATAGTCCACTGTCCAGGAAGTGAGTTGTGAGTGCACTCCCATCTCTCTTAGCTTGTCTCTCAGTAACAGGGGCTAGACAAGAAAAGTCAAAAAACATGACCCAGTGGAGTCTCAGGGATGTCAGGGCGACCAAACTATAGTTGTTCATTTCCCTTGGTTGTAGCTTCTTAGGGATAGGGATGATGCATGCCGTCTCCCACTGCAGGGGACACTCCTAAGGTGTAGGCTCAGGTTAAGTACAAGCTCAAGGGGCTCCCGGGGCTCAGAAGCACAGGCTTCCTGGGTAATCGTTGGTATGCTCCATCTGGGATGGCTGCTTTGCTGGGATGAAGCCTCCTTAGTTGTCTGCTCACCTGAGCCGAAGTGATGGTGATGATGTGAGGAGTGGCTACAACATTCACTTGTCTGCAGCAGTGACTGTGGAAGGACACAGAGTGTCTGGGTCCACGTTAGGATTCCAGAATGAATCATGACTGAATGCATGATTTTCAGAGTCAGCATAGTAAACAACTGCTGATTCAGACTCCTGCCCCTGCTCCAACCACACACACTTACTCATTATTCAGACCCCTCTAGTGGATTTCCAGGTATAAGCAGTGTAGTGTGTAAAGATGACCACAATTAAAATCCCATTTTGGGTCTAGAAACATACATCTTTAAAATCATATCAGAGTGTTAGTAAATGCTGTTATTTTTCCAAATCAGTGGGACACATACGTGATACAGTGAACAGGTTCTGCAACAGTGCCCTTTATCCAGCATTGGATGTTTTATTTGCTTGTTCAAACAGTCTTTCACCTCATTACTACGGCAGACATAGACAATTTCCAAGCTCCTGTGCAGAGATAATTTCCTCAAACACAACTTTTGGAATAAGAAATAAATAAAGTACATAAGCGTTTTCTCCTAGTTTGGGACACCCCATTTTATCTTGGGCACTTGAAATAAGTGGGCGCGCCAGTCAGGGACTTCATCCACATGTTCAGTCAGGTGGAATGTAACTCCTCCCATATGACTCTACAAAAAAAAAAAAAAAAAAAAAAAAAAATCAGGTAGGCATTTCCATCATCAGTTTCTGTCTTTCATCAAGTCCATCAAGAGTATCACAGGGTTGGTTGACACTGAACCCCTGACACTGAAGATCATTTCAGACATTTATGCCAAAAGAGGGAGATGTGCAGGGTTGTAGGTGTATGTTGTTCCGGATGTCGTGGAAGCTATCTCAAAACTATGATCTTTTTTCCCGCAGTAATGACAGCCAACCAAACCCTTTAG
The DNA here is from genome assembly GCF_022458985.1 of Mugil cephalus. Taxonomy (NCBI): domain Eukaryota; kingdom Metazoa; phylum Chordata; class Actinopteri; order Mugiliformes; family Mugilidae; genus Mugil; species Mugil cephalus. Next base: position 18,058,156 of record NC_061778.1, on the reverse strand, counting down.
TTCTACCTCAGTGACCTTGAACCTGGAATCATCATTTAAGAGAAGTAGGTGCATAATCCTCCTGCAGTCTAGGCCCACAGCAGCATATCTAATGGATGCTTAAGCCCAGCCAAGGTTTAATTACACCAGTTTTAAAAGAGTGGGGCACATATCATGTTAACAAAGATAAGTTTATCTGATTTAACATGGAGGTATTAATTAATGGAAAAACCTCCTTAAAGAAATTTAGTCAGGATGGGGTCTATAAGACAAGCCAATGAATTACTGAAGTTAGCTCAGGAATATCAGCCAGTTTCACAGTGGATATGATCTTCTTTTGGTGACGTGATGAGTTGCTTTTGCTGAATGCATTTTATAGTTTTTTTCCTCAGCCAACATTGTTCCATAAGGTTTGTTGGAGTGTGGGCTTGTGTTTCTCTATTGTTTAGCAATGCTAAAGCATACGTTTTTTATCCTACAAATCTGGATATTTCGACTACTTGTGGCTTCCGACCCAGCTCCACAGCTGAGACAAATGAACACTCATAGGAAGCAACTAGTTCCCACCAGAAAAAGCTACTGCTCCTTTATTATGGTTGTTGGTATTTTTACAGCCTCCTCAACCATTTTTTGTTTGTCAATCTGGCCAGTTTTGAAAGGACATGTTGTTCTTGATTCATTATTACACAGGATAAGAAGTTACAATCCCTTGTGCCAAGATCTGAGGCAAAACACATTTAGAGGCCCAGTCCAAGTGAAAAACCGACCAGCAGGCTAGCAGTCAGCTACCAACTAGCATCCACCAAACCATGTGACTTTCAACCGAGAGGTTAGCTTAGCCCTACTACTAACCACTAAAACCAGATAGCCTTACCTTTAGCCTTAGTCCCCAGTTAGCTTGTTTCCTCCTTACCCACAGCCACTCACTTGCTGGCTCTGATACCAGGGACATGTTGTTTACTGCGACCCTCTGTTCTCTCCCGTGAATGTCCAGCTTGCACAGAAGAGCAATGGCAATGGCAGCCCACCTCCACTAGCCGCACACAGGTGCTCCACCCTCGTTGCTCAGCTTCTGCTGCCATCTCTGCATATCTAGCTCTCTTTCACTCATTAGCCTCCTCAACTCTGTCTTCCCACGGGACAGTAAGCTCAATAAAATACACTACCTTTCCGTACTGACGACCACAACAGCAGGTCCGGCCGCAGCTGGATGCTAACTTTTTGCACTGGGATAATCAGCTGCCTGTTTAAGTAGACCCTCAGCTCCTAGGCTCCACCTACCCATAGCTGCCCTGCACTATGCCTGATCCTCGCCAGTCTGCCCCCTTTAGGTTCTGTGACTTCATCAGTAGCCCCTATCATAAATAAAATGCTGCTAGCCTCCATGGTCTCCTCTGCAACTTCCTTTTCTCTACAATCCCAGTTCACCCACTGTCCTTGAATAGCTTGCGACACTGCCTTAGTACATCTTACTGCTTCTTCTTGCTGCTTCATACTGCTTCTATGAATTTTCCTTGCACAAAACCCCAGGCCTCCATACATGCCTTATGATATCCCTATGCCTCAGAGCAGCCTGCGCTTTCTGTACTATGTCTTTTGGATTCCACTTCCTCCCTGTTTTGACTGTGGGCGCTGCACACCTACTACTGGATCTTTCGACTGGGTGAGAGTCATCTCCAAGCGAGCTTTAGCACACTTAAACTCCTCTGTCAGACAATATCTTCACCTTTGACAGAGAAACCTCATACACTGTCAGTGGTCCCATTAACCGGGGCAATAAACCAAACTGCAAACATCATAACCTTAACTTTCCTGGGAGCCCTGACCGGTCTATACTGGATACGCCTTATAATGTGACTCTTCCCCACTTGGTGATGGCTGCCCTCACTGTTCTCAGTGGTGTGTCAAACGCCTGTAGCCTCATCTTTGAGTAAACAGATCTGGTTGAAACTTTTTGAGCTCTTTATGGATCTTGTAGTAGAAAGTAACCAAAAAAATCCTATGAAAACAGCTGGGATTTATCTGACAGGGAATCGCCGCTGAGTGAATGAGCTGGATGAGTATTTGATTCTGAACATACCCAGTTAGGACAGATTGTACAGTGACAGTAGGTATAGTTCTTCTACATATTATTTCCATATTTGGTTTCCAGTACTGCATAGATTTCTAGTCTTAAAATAAATGACAGGATTTATTTCAGTTTGATATTTATTTTGTTCACACTGTGTATATCCACTGTACATGTAAAATTGTTGGTGTTAAATGTTACACAAAAAGACATAGCGATAGACAATATGAGTACACGCATATGTTGTACTTGATTCAGTGAAGTCTTCTCTTCAAGCTGCAAAAGAAAGAATAAAATGAATAACTTACTTAATATTTTTGGCCTATATTACAGCATATGTTGTCTTAATTTTAATTTAATAAAATGCTTTAGTTTTAAGAAAAATCTCTTAATCCTTATTTTTGTGGGGGGAAAAAAATTACACATTGTGTTCTTGTATGTTCGTACAGTTGTTACCTGTAGCACATGGGTAGATATATTCTGTTTCAGCCTGGTCACCTGAAAAAAACAAAGACAAGATAAGTAGTGAGTCATTTTTGCATGTACAACACATTTAAATCTACAATTCCTTTATAGTACACTTGGTGGAGATCTACTCATCTACTTACTTGGCTCGTAGTAGTCATAAATCTTGACCACAGCTGCCTTCAGGTTCTCCACTGGAACCTCCTGTCTGAGCAGTAAGCTGTGGGTGACGGGCACGTCCTTTGGTAACTGAACACGACAGAAAAACAACAACGCAATCATTAACAATTTAAAATAAATCCTCATCTAGCATTTTTCACTGTGGATTCTTCTCACCTCTTGGAAGTAAACCAGGATATGATCTTCCTTTTGTTCAACAAGATTCACCAGCTGGGCAGTTTTGAGCTGTGAGGATGACATTCAGTCAGGTCATTCAGCAACAACAAATATAAACAAATTTCTGTAATTAACTTACCCTCTTCAGAGACCTTGAGGTATGGATGAACCCAGAGAGAATTTTGATGTCCAGGATCACCATGTCTGAACTGCTCTCCTCTCCAGTATACCTGTAATGAAATAATGAAAATGTGACGTTACTTATACATAGATGCTTTTCATTGTGTAGCAATAACAACCACAATTCTCATATGTACATCCCATTGACTGTTTTTTTTTTTTTTTTTTTACAATTTATGGTCCACCCACTAACTTTTGATACACAGTGACAGATGCAACATTCCTCTATCATATCTGTAACCTGCTCGTTGATAACTTACAGACACTTGAGCTTCAGAGTGAGCTTTGGTCTTTTAGCTGTGCGAGTACAGTTGGCCTGTGGTTTCACTTCTACACTGAGAGTGGTGACATCAGCAGGAGTTGGGATGTTGTAGTGAAGAGATATCTGAGACACAGATAACCAAAGAAGGCTCAATAGTCGTGATAGTACACAAGGTCAGGAATAGAACAAGGAACAAAACATGATCGAACAAATACAAATTCTTAATTTGTGCACTTTCATTGGCAGCAAAAAATACATATAGATATATGAAATGTAAAACAAAATATATTTAACTTACGCAAAGATTTTTTAAAACTTTTTTCACAGGATACACTAAAGTCACTGACCTGTGCTGCAGCACATGCAGTGCCCTTCACCTCCACGCTGTACTTTCCTCTCACATCCCGCAGTGTCTTCTCCTGGTAGAGCAGTTTGTTGTTTGGATTGACATCAAATGTCAGCTGGTCACTGGGGCCCTGCACTGTCACTGTGCTTGAACCCCCAGGACTGAACAACAGGGTGGAGTAGAGAGCCAGAGCCTGAAGAGCCACCACTGTGTCCTACAATGCACACACACACACACACATACAATACAAACTATTACCAATAGTGTAAATGTACACAGCAAACGCTGAAGAGTTAAAATTCTGGTGTTGGTGGAATTTCAATAAAAGTAGCGTTAATTATACTCTTTGTAAAGTTAAATGTGTTATATATTTACAGTACTGGGCAGTCATCCTGAGAACTACAGGCTGATTTTCACTGATGAGAACATATTGTTTGGTGAGAAAAAGTGATTAACTTTGTGTGTAATGTTATGTTTGATGTAAAAATTGACTGTTAATCTTGAATGCCCAGTACAGCGCTGTACCCAGACATTTGAGTTTACTCCAATGCTAAAGTCAGTAAATTCTAATTCATGTACAATTACATGATTAACATAAGTACATTATTGCAGTTGTTACAGAAATAGTTAATCTCACAGTTATAAACAACGACCAAGTAGACAAAGACTATAACTGAGTTCGAAATACCCTACAGGTGCCTTATTTGGGAGCTTTGTGTTTTCTCTGTCATCTTTATTAGTACAGATGACAGAGACCCACAAGTCACATTTATACATGGGGTATAAATATAATGAATATTTTTGAAAGGAGGGTTCCACTAATAAGTGTCCAGACTATATTGGGAGTTGTGACTAGCGTCCACACTCCACTTTGACTATATTGCTCTTTCGCTTCAACCTTTTTATGTGTTTGTGTTTGTATGTGTTTCTTTAAGCAGGACCTCTGCAATGACCCTGAGGCTAGTCTTGCGTGGAGACAGTTCAACACAACACCTGCTGTAGGAGCTACAGGACTCATTCTCTCTCATTTTCACTGATGTTATTTGTTCCTAAGCAGTTATATGATTGAAATGTTTTTTAGTGTGTTACTTTGGCGCTCACCCTTCAGTACTTTTCCGCTGCTTCTGCCGACACCACACCTGCTTTCACTCAGCTAATCATCACACCTATATCTGCAATCAACCCCAGTATAAACACAATAGCTCCACACTCACTCCTTTACCAGATTGTTCTTAGCCATGTGAGGCTTTCCAGCACGTTTCTGCCTAACTCCGACTAACCTTCTTTGTCTGCCTGTCTCCTGGTGAATCACCTCACCCTTCTGCCTGTGCCTTCCTAATTCCTGGTTATTTGTGGCTGCGAGGCATTTTATTTTTTTTTAACCAATCAGCAATCTATGTGTGTTTCCATTTTTGGGTGGAGTTTCCACCTTGCTGGCTTCAGGACTAGTCCCCTGGATTTTTCACACCTGCAACCTGTCCTTCACCAAATTGTCTGGTTGTTCTGTTTGCCTCACAAGTGCTGAACCTTTGCCTGTTCTGACCAACTCCACTGTAATTAAACAAGTGAACCTCTTGTCGATCTTGTGCCTCTGTGACACCTGTCACAGGTGCATTTTCATCATAGTTTACTTTACATGTAATATGTAACTGAAAACAATATTTACACCATATGGTATTGAGTACTTAACAACTGACACCACAAGAAAGTTGATATCTAAGGTTTTTGGATAAATTTAGATTTTAAGATACTTGAATCTCTGCAGTACCTGTGTAGATTCAAAACCTCCTTCTTCGTTCTGCTGCCCTATCAGCCACTTGATGATGCTGGAGGTGTATCCCACGTCTTCAGCTGTAGGGGAGGCACCCAGTTTGGCCATAAGCACATAGGAGCTGATCTCCACAGAAAGAGAGGGTGAAAATTCTGTTGCTGTCTGGGTCCAGTAGATAAATCCATCTAGAAACGGACACAATGAATGTGAGACACTCACAGTAGCAAAGGCTGAATGTTTTCCATGAGGAGGAGGAGGATTCACCTTGTTTTACTGCAATCTTGTCTAGATGTTGCAGAAGGTGAGAGCGGGTCTCCATGTCTCCTGCCAGGGTGAAGACGTATGCCATCAGAGCTGTAGTGTAGGTGTTAGTAAGGGAAGTGATGGACTCTCTGAGACACGACAGGCTCTTGTTCACCACAGGATCCTTTAACAGATTAAAAAACACAAGATAGAATGTCACTTCAGAGCAGCGCTGCTTTTATTGAGTTAAGTAAAGTTACAGCCTTCATCGTCTGCAACAAGACCTAATACAATCCAATGTCATTCAGAATGCCTCTTAATACGATCTTTAAGTATCGCTTGCTTGGGCGGTGCTCGTGGTCTTGGCAGTCCGGTGGTGCTTGCTGTTGCCCACCTGGAACACTGGGGACTGTGGCGTGCCACGTGGCAGCGTTGGCTCTCTGGGCTGGGTACCTGATACGCTCCCGCACCAGGGGGCATGGTGACCTGACTCTGGGCCATGGTGATGGTCTCACATATATCTTGTAAATGCTCACAAAATGGGCTGAGCTGTACTTTCGTTCCATCACAGTGTGCCCTATCTTTGACTCGGCTCCTACACTGGGATACCTTTACTGTCATGGACTCCCAGAGTCCTACACAGAAACCCTCTGGAGTCCCTTAACCCTGAGTGAGGTTACACTCACTCCACCAGTTCCTACTAGCACCACCTGCCTCTCTTCTTCTGTCCATTCTTCCACATCTTCTCAGTCCTTTATTCACTCAATATTCACTCGATAAAGGTCAACAAACTAGGTTCCAGGGGGGGTTGACACACACTAAAGTAAGAAAACATTCAGCTGCAAGACTATAATGACATCAATCTCATACAATGTTGACATCCTGTGGTGTTGAACTATGAGGACAAATGCAGACAAAAGAAAAGGTACTAGGTACTTACTTTCTAGGCCAACAGTGCACATACTTCTTCCACACAAGAGTACTATATTTAGTGATATTACCGTTGAATAAACGTAAACCACAACGAGGGCAATAATATGAAACAATAAACAGATTCGGAAATAAAGAATTGAAAACGTATATTTCAATGTACTCACGCTTGCAGACATATTCATTTCCAAAAAGGCAGCAGTGATATACGCACTGAGAGTCACTTCATCAGACACACCACCCTGTAGAGAGAAAGCATCATAAACACATTATCATCACCTGAAAACTACTTTCAGCATTGTTTAGTGTCACATTTTTCAATTTTTTGTGAAAATATTTTAATACTTTTGAGTCCTACATAGCACTGCTGATCTAAATGAAAATCAACACTTTTATACTTTACAAACTGTAAAGACACTATCAGGGTACCTTTATTGCATTGTTGAAAAGTTTTCCTGATTTTCTGAAACAACCATTTTCCTGTTGCTTAAGGTTGAGCCACGTCTTAGACTGTATCAGGATTTCTGGATCAATGTAGATGAAAGACTGAGCTTTGGTAAAAGCTCTCAGGACAAAAGCAGTCAGCCTAAAGGAGGGCAAAAAAAAAATTGGAAAGATATTTGCCAAAGATGAATTACAGTTAAGTCAGTTTTACCAGTACAATTGAACATGTTTGTCTGAAAAGTGCTATTCGCCTTCCACTGTCCTACCGTATGTATATTCCAGGACTATACAACACAGTCAGCATCTTTAAAACACCAGCTGATGCTGAACGGTTTGCCAATTTGGCAATGCTAGAGGACTGTATAAGTTATGGTGTTGCAGCTGTTGGTCCATGGAAATGCACAAATAAAGGAATTCATTGTGTAGTATTTAAATGAACCGTTAAAGTAAAAATTTTACATTTGCAGAGGGACCTTGCATGACCTTCTCTGAGCTTTGCTGAGGGCCTGTTCCAAGCTTAAGAATTATCAAAAGGACATCTTCCATCTTTACAGCACAATATGTAACGCACAGCTAACCCCTGAAAGACTCTTGATGATATTAAGGTGCTCTGACCAAATGCTGACTCTCCCACCACTGTTGCAGCAAGCATGTGTGTCTGGAATGGTGAACCTGCGGTAGAGGAAATCAGTCCCCCCACCTTTTAAAAAAGTGGCTGAATGATATGGCTCCCTGCCTGTCCCACTCTTTGAAGAAATTTGTTGTACACTGTAAATGCTCATTCGAAATATCTTGGTTATTGATCAGGGCACATCTTTCACCGAATGAATGGTGACTGAATTTATGATTCACTGCTGAAAGTCTTGTATTAGTCTGTATTTTATTATTTATTATTAGGAACTGGGTGCCTGTGGCAACATTCACTGAAGAAGTGCTGAGTTAAGCTGTTGCTATGTTACTACATGTCTATATGAAGGCAGAATGCTAAATCATCATCAGACAATACACGATAGAGATTTCTGCTCATGAAAACTGAACATTTCCTACATCTGCAGCTTCACTTTAAAATCATTGTACTGGAAATATACAAGTTTGTTTTGTCTGTGATCTGAGTGATTAAGGTGCTAATACTATCTTTATCTACAGGAGTAAAGAAATGTTTAAACTATCACTCTAAGAAGGAGTGAATCACATTTCTCTAGCTCCTGGAGGGAGATTTATTAGTGATGTTCTCACCATGTGTTCCCGACTCCTCCCACAAATGTGCTGTAGGCACCGTGGATGTCTTTGTAGTTTAGCTGTCTCTGATAGCCTGCATAACAAGAGAAACTGTAACTGATGAACACGAGAAAAGTGAGAGAAGTCTTGTGATTAGGGCACAGAGGATACATAAATGTTCAGATTTGGTAGTGTTTCTGTTACGTTTATGATCTACGTTAATTTGTTCATGTCATTGAATTGATGTGAAACAAATGCCCCTGACCAGACAAACCAGGAATCATCCTACCTCAGACACCACCACCTCATATCGAGACACCAATTGATCACTGGGCATTGTGAATTACCTTTCTCTCAGTTGCATTATAAAACTCACCTCTGGTGAGGAAGTAGGTAGCCACTTCTTTGATAGTTGGTGTCAGCTGCTGTGTGTCTTTCAGATATTGGAGGATGTAGATGCTGGGGGCCAAGAGTGCCATGTTCTGCTCTCCACATCCATATGGCATCTGTAGCAGTCCTTCCGGGTTCTTCAGGGCCCTTGCAAGGATGTCACCTGCACAAATGAACTGAATTACCGAGACTGAGGGCCATAACTAACCCAACCCAAATTCACTTTTGTATGGATCAACTAAAAGAATGTGTTAAAAGAAATTCAGGAGTAAGTTAATAAGTAATAAACTTGGTCCCCAATGAAATGTCTGCATTTGACTAATGCAATTTCCTCCGTAGACACTCTTTGTAGTGTAGTTGTGCATGAATAGTTTGTTGTGTCTGATGCTCTGTCTCTGCTTCCCCTCAGTGGGGCACAGAAGTATTGTGGACTGGTGAACTGATGCGCGTGCATGGATGTTTACAGCGCACACTTTGGGCAGTGGGGCCTGAAGTTCAGGGCCCCAGATGCTTCTCATCGGCTGATTGGAAGCAAGGGACAGGGACTGCACAGGTCTCGCTAGCTCGTCTAACGTAGTAAAATAACATACCGGTAACTAAATCACATTTAATTTATTCACTGCATGATGAATTGAGCTGACTACCTGGCTAATGTGAGATTCAGGACTTTACCATTTTAGAAGAAGTTAGAGATAAAAGGTTTGGGACCACATCAACCAGAGGATTTGATCATTTCTCAAGAACAAAAAGACAAAACTAGGACATTCAACCAGGAGTGGCTTAAGAAAAATCTTGGTAATCAGGAACTCAGAAAGGCGGTCAGTGAGTCTTATTTATTTTAATCTGAATGGAATGTATAATGTGGTTTAAATATTGTTTAAATTATTACTAATTTGTGTAATGTGCAATTGGTGATATGTGTGTGGCTGTGTGTGGGGGACACAACCTCATTGGGCCGTTTACCTGTCTGTGGAGCTGAAATGGCTGTTAGGCAGTGGCACATTGTGTGTGATGACTTTGTATATTGATTGCTGTGTATTGGATGTGTGCTGTTCACACCATGAGTTGTGCATTGTGTTTTTTATTGTTGTCACGTTATAGTTTCGATCTTGAGTATTTGATATAGTGTGAGATCTTGAACACTGCCATTTGGTGGCACTATTGATATGTTAATATTTGGCGTCAGATTGCCATTGTATGTGTGATGATGGCATTATTCATTATTCAGTTTTGTCGTCACTTGTTTGTTGTCAGTTGCTGCGGTGCCCTCTCTCACTTGCTATTGTGTTTTTGTTGTGAGGATATTGATTGTGATATTTCTTAGTTTGCATTATAAGATTTGCATGCCCTACCAGAAAGTCCTACCAGAAAGTCAAAAACGCCACTGCTAAAATGTATTATTATCTATCCATCTATTAAGACGATCTTAAAAATTTCTGAAACCAATTCACAGATCTACATCTCTATATAAATTCATAAAAACAAAGCACTACATACTGTATACCTGATCAGTAAATAATAGATTATAGACACACTCTTAAACACATACACATACTGGCCTCAGTCTGCAGCTCAGAAACATCCCTAAAAAACAAAATACGAAAAAGATAGGGACACATGGCAGGATCTCTGCAGGTAAATATACATTCCGTGTTTCAGTTCACATAACTAGTTTGTCAAGGACTCTTTCCTCGTTTCAGTGGTGTTTTTCACGATTGTTTTTTGGTTATCTGAGTGATTAAAGAATAATGATATCATTGTCCCTCTCCAAAAAGTGATGAGAATGAAGAGAATATGTACCATCTATATTGCGTGTTATAAAAACTTAGACAAAAGCTCAGATTTATTCCATGTAATTTCCATCACAAAAACAATTCAGTTGAGTTCAAATAAATTAATCAATTTACCCAGGACTGACACTGAAGCACGAGCAGATCCATCAATCACATTCTCAGGGAGCTGAATCTCTGTCGCTTCAGTCAAAGTGTCTCCTGTGTACAGACAGAAACAACCATGTTACAGAGAGAAAATATGAGGCTTCATGGACTCTTCCTATTTTATAGTATTTGTCTCTCAGATGTTAGACAGACTCTGACTGGTGTCAACTATACAGACCTTTTGGACAGAGTAGCCAGTTGTACGTCTTTGTCATCTCAGTTCCCTCAGCCTGGAAATAATATGAGAAACAATGTTAATAATTTTTTATTTCTCAGCTTTATCAGTAAAAACGTATGCACAGAAATTATTATTATTGTTTTTTTAAATTCAAAATCTTGGAACTCACCTTTATTATCAGAGACTTTGTGACCACATCAATGCGACCTCTCTCTGGTACAGTGACAATCTCATTTTCACATGAGATGTGGGATACCAAAGCCTCTGCAGTGACAGTCACATTCACAACCCCTAAAAAGATCAAAACACCACTGTATGAAATCCACTGACATTTTTCAGACTGCTGTATTTTTGTTTTTGTTTTGTCTAGATGAGCATTAATGCAGAGAAAGTGTCTGACATAAAAGTGAAAATCAATGTGAAGAGTTGAGAGACACATTTGCAAGATTGTATTAGTAGAGAAAACAGCAAGTTTGGAAATAAATAAATTTTATAAAGGAGCACCGAGCTGCTTGATCTTGTGCAGAAACCAAATTTTCTCATTTAGGTTATGGTATAACGTGTAACACGTATAGCAGCACTCTATATAAAGGCTTGTTCTTTACCTAAGGTTAAAGGGATCATGGTCCAGCTGAGAGTCTTACGCTCATTGCCACACAAACAGGATGTGTACAGGTCACCAGAGAGAGGAGTGAGGGTGTAATCCAGTGAAAGTGCAGGAGTCACAGTGAGCTGTTAAAGATAAGAAATATAGATAGACAATATTTTATAACTGCAGAAATACACTATTGTTTTAAATATGCTGTAATCTTTCAGAGACACAATGTTAAAAAGAAAATGTGCTGCTCCTTAGAAGATTTTGCCATGACTACTGGAATAGGTAACCATTAACTGGTCTCCACTGGTAGCCTTAAGGCATACATTTGAATATGCTTTTATTATGAAGTAACTTTTACTGTGATATGTGGTTATCTTGCCCAGGAAGTTGTAGGTTTAGGTTCAGACTTTAGTTCCTGCTAGTCGAACAGGGAGCTAGTTGAATCTGCGCGAGTATCTGTGTTCATCATATGCCACCCACACTGTAAATGCCACTGAGACAATGTCATAAGTAAATAATTTCATAGCTGGGAGCTTAGAAAGTCTTAAAAAATATTATTTATATTAAAAAGTAATTTAATTTATTTTTGACGTGTTTGTAATCAAAACATTTAATTCATATCTATTTACACTGAAGAGAAATGCATGTTGGAGAGAAAAATGGTGATTTTTGTATTTTGGTTTTATTACAGTTTTCACTGAGTTCTTGTAAGCTGGTGTAAAGAGCCACAGTAAACAGCGACAAAAGCCTACTACAACTCAAGTTATCATAGGAAGGGGGATCAGAGGCTGCACAAGGGGGGATGGGAGCTGAAGCAGATCTGTGAGGAGGGGATGGGCCTGGTGTTGGAGGGCTTTGTGGGTGTGTTTTACATGCAGCTAGTGGAGATGTTGTTGGACAATGGGGATGATGTGGTCACGTGAACAGGTATGGGTGAGGTGATGGGCGGTGGAGTTTTGGATGATCTGGAGTTTACTGAGGAGTTTAGAGGGTAAACCATAGAGGAGGCTACTGCAGTAGTCCAGTCTGGAGGTGATGAAAGCATGGATGAGCATTTCAGCTGCAGGGGAGAGAGATGACCCAGAGATGGACAATGTTTCTTAGGTGGAGGAAGGCTGTTTTTGTGACCTGTTTGATGTGCTGTTCAAGGGTGGGTATCGAAGATGAAGGTTCCGGGTGTGGCAAGAGGAAGTCAGGGATGAATTTCCAGTGAGACAGAAGTCTTGGGTGGACTGGGTGAGAGGTTTGGGGCACATGATCATGAGGTCGGATTTTTCACAGTTCATTTGGAGGTAGTTGGTTTGCATTCATGCTTTTATTTCAGAGGCAGGTTAAGAAGGTGTAGAGTGTGGAGGAGGTGATGGATTTGCTGAGGATATATGGTTGAATGTTGTCAGTGTAGCAGTGAAATTTGAGACCATAGTGACGGATGATATTGCAGAGGGGAAGGATGTAGATGATGAACAGGAGAGGGCTGAGCACCGAGCCTTGGGGGACACCTTGTGACTGTTTATGTGTATGAACTGTTGTTGGTCGGACAGGTAGGATTTGATCCAGGTGAGTGCTGTGCCAGTGATGTGGCCGACATGTGGAGGCTGTTGTGGATGGAGTCTATTTTGGCTTGGAAGAATGTAAGGAAGGTAGGCAGTTGTCGGATGTGAAGGATGAAGCAGTGTTGTCACAAGGTTTCAGAAGGGAGGTGATAGTGGTGAATAGTGTTTTAGGGTTGCTGGACCCAGATTGGATGATGTGGGAGTAGGTCAAGTATGTGGCTGTGGTTGTGTTTTGGAAACTTAATGTGTTGTATGAAGATGGAGCAGTCCAGAACGTCCAGAAATGCAGTAGCAGTTGGGTTTGTCGATGTGGATGTTGAAGTCACAGAGGAGGATGATGAATGGGGAGATGGCACTTAGCTGGTTGAGGAGGTCAGAGAGGTTTGATTTGGGTGGGCGGTAAATGACAGCAGGGAGGGAGGGAGAGGGAGTTTATACTGTACACAATGTGTTCAAAAGAGGAGGCTGCCAGGATGGATAGTGTGTTTACTGGATTATGTCCTTTCTGTGGATGACAGCAATACCGCCACCGCGTCCGAAGATGCTGTCCAAGCCCATTGAAGCATAACTTTCACTTTGAGTCATCTTTAGCAATAGTTAATTATAAAGTTATTGACTTGTTTCTAATAAATTTGTTTGTAATGAACCACAAACACATTTCTGTCCACTTACATATATTGAGAGTAATCATTATAACAAGTACGGACCAACTCAGGTAAAATTACTCTGATTGAGAGATTATTTAAGAAATAGGGAAACATATATAACAAATAAAATAATATAAGTGAATCTAAAGCAAAACTTAGTTACACCATGCTGCAGATAAACTAAGGTCCAGGAACACTGCAGTTTGTACAAAATCATCCTTACCATGAGGCAGCTGGTCAGGTAGTTGAAGACAGTTGCCTTCAGTTCAAACTGTTCTCCACGGACAATGGAGTAGGGCAGGGAGAGCTCAAGGAAGAAGGGCTGGAAGACGGTGATCTCTTTACGAGGAGCCAAACCAAAACCCTGAGGGGACAAACAAAAAGTCTCTGTCTCCCAGGTGGTGATGGTGTCTGGTACGGTGAGGGGCACATCCTTTCTTCCAGACTCTCTGGATCAGAAGATACACACAAACACATTTATGTTAGGGTTAGGACTTAACACGGACTAATCGAAGAAAGAATTGAGTGTTAACATGTAGCTAATCATATTTCCTCATTAATAAATGGCACAATTGTGACAAAAACCTTATGTCATAGAAAAATATTTGGAGAGAATCCCATACTTTTTCTTAACTACATACATGTATTTAATACTCAGAGTCTCAGTGATAAAGTTACTTCATTATATTTATGACTGTCATTTGAACTAATACAACACATTCTCAAACATGACCATGAAATCACTTTGTAAGAGACGCTCACCCAACTTCAATAAGGTTCCATATCCAAGTCTCAGGGAAAAACGTGCGGACTGTCTCCACTGGCGGAGGAGCAACAGCGGGGGATGTTAAAACTCTCCTGACAGAGCTTCTCGTTCTGTCTGTAGTTGGTCCATAAATGTGACGGTTAACTGAAACGAAACCAGTAAGGATTTAATCAGATGCAAACAATAAACAGCAATAACACAAACACTGATTTCATTTTCAAATAGAAAAATAGAAAAATAACACCCACCATAGCGGCTATGAAGGTATTTCTCTCCTTTGTACTCAACGCATGCAGGCATTCGGATTAACATGTTTGTTGCCATCTTAAGTCCTACATTCTGGATAATCAGACAACATGTCGACCAACATGTTAATAGGGATGCAGAAAAGTTATTAGACTATATTTTTGTATGTATTTAGGTTTTGGATGAATTGTTGTGTAATAAATACCTCAAAGATTGCATGGACATAGTCTTTTATTCCACTTGGATATGGCATAATGTATCTCCTTGGTCTCACATGCAAACATTCTGTAGGATCTTGAATTTCATGTGGTACTTCGGATTCTTTTTCAATAGGCAGCAAGGCAAATATCTGAAAATACAAATATGGTTCAAAGATAGAAATTGCCATTTGTTGTTGCTCAGTGAATATCTCATGACTGGAAAAATAGGTTGTAAAACCTCAAAGAGAAATTTATAGGGAATAGGAGGAGGAAATAAGAGTAACTTCTGAGTTAGGATATATCAAAGCAAAGGATGTATCCATCCACAAGTGATTGACAGCAGCAGTTACCTTGTCTGCATCCAGAGTCTTTCCTGGCTCTTCAATGAGGACACTCTGGTCAATGGCACTCACACCGCACAGAGAGTCTGGCTGGGCTGTTATCTGCATGGTGATCTCCTCTCCTGGGACAGCTGAAGAGGGTGAGAACTCCAGCGACACCTGACACACATGTCACACCAACTAGATTTTAGCAGTGCAAGAGTACAACTTGTGATCTTGCTGAAAATACCAAATAGACGTGCACTAACACCCAAGTGTTTTGCACTGTCTTTATTGTATTGTTTGTCTTTGCATCGTCTCTTGTTCTTGCACAGTTGGCACTGTCTGTCTGAAAGAAAGTAGAAGGAAAAAAATGCACACAGATTACCTTTCTTCTATCACTGACCTTATTACTGAAGCATTTCTCAGTGGAGAAGTCAGCATGGTGGGCGATCACATTGTCACTGGGGAGAACAGAGTACGCAACAAGTTGGACTTCTGGTGCCATCTCTGGAGACACTCTGAGCTTAAAGGACACCTCGCCCTCATTCACTGCAACAACAACAACAACAACAACAAAAAATAATAAATAGATTTCTGTTTTTCTTTTACCAACCCTCATTCACACATGATTCTACAAATCAATAACAATGTTCAAACAATACCATTCACTAAATTCTTGATTAAAGTCAGAATTTACACACCTGCTTCAGCATTCACTTGAATCTGTTTAACATCTTGTGTGATAATAGCTCCTCTGGACAAGGCCTGAGGGGTTTGAGAGAGACACAAAAATATGGTAGCTCAGTTGAAATAAAGAAAAACCAGATGGATCTGACCAAACAGTTTTGTTAAGTGACAATAAATCCACTATCCACTGTTGATTTTCTCTGAAGAGAAGTTAGAACTAGCAAACAGTCGAGAAATAAAGAAACAACTCACCAGATACATCACATCCACAGAGCCCTGAGCTTCTCCCACTATAGTGTATTGGACAGAGATGTCCACTTCTGTGTCACATGGAAGTGGTTCATCCTGCTTCTTCACCTCCAGGGAGCTGACAGTTTTAGCAAGAGGAGAGGAGGGTTCGGACAGCGACAGAGTGTGAACTCCACTCTCGTAGAAAGCAGTTCTGTATTTGGGATACTTCAGTGATGGTTTTTTACTTATCTAAATTGTAGATAGAAGCAATATTTATGATTAAATGGTCATTGATGTAGAAGAAAACTTTGGAAAATGAGCTCAGGTTTTACAGACGAGGCCAAAATGATGCTACTGAAAACTTATTAAGGTTTAGCTTTTGGGCTTTTAAGTGTTGTGGTGTGACTGACAAATGTTACAGTTTTAGTGAGCCTTTTCACTTACATGAAGTTTAACATCTCCGCTGAAGTCATCTGTGCTTAATGTGAATGTGGCGACACCGCTGCTGTCAGTTGTGAGATTCTGTAGCAAACGTGGCGACCACCTTTCACCCTCAAACAGGTACACTGGTATGTCAGGAATGGGTGTATTATTGTAGTGAATGGCTTTAACCTGTTGAAAGTACAATGATATACCAGTAATGCACATGATTTGACCTGACCTGGGTATTACACGACATAGAAATAATGAAGACAACATTTTGCACTTACTTTTCCTTCCACATTTGAACCTTTGGTGTAAATCTTGGGTGTGTCAATGAAAGACAGCTTTCCAAGAACATATGAAAATTTTATGTCTTCTTGTGCTAAGTATGAAATCTCTGAGGAGCAAACACCTCCATGTTACAACAATACAAATGTCATATTACTTGAATAGATAAAATAGTTTTAATACACACATTTTGTTTGTGAAAAAAAAGGCAACAACAAAAAAAGCGGACTTGCCTGTCCCTTCCTCTTCCACTTCGGCAGTGACTTCTAATTTGTTTTGCACTTCCCTTGGGTCAATTTTAATAAAAGTTGACATCTTGAAGGTAAAAGTGGTACAGCCTGTCTCGTCTGCCTTTAAAGCACAACGATGAAAAGATAAGAAACAGCGTGAAACATGATTAGAGTAGAAAAGAGAAAAGCTAATTGGGTTGGTGCCCAAGGCTGTTGAAGCATAACTTTTACTTTGTGTCATATCTAGTAATAACGTTAACGTTTTGATCCCATTTCTAGCAAGCCTGACCCAACCAGGAAAGGCTGTGTCCCACATGGATGCTTCTGCTGGATTCAACGTATGAGCCACTAGTGTGCAGCTGCAGTGAATGAGGAGGCTTTTGATTGTTCTAAGTGAGTTTCTTGGTTTAGTAATGGCATTTATCTCTATATATGACATACCTATCTACAGTGCAACATCGCGTTTTATTGCGTGTTCATATGATGTTGATGTTTTGTACCTGCTTTGTCTCTGTGTGGCATGGGGCAATTATCTCATCTAGAGTAACACGTTCACTATACACATCCTTGCGAAGAGGTCGGCACATCTCAACTGTAACACTTCCTGGGACAGGCTGTCCAAAAGTGTACCTAATAAAATGAAAACAAGAACAAAATTCAGACTTTGAGAGTGCAATTTGTCCTTGGTCAAGAAAGATGTTTACTTACTTTGCACATATTTCAGCATCGATTTCTTCCTGCCCAATGCTTACTTGTTCACTTCCATTTATTTTCACATCAAATTTGGGCAAAACTGGGGACAAAATATTCATGTTAGCATTTACTTTTGTCATGTTAGTGTTAAAACTTCACTATAAATGAACAAAACTTGAATTTTGAAAAGAACCCAAACTTACCATATTTTTCAACCTTCAAATAGTGATTTATTTTATCCTCACCCACTGACACAATGACTTGGTAATCTCCCTCTTTGGCCTCAGAGTTCAAGGAGTAGGAAAGCTGCAGTATTTTACCATTGGATGTTTCATTGAGCCATTGTCCAATTGTGTTGTTAGGATCCTATTAAATAGAATAAATAGAAGGAATATGCAATTAGGACGCACACACACATCTATACACCAATCAGGCGTAGCATTATTACCACCTTCCTAATATTGTGTTAGGCCTCCATTAGCTGACAAAAAAGCCCTCAACGATTGAAGCATGTATTAAGCCTCTTGACCTCTGAGGGTAGACTGCAGTATCTGGCATCAAAATGTTAGCAGGTCCTGTAATTTTTGACGTGGGGCCTCCAATAGATCGGATTTGTTTATCCAGCACATCCCATACATGCTCGATTGGACTGAGATCTGGGGAATTTGGAGGCCATTATCCTGCCGAAAGAGGCCACAGTCATCAGGGAATACCATTTCCATTTCCATTATTTTTTCACATTCAGAAATGTGAAAGAGTGAAATGCTGCCACTCTTTCAGATTGCCTTGCTCTTTTTTTCTGTGCCTTGAACCAATCAACATAGTTTCTGGTCGTATTTGTCTTTTTGTGCTGCTTTTATTTTGTTTTTGACTGTGGTGTTGGCTATGGAGTTTGATGGAGTGTTGGGTCCATCCGTGTCTTCCAGGCGGCCACTGCTAGTGCTGTCTGTATCCCCTGAGCTACCCGGAGGAAGGCCTGAGATTCCCCTGAACTTCAGAAGAAGCACTGGGGATGCCTGGCTGAATTTGGCGGTGGAGGAGCGAAGAGGGAGGTAAAGGTCAGCGGTGCCATCTGTACTCCTGGGGAACGTGAGGTCTTTGGACTGCAGACGGAGTGTGTCATAGGAATTGCTTTGAAGACCTGGGTTCATATGGACGACTGTGCGTCTGGCTTCGGGACTGCAGCAAGATCCCAGGCTTCCCAGCAGATCATTGCCCAATGATCCCCATGTGTTCCCCAGTTAACCGTACCCAGTCATCTACATAATGTAAAAGAAAACATAGTTAATCAGACCAGACCACCTTCTTCCATTGCTCCATAATCCAGTTCTGATGCTCACGTGCCCTTTGCTGGTGCTTTTCATGGTGGACTGGTCTGTGGTCTCAGCTACAAACTGCCATGCACTATGTATTCTGACACCTTCCTATTATAACCAGTTTCTTCAGCAATTTGAGCTCCAGTCACTCATCTGTTGGATGGAACCACATGGGCCAGCCTTCGCTCCATTCATGCATCAATGAGCTTTAGCCATCTCTGTTCCTTATTCCACACACATTTTGTTCTTGCTTCTAACACATCAAGTTTGAGGACAAAATGTTCACTTACTGCCTATTATATCCTGTCCATTAACAGGTGCCTGATCGCTGTATATATGCATGCTACCTTACTGTCTATATGTAATGAATTTATAAAAGAAACTGAGTCTTTCTTACCATGAGGGCGATGGTATTGTACTGCAAAAAATAATAAAACAGTATGAAAACAATTACAAAGTTTTACCTCACAATGGTTAGTTGTATTATTGAGCTTGCAGAAAGAGCTGTAAGACTATGGACATATTATGTCCTGTTTGACTCCACTGGCTTTTGTGTACCATATTTCACTGGTGCACAAATTATAAGCAGCACTATTGTTACATAAATAACTAATACTGTTTTATGGTATTCTAAAGGAAATAAAGGCTGTTCAAACACTCACCACCTGGTTAGTAGGTCGGAATTTGGTGTCCAGTGTGATGACTCTAAAATGAACTTTAAGATAAATTCAGAAACATTTTACATCTCATGTACAGTAATGTTAAAACCCCTGTCTTGCTTGCTGCTGTGCTTGTTTTTAGTAGTGGAAATCAATCTCTTTACTGATTTACATAGTAAGCATTTACATAACCATAGATCATCAGCTCAAGGTTACCTGTTTGCCCGGGGAGGTAGATTGGTTTATCAGTTTGGACAAATGTCATTGGTTTATAGACTTTGATCATGACTTTCCTGACTTCTCTTGAGTGAAATGTTCCTCCTCTCACCTCCACTTTAAACTCCTGCACCTCTTCATTTTGCACTAAAGGGGCCTGTGAAAAAAGACAAATGTTGTAAAATCCAGTCATGTTTTCCAACTAAAAGATCCAGTTTACATGATTTTGACACATCTAGTAGTGAGGTTGCCAACTGCAGTTAAATAGCTCTCCTCAGTACTCCTTTTCACATTTTTTGTGCTCTGTCGAACAGTTGCCTTGGTCATGCTTGTATTTTTATGTTTTTGTGTACACCCAAAGCTAGGGGTGTAAAAACACCCAAGCTCTTCTTAGCCAGTGTTTGTTTTGTACTTTGTGGGTTACTGTAGAGTCATGATGGACCCTGTGGGAGAACTGCTGCTTCATTTCTGTGAACACTCAATGAGTCACACTTACAGGTAGTTATACAAATGAAACCATTATTATCAACGCTATATTTCATCTGTGCTAAATCCTACACACTGAACTGAACCTATTCAAATGAACACAAAAAGTGTTTATTGAAAATAAATAAATAAATCAAAGCCCATATTAGGAGCTGACCTTAAACTGAGAGCAGATGTGAAACTTTTTACTGGATGACTTAGTGAACAGGGTTGTGTTCTGCTGCTCGGACATCAAAGTGACAGTCATGACCAGAGTCTCGCTGGGCTGCAGGAGACTCGCACAGAACTTAGTCTCAGCTCCAGCTTCAAGAACAGCAGGAATGGCCACCATGTACTGCCTATAAACAGACAGATTCATTCATACATACAACAGTTACCTTACTACATTTGAAATAGAGGAAATCTTAGCCCATGATTTATGCATAGTAGTATAAATTTGCCACATAAAATGAAGGAAATTCTATTATCCCATCAGATACTTACGGCCCAGCCACCACTTGACCCATGCAGCTCAAGAGGAAACACAGTGTCCATGTCCACATCTGTATCCCAGGATGACCCATGACTGAATGTTATCATTCTCTACTAACTGGCTGAGGATAAAAAATCCCACCCCCACTTGATCCGCACACAAAAGGAAATCATTTACAGATTTGAAGCAGTGTATGTAGTTTGTTGAACTGGTTGTTGTTCACTGTAAGAGGGATTTTAAGTCATTTATGATGTGGATGCTTCTACCGACAGCTTCATTCAGTTTGTAAAGTACCAATATATGTGATGCATTCACTGAAAAGGGGTGAACAAAGTGTTAGGAATTACAAAACCCGCTATGTCATTTGATCCAACTTGCGGTAAGGGTTAGTGTTGCTTTTCAAAATCAGGCAAAACTGTGGAAATGAGATATAGTAGAGTGATGGTAAACTGTTGTTAACTGTGAAAGTTTATGTATACATTCTACGCATTACCACATTGGTCTTCTTAATGAATAGCTCATAAAATGGTTGGCTTTTTTGAAAATATTTGATATGATTACAATTTCATTTTTTGCACAGGTATCTATCATCTTTACATACCATGGACCTAATATTTTTTGTCTATTTTTTGCAAAAATGTTTCAGATCTGTCCACATTTTCTCTAGGATCTCTAGGTCAGAGCTCTGGCTGGGTTATTCCCAAACATTGCTGGGAACTGCTGAAGCCATTTTGGATCATTGTCCTCAGAAAGGTGAAGAGTTCATTCTCACCAAGTGGTTGTGTGCTAAAACATTACTTGGAACCATTCATGCTTCTATCACTAACTCTCTATCACTAAACTCTAATCACTAATTATCATCATTGTGACACATACAGATACTTTAACATCACTGAGAATATTTAATCATTTGGTTCATTCTTTTGTGCTTTTCTTATGTCCGAGTTGTGGAAAGAGTTAGTGTTGTTTTCCCAGAATAAGTGGGACACATATACATTGAAGTAAACAGGTTCTGTCCTTTGCCCTGGGATGTTTGAGTTGGTTGTGCAAACGGCCTTTTACTTCATTACTATGTCAACTATGTAAACAATTTGTACAGTGAGCAAATTTTGTGTGGTGATAATATCCTCTAATTTACAAGACAACAAGACTTAGACTGTAATGTTCCACAAGGGAAAGTTGCTTGGTTATAGTAGCTTAGTTACAAAAATGTGAGTGGTTATACAGCTAGATAGAGTAAGTCTGCTGGAGAATAAGCTCCTCTACCCCTCTGGTGTTTGGTGGTGTGAATGGGATGGATTGATTATTTAATGGAGGGCTGATTTGCTCAGTGGAGGTGGGAGTTTGGGGTAGAGTAGAGGTGATAGGCAGGAAGAAGTTGTGGACTGGCCATCTGGGGGTGTGTAAAGACTGCATCGGTGGGGGGTGAAGAGCCAAGAAAGGGTCCGGTGTTGATCCTGGGTTCTATTTTCCTGGGTCTTACAATGAACAAACTGATGAAAAGCTGGCCAAACAGTACCCAAGGTGTTATGATTTAAATCCCCAGAAATGATAGCAAGAGGGTGTTTGGACTGTTGACATTTTAGTAGCACATTTTCCAGATGAAGCACACAAGTAGTATACAGTAGGTTTTGTATACAACAAACAAGAGTACATACTAGGTAATAAAGGAAAGCCAGCATACAGTTTTCAACAGCTAAACTTTATAGAAAACTTCAGTGGGTATACAGAGTGTAATCCCAAATAGTATTCATAATAAAGGATGAATAAGAGCTACTCTGAAATGTTTCAGGTATTTTCTAAGTTGAGGTAATATACTTTAAGTTCAGTATATGGTACCCAAGTGTTCCAGTGGATTCACTGGAGAGAGCAGAGGTATAGGCTCAATCATGGACAGCTGAGAAATAAAAGAGCTCTTATCTGAGTAAGACACTAATCATCATCATCATCTTCTCTTCATCCATCTACCTACATAAGTTACGTTTCAACTGGTTCGAATTTCCTCCAGGTCTGGTGCTGGCAACACAGGCCTAATGTGCAGATATAAATAAATAAACTCCATCAGAAGAGTATACAGCCATAAAAATAGTGTAAAATAACGGAAAATTACTTTATCGTAAAAATGCAGTTATTTTCCGTAATTAAAATGCAGTTTGTACTTGTAATTTTAACAAGTGTTTGCCATATTTTCAGGTTGTTTTAACATTTAATTAGAAACATTTTCACATTTTAAAACAATTAAATTACCTAGAAATATGGTAAATAAATGTTGTATTACGAATAATAATCCTTAAATTTACAGACATGTGCTTTTATTAGTTGGTTTTAATGACATTATTTTATGGGAAGAGATTGTATAATAATTTATATTTGATGTAATACAACAGTATATGACACAAAATAATGTGATTAATCTTTCAAAACATGTCAAAAAACTGTTGCAAAACTAGATATTTGGTTAGATTGCAAGAATTTACTGTTAATTTTAGAAAACATCAAATGGATATTTAATTGTTTTACGTTGTTTTTAATGTTTATTTACAAACATTTTGCATTTTAAAATAATGAAATTACTCATAAAGATGGCAAATAAACGTTGTACTATGAATAATAATAAAGTTACATAAATGTGCTCTTATTAGTTGGTTTTAATAGCATTATTTTATTTAAAAAGGCTGTAGGTTATATTAGATTACATGTAATATAACAGTATACAGCAATAATTTGATATTTTTAAAACATGAGAACATGACAAAAAAATTAGACCAAGCTGAACAAGAACAGCTACAATTTCCCATTCTCCGTATTTTTATTCAACTGTAGCAGGTAACCATTATTACAGCAATATTCAAAAATCTGTTCAATTAAAATGACTGGTTCTGAAACAAAAAAACAAAAACAAAATTCAACTGAACTGGTAATGAAAGAAAAAATTAAAAAGAAAAAGAAAAAAAATAGTTGAGTTACCAATTTACATACAAGGCATTCATAACCTGGTCAAGTCACCATACATCCACAACACTGATTAGAAACATGGTGAAACGTCACTGGAAATGAATCCATACTCTATACCAGGGGTCGGCAACCCTCCACACTCAAAGAGCCATTTGGACCCGTTTCCCACAGAAAACACTGGGAGCCACAAAACCCCTTTGACATCTAAAATGAAGATAACACTGCATATATCGTTTCCACCTCTATGCTAGGTGTGTTGCATTTATGAAATGAAATAACTGCTACAGAGAAAACGAAATTGCATTATGCATACATAACAGGGATTTATCTACGGTTGGCTTACCTGGGGTCGAAAAGTTCAATAAATAGCGGACTGGACCTGCCGGCGAAAAATTAAATACATCAATTCAACTAGTAAATGCGCTGCAATGCAATGTGGGAGTTCAGTGTTTTTTGGTTGATGTTACAACCATGAGTGTGGTGTGGCATTCAGTGTCATTCAGTTGTTGTGTAACTCTCTCTCGTTCACTGATGAGTGACTAGTTGCCGCTATTCTGAGGCACTTAGCGTAAAAAAGTGAACGGCTTTGATCAGCATCCTTTCGCCACACCGCTCGCCACAGAGAGCCGCAACAGAGGAACGAAAGAGCCGCATGTGGCTACGGAGCCGCGCGTTGCCGGCCCCTGCTCTATACAGTTGACGCGGTGTGGTGTCCATACTTGAACTACTTGTTGATCGTAGTGAAGTTGCATTTTCTGAGCTGTAAAAACCTGAAGAGAAGACAGAAAACATTAGCTTTTAATAAATAATAACAGCTAATAACAGTTCAAGAGGCAGGACCAGGATAAAGGTGCAAGAAGATACAGCCTTTTCATACACCACAGCAGTCACACGAGTCCCACTATAGATGACACCGTTGCTTTGGGACAGACAAGTTTGCAAAATCTCAACATAACACACTACAAAGAAAATACACTCCAGACTGACTATACATGGGAACTAAATGAACAACATATTGTTGTTGGGGGAACTATTGCTACTGCTGGATACAAAAGTCATTTTATTCTGTACATTGTGATAAAATATCCTGTGTTCATCCCATAATCCCATCCCATCATTAGTTGTGTGTCATTTGCTACCGAATCAGAATCTAGAGAAGATAGACCCAACTGATGATACTGATTTCTAAGCACACTGCCAATTCACTGCTGCGGATTGTACTATATTACAGTAAATTACAGGTAGATTGTGTTATTTTTCAGCCCATCTAACCCAAAAGAGTAATTGTGTGCAACAGATGCATGTACTCACCAGAGAGGGGCATCTCATCAGACTGTGTTACTGGACTTGTACTGGTACTGGCTCTGCTCAATTGTTGGTTGCTCTGGCTGCTTGGAGGACTGTCCAAGACATGTTGTTGGCCTTATTAAAGGACAGATAGTAGTAATATTTAAACACAGACATCACATAGCTCAATGGGGTATATTATTACCTAACATAATTATATCCTCAGTAGCCATTGATATATTTTAAACTGTTCCTTTCTCAATATAATGCAGTACACCACCACTAAGACCCACTATGAAATCAGTGATGAACAAGGTGTAGTGTATAGTCATCACCTTTTTCAAAACATCAACAAAAATGCAGAGAAGATTCTTTGAAGTATAATTCAAAGTAGACCTGCTGTATTGGACTGCATTCATTTGAACAGGTGGACCTAATAAGTAGATTTTGACTATGCACATTTTTCTAATGTGAAAGTTTATCTGTACAAATTAAAACACATACTTGTCTTTTTGAGCAGCGACAGAAGTTTCCTGGCTTCAACTGGTCTCAGGACAGAAAGGAGGTCACTCTCCTGCAGGTAGCTCAGGTCCTCAACTCCTAAACATTGCAGCAAAGGCTCAGGGTCTCAGTTTAGGCATCGATTTGATGAAAGACAGAAGTGGACACTCTGAATCCATGACTAGGAGGACTAGAAGGGATGAAAAAGACTGTTTTACTGTTACATTTTAATCTCTCAAACTCCAGATTACTCTGAGTCAACAATGCAATGCTGAAGTGAAATTAATCTTGTCCCACAAAGCTTGTACACAGGCAAATGGTAATAATCTAGTTTTCGCTCAGGTTTCCAACATTTCATGCTTTTTTCACTTCATACAATGCAAATGCTGGCATATAGGATACGTCATGAGGTGTAACAAAGTATACGTGCTGGTTCTGCATCACAAGCATGAGCTGAATCTGTCTGAATTCAAGTGCCTCACCTTGGTTTAAACACAGAAAGACCCTTTTTGTACTGAGTGCCTTTCCACTGCATCTCGGTAGCTGCTCAACATTGGGTTCTTTGACTAAGGTTTCTCCTACTGCGGAGCGCACTGCTTCACTGTACAGTTCAGCATGGAAAGGAGTGGAGTTCTTAACCACAAGTTTATGCCATGAAATCAACTCTCACCACTTATCTGCAGAGAGAAAATGATGAGTCATGAAATTTGCCAAAATCAAAATAAATGCTATTGGTTGTGAAAAAGTCGACCTAAACTCTGTTAGCAGATCTCCCCTCAATAAACTAGAAGATTATCGTTAGCTTATCCTTTCCATATTTTTCAGTATTGTTTTGAATTTCATGTTGACCACTGACTAGTGTTGCACCAAAATGAAAATTTGAAAAACCTTGAAAAAGGCAGAGTAGGTCGCTCCTTCTATATTTGTGAGAGGCAAGAGGAAGATGAAAATATTAGTTTTAAGAAAGAGTAACTGGTTGAAATAAACCAATACCAAATCTCAGTATCATTTATAAAACATTTGTTCTCTCTTCTTTGGAAGAAAATCCACTTAAAATGGCTTATTAGCAACACCTGCATGTGGAGGAGTAGGAGCAGTCTGCGTGGAAAGACGACTTTGACATTTTGACATGTTCCATAAAATCCAGCTTCCTATCCTAGCCAGAAATCATGCCATTTCAAGACACACAGTAAAAGTTATGGCCAAAGAAATAGTGAAAATGTAGAAGAGGGTTAACAATCGATTATTGTTCATTGTTGCAACTCTAAACAAATGTTCCTCTTTCTCTCCGCCTGTGTCAGTTAGTTCACAAAAGTAAACGTAATGACTGACTGTTAAGTGCTAAGCTAACGTTAGTGTAAATAAAATAAAAAGTGGTTGTTCTGGCTGACTACTCATAGAACACTCATAGATATATATCTATGACTAACACTGGCAGACACCACGTGAAGACGCCGCCGCTGGCCATACTTTTGTCATCATAGTTAGCTAACATTTCAATTGATGACATGCTAGCGGATTGGTTTTATTGACTGAGTAAAGTCAGGGGCATGGTGGTGAATAAAGCTAATACTACTCAGCTTCAGTTTGATACTTGCCTTCTGCCTTCGTCCTTCCTCCAGCCTCGACATTAGCTGCTATTTGCTCCAAGTTTCTGTGACCAAACGGGAACGGCCGCGTGGTGGTTGTTGACCTTGTTAAGCGTAACGTCAAAGACGGATGTTCAGTGTCCCAACAGCCGATGACATGTCTTGTTGTTGTTCTTCTTCTTCTCCAACCATTTCTGTCGACCAATACAAACAGACGCACGCACTCCAATGACATGTCGTCTTCACGTTTTTGTCTTTTGTGTTTGTGCAGGGTGACGTTGCAGCAGTAAAATGTCTCCTGCTTACACGTGTTTTGTTCAGACATTCTGTGAAATAATTCAAGACGTTTTGATTTTTATTGGATTGTATATATATATACACACAATAGCCTACAGTATAGTTATTTTACTATACATTTCTCAGTAATTTTAAATGATTTTTTAAGTTTTAAGTTTTGTTGAATTTTACAGTTTATTCCATTAAATAACAGACAAATATTTGTAAAATTATGATACATTTGTGAACATATTTTAACAATAAATATCTGTATTTCTAATGTTTTTTGTAAAAGAACATAAATATAATGTTTTCACACGTATTTTCACAATTACTGTGATTTCATGTTTTTTTTCGTTGATTGTCCAGATTGTTTCTGTATACAGAATACAGAAATAAGCAGTAAAATTCTGTTATATTACATTTTTTTTTTACAGTGTGTTTAACATCTTTTGTGACAACAGTTCCTCTGTCCAAACTGTTTTGTTAAGTGACAATAAATCCACTATCCACTGTTGATTTTCTCTGAAGAGAAGTTAGAACTAGCAAACAGTCGAGAAATAAAGAAACAACTCACCAGATACATCACATCACAGAGCCCTGAGCTTCTCCCACTATAGTGTATTGGACGGAGATGTCCACTTCTGTGTCACATGGAAGTGGTTTATCCTGCTTCTTCACCTCCAGGGAGCTGGCAGTTTTAGCAAGAGGAGAGGAGGGTTCAGACAGCGACAGAGTGTGAACTCCACTCTCGTAGAAAGCAGTTCTGTAATTGGGGTACTTCAGTGATGTTTTTTTACTTATCTAAATCGTAGATAGGAGTAATTTTAATGAGTCCATGGTCGTTGATGTTGAAGACAACTTTGGAAAATGAGCTCAGGTTTTACAGACGAGGCCAAAATGATGCTACTGAAAACTTATTTAGGTTTAGCTTTTGGGCTTTTAAGTGTTGTGGTGTGACTGACAAATGTAGTTTAGTGAGCCTTTTTTCCTTACATGAAGTTTAACATCTCTGCTGCAGTCATCTGTGCTTAATGAGAATGTGGTGACACCGCTGCTGTCAGTTGTGAGATTCTGTAGCAAACGCGACGACCACCTTTCCCCCTCAAACAGGTACACTGGTATGTCAGGAATGGGTGTATTATTGTAGTGAATGGCTTTAACCTGTTGAAAGTACAATGATATACCAGTAATGCACATGATTTGACCCGACCTGGGTATTACACGACATAGAAATAATGAAGACAACATTTTGCACTGACTTGAACCTTTGGTGTAAATTTTGGGTGTGTCAATGACAGACAGATTTCCAAGAACATATGAGATCGTCATTCTCTTTTCCCTAGGATGTGTAATACCTGAATAGAGCAAACACTTCTATGTCACAACAATACAAATGTCATGTTACTCGAATAGATAAAATTGTTTTAATACAATTAAAGTAGGTAATTATGATGATTCTATAAGTAGAATAAAAAGGCAACAACAACAAAAAAAATGGACTTGCCTGTCCCCTCCTCTTCCACTTGGGCACTGACTTTTAAAACTCTTTGCTCTTCCTTTGGGTTGATTTTCACAAAAGTTGACATCTAGAAGGTAAAAGTGGTACAACCTGTCTTGTCTGCCTTTAAAGCACAATAGAGTGATAAGAGTAGAAATAGTGTAAAACATGTAATAGATTGGGTTGGTGTATTTTACAACATAGTTCATTAAATTTAAATTATAAACTAAAAACTAGTTTTTAGTTTATAATTTAAATTTAATGAATTTAAACTAGTTTAAATTATACCTATAACCGAGTTGCAACACACGCCAATCCACTTAGCGCAAACAAGGTTTCTAGCAAAGGGGTAGAACACCAAAGCATCCTCACAACACACACTCACACATCAGCTACCGTAGATAGTATATTCAAAGCAGTGGACGAAACTAAAGGCAGTCATCATCAACCTCTCTCTGATCAGTGGCACAGTTCCCTATTCACTGAAATGTGAAAACAACCATTTTGAATTTCCCCAACATTCAGATTTACCTTGATGACAGCTGTAAATCTTTCATTTGTCACAATCACAGAAAGAGTCTTTACCAAGATCCCAAATTACCTTGTTTTTCTTGCTTGTCTTGACCTCAGCATAGCTTTTGACACTACACCCCATCAGCTGCTCAGGGATTATTTTTCAAACGCAGCATCTGTGACTCCACAGAGTTCAGTGCTGCACATGATCTCATCATTACCACTCATTAACCTCAGCTTTGACAAGTTCTTTTTCTATTTAGTATATTAGGTTTTCTCAGTTGGCAGCTCGCGTTTGTTGTCACGATCATGTGTCAATAAACAGAGAGTGGTAACAGAGAAAATTTGCTGGTGAATTTAATTGTCAAAGTTATTAGCCCCTTAGCTGCTTCACAGAAAATACCACTTTTTGTTTGTTTGTTTGTTTGTTTTATCCCTGAAACACTATATCATCTTACAACACGTTGTTAAGTAAATGCTTTTGACGGTGATGATTTATTTGGACTAATCATATCTGCAGTGCACAGTATGCGGTGCTGGTTGAAAATATAGTCCATGAAGTCAAACTGGAGATTTGTCTGTTTTGCAAACACATGCTGGGAGCCTAATTAGCCAATGGCTGTAGCAATGGTGGGTTACCAGGGTCAGCAAGGCCTTCTCCACTGGCCTAAGGTCGATCAAAATCACTGACTTACATTTTAACATTTTCCCATTAATCGTATTATTTCCAGTAGCCTATAACTTTCGTGTTATGGCTTGTCTGTCTCTCAGCTGCAGTGTAACTTTGCGTTTGAAGTTTTATTCATTTATATTTTAGCCATCTTTTGGTGGTTGTCAAAGAAATCTGCCTGGGCCTTCACGATTAAAACTGCAAGTGGCTGAAACTTGAAATACATTGCACTGTTCCTTTAATCAGTCTAATTTCAAGTCTGTATTCTTAGGCCTTCTCTGTGGCCTATGGTAGTATCAGCGCTTTCATGTCCTCTGACTGGAGGCTCAGAGAGTGGTTAATTTTCATCTGTTGTGAGCTGCATAACTAAATCGTCCAGTTAACATTTTGATCCTAGAACTAGCTAGCCTGACCCAACCAGGAAAAGGTTGTGTCCACTGCTTTCAGATCAGCAACTATGAGCCCTATCCTTGACTGGTTCTGGGGGGAACTGTTCATTTCTGGTGAGTAAAGCCACTGCTGTCCTGTTAAAAATACATACCCATGGAATACATAATAAATAATATTTAGTTTAAATATGTTCATGAATGGGTAAAGCTTTTATTAAAAAAATTGTAATGTTAAGTGTTGTTAATAGTTCATGAGGGTTAATATAGCTTGATAAAAGAGTAGGGTGTAATAAACACATTTAAAAAGACACAAAGGCACATTGTTAAATATTTCATTTTATTTTGAAGAAGCTATTGGTGAAAGAGGAAGTAATGATTGAGGCGAAGCGTAATCTTGGTCTTTAATTGGTTAAGAGGTGATTGACAGGGTCAGACGGGAAGAGAGAGTGAGAATTTATGTGTGTGTGTTTTGTTTTGTGGAAAAGAAGAGAACTTGACCGAGAGACCAGTCACGAGGGAAACGCGTGACGGCAAGCATGTAACTCTTCAAAGATAATAGTTGTGAAGTGGTAGTGTTCAGTATTTAAGAGACCGTCTGCTCGACACCCTGGAGCTAAATGTTGAAGCTACTTCTGTTTGGTGTACAGCTTAAGACGCTTCTGCTCGAAATTACTGTTGTAGCTGCATCGTTGTTTAGCTTAACCTAGCTACTGAGCTAATGTGGCATGTATTACTCGCATTCGCTAGCAAAGCGAGCGGACTTGGCTGTGCCCGGTGGTGTCAACGCGGGAACCGGAGGATTTAACTCGGCTGCCGCCGATGTGACTCTGCGTCATTGGACATCGTCTCGGACTGCATAGCCAGGCTCCCTCACTCTCTCACCCACCTGCTTCCCGTCTACCTGCCGCATCGCCGTCCATCAGAGGCTCGGATCCGGTAACCGGCCGCCCTTTGGAGTAGAGGTAACACTTTTCTTTTATTGTTCTTGGATTGTTTGGTCTGGAACTGTGGATCTCCTCGTACCCAAGCGACACAATATCAGGCTTGTGCATTTGTGCGAGTGAGTTTGAATATACCACTGAGCAGAGTTTGAATATACCATTGAGAGAGTAACTCAAATGTAAAAAGAGTATTTGAATGTATTGTGAGTAACTTCAAGGGTTTTTGTGATCACTGAAAAGGGTATTTTGAAGCTTAAGGAGATTTAAAGGCCCTATGTCATTATTTCTCATTTTATTTTGAAACTAAATTCATTCTTTCCTTGAGTAAATAATTGACATTTACCTTGCTAAAAACATTTACCTGATTCAAGAGAGTTATTTCATGTTTAAAGAGACACTTTAGTTTAACCCTCTGGGGTCCAGAGTAGAGGTCTACCAATATGGATTTTTTTCAAGCCAATGCCGATGTTTTAGACGTTGGTCATGGCTGATATCTGCTGCCGATTTTGTTGCGGATATTTTTCTGGCCAATAACTGGAAGTTCACACACGGTTACTATCACCGCCACACACAAACAGTTCAAATTCTGCGACTGCGACCAAAGAAAAATAAAACCAAACTCACAACATCGGGGGTGATGGTTTTAATAGACTACCCTTTCGTAATGGCTTTGCGCGTTTTTCTCCTCTCGTTTTCATTGACCTCTTCTTAACCTTGCACTTTCCACGCTTTGGATCTGCTGTCCCTTAAATTCATGAGGTCAAAACTAAGCAGCATGGATCCTGGAACATTATATTATTTGTATTTCATAATAAACCTTTCTTAAGTCACCTTCTGTATCTGAGGTATCATCCGCTTCACAGGAGTCATGTCTCAGTGTGATGGATGAGAGGTCAGGACCTTCATCTGAAAAAAAAAAATCGGAACAAAACATGTCACCTCACTCACTCCCATCGTAGTCAAACTGTTTTAATTCTCATAATTACCTGTTGATTGAATGTACTGCCTACATACTATCAAAGTATCTAAATACAAATAATAGAACAGCTCAATCTGATAAGCTCAGAAAATTGCATCATTTTACTATAACAAATATTTTAAAAGCCGAATAGAAAAATCCATATCATGATTTTAAAATCAAGTCAAACTCACATTACAAATGCAATTGATATGTTATTCATATTGCATTTTGAATGCAATATAGATGATGCTCATATAGACATGTAATGAATGAGGCAAAATATACTTCGATGTTGACACCAATTTGCAAAAATATTGAACTACCCATTTAAGTATAAAAACAACCAACCGGCTCCCTTGTCAAGATACGTTTTGTGTTTTGTAAAATTTCATATTATTCATTTAACTCACCGCCTGTATCTGAAGTACCATTCTCTTTACACGGGTCATGTCCATCTGAAAACCATCAGAGAACATGTTACATTAGTCCCTTACCACCACATTAAGAAGTCATCTTTGACACATTAATGTAATCCAATTGAATTGTTTATTCCCCTATTTATGAAGCCTATAATGTTCTGTTTTTATTTACACTGCAACGGACATTTTCAATATAATCCTGTGTTTTCATATTGTGTATAATTAGGTGTAGTCTGTCCAGTTCATGTGTGTAAAGAGAGAACAAAACTTAGGAACGTCTCACTAAAACACTGTAGTTTGTAACACAACACTGCTTCTAATGCTACGTTCACACCAAAAGTGCAGATTTGCCTTGTAAATAGTTGTAGGCAACCAGTCTAATTCATTTTCAATGTTGGTAGAACTAGCAAATGTTTGTTAAAGACTACTGGGAAAAATGAATGTACACATCAATGTGTACACACTGTAAGACCAAATCAGCATATGTTAACCACGTATGTTGCAACTGACATGGAGTGAACAATATTAAGCCATAATACAACTTCAAGTAATAGTGACATTTTTTGTGCATGGAAAAAAATCTTGAGGAGGATAATTGTTTTTTCCAAGTGTGCATGTTCATGTGAGTGACCTATGTTTAAATATGTCTCCAAGCAGGTATTAAATGAAGCCGGCCACAAATGAGGGCCTGGGTTTAAACTGAGGAAATACATTTTGTTAACTGAATGGAGGTAGATAATATAGTTGGTTTCATCCTATCAGTAAAAGCTTGGATCCAGTCGCACTGGTTAACCTTCATTTTACTATAACTTAATGCTTAAGCTTGCTAAATTTTTCAGGATGATAGCTTCAGTGAAGTGAAGCTACATTTAATATAGAGTAGCTTAGCACATTACACTTCCAACTGAAGTTAGTTTGCCCAACATTGTTAATACTATCCTACAACAAGTCTTGCATGACAACTTTCTACCTAAGAAAATTAATTAATCTTGCACAAATATCATTAGTTACCGTGGAAGATTTAAAAAAAAAAAATTCTTAAAGCTTACCTTCTTGTATTGCTCTTCACAATAATGGTGATGCTGTCTCTGTCGCTCTGTCGCTCCACTCTCCTTCCCACTGTCCGTTTGTTGCCCCTCCCCCTGATGGGACATTAATTAAGACGAAGCTACAAGTCCAAGAGGACCACATAATATTCAACACCTCTCAGCTCTGACCTGCAGGTCTGCATCGGTGTTAAAATAAAAGAGGATTCACCTCAGTTAACTGCAAAATAAGTATTGTTATCAGAAACATTCTGCTCAAGTTCTGTCAGTGTTTTAGTGTGTTAAGCTATTTATTTTTATTTGTATTTTAATCTTTAACAAATAAATGTTGTCTCACTTGGATTGTTAAGGACAGTAACAGATTTTAGGTAAAAGAAAGTGTTCAGGTGTTTTTACTGCTCTCAAATGTAGAAAGACAAAAAAATAAGACATACAGCTTAAAACTAAAGTTCTATTATATACATCTATCACATAAGGATTATGATAAGCATTCCAGTTTGGGTATCAAAGATATACTTACACATAATGTGTATGTCACTTTAATGCTACATCTGGTTAAGACGACACAATCGTGCTATCTAGCTTGATAACAACATAATACTGAGAAAATAATTCAAAACTTTATCGATTATTTTGTTCTCTTTGCGGTAATGAATAAGTAGATAAGCTTGCAAAGTAACTAGCAATGAAATCAGTGAAGTGATGTAAAAACTACAAAATTCTCAAGTATTGTATTCAACAGTATACTGTTGAATACTAAATCTGGTGTATAAAGCACGAGAGGCGCCTGACATAAACAAGAAATTAAAAAATGTCTGATGCTTTACATCAAGCATGATTAAGCATAACTAAAAATGTTATTTGTCCTTTTCTTCATTTCAGTGTCCTCATTAGTCAAGCATGTCAAAGGCCAAAGATCTATGTCCTCACCTATATCGCCACTAAAGCCAATGTTTGATGCATGCTCATTGCTATGCTATCATTGCTATTCCTCATGTGTGATGACAGCACAGTACATAGGCATTTCATGTAACCACAGCTATACCTGACTAGGACTGTGTTAAGAGGTTAACGAAGTCATTTATCTTTTAACATATGAAGATTATTGCATAATGACGTCGAGATCACTTTGTGCAATGCTGCATTGTGGCGCTGCTGCGGGAGTGAGGGAACAGCATAAATATAAAATAATATCAAAGAGCTATACATTTAGGCATGATGATGACTGACTCGGGATTAGGGTTAGAGTTCCTAAAATATGGCAGTTTCTTTACAGTGCGAAGGGAGGACAGACGTCAATGAGATTCTTAATTCCCCATATATAGAATAAAGGAACATAACATTAGCAGTATATATTCAATATTCTGCATATGCAACACATATTATACACGTCAGTAAAAGGGCACAAAGTATGACACAATCCAGATCACTTTTTCTTTGGGTTTAGTGTTGTGCTCTGTTCCTCTGACATTTATGGTGGCATCCAAATTCACCTTGTTTTCTGTTTCTCTACCTCTACCTCACCTCCACATGTTCTGCGTATAAAAGTTTATACGCAGACATTTGAAGTTTCACACTCAAGTGTAGTACAGTATGTTTACCCTGTGTTTACAATGGACATTTAGGCCGAGCTTCTCTGTCATGACCCTATATTCTCTATTAGGCCCCCTTCACATTGCATGAAAATCCTGCTTGGCCCTGGGTCTTTGTGTTTTTTTGTGTTTTGTGTTTGTTTTGTTTTTTGTTTTGTTTGTCTTTTTCAGTAGTGTGAAAAGTCCCGTTAAATTCTGCGTTCAGATTTTGCTACTGAGTAGCCTGTCTGGCTGTCATTGTGTAAATTGACCCTGCACTATCATACTATTTAGTATGAGAGAAAAGGAATTAGTATTTCCCATTATTTAGTAAGTCAGATGCAGTACGTCAAAAGTACCAGGATGTTCTCATACATCCAGTCATATTTTGCAGTATGCATGTCAGCATGTGTCTCTGGCCATTCTGACCCTCAATCCTTTGCGCAGCAGACTGGCTGAACTGTGTATACAACCTATGCCCACATATACCACAGAATTTAGTGTGTCCCAATTGTATGTATAGCCTACTGCACGCTACACACATATACTGTACTTTGTAAGGGAATCTATACTACATACTAAAAGTAAATATTAGAAGTATGAGATTTGGAGCTTTTTGTGTCTAGGCCGTGCTGACGTCTGCTTTGAGTCTCTGCGGATCTCAACATTGACTGTTATGTATGCATTGTGCCCGACTTGTGGAGGTGAAGAAATAATTCCATGTCTGCTTATTAATATGCTGATGGGCCTAAAAGAAGTGCTTTACATTGACTATATATTATTAAGATAGGCATGTACATGGTCAGATATAATATATAGGTGATCTGTGATTTATAAACATTGATTATGTAACCCAGTTTAAGTAGCATATAGCAAAAATTAGCCTGTAAAAGAAACACTCATATAATGAGATTTGTTAAAGCATCTCATGAAAAATGCACAAAATAAGTTCAACCTGCTTGAATGAAAAGAACAGATGGAAGTACTGTATGTGACAAATACACATAGAAGGAAAATGAGAAACATTGCTAAAACATTAGCAGAAGATATGTTCGAGAGAAGAAAAACAAACAGAAACCTTTCTCACATCTATGTACAAGGGCAGAGTTTATTATTTACTATAAAAGTGATTTTAAGTCAGTTATGATTCTACCGACAGCTTTATTCAGTTTGTAAAGTACCAATCTATGTGATGCATTCATTTAAAAGGAGTGAACAAAGTGTCAGGAATTACAAAACCTGTACAGCATTGTCTTAACATCATGGGACATTAACAGCTTATAATGACATGCTAATGTTTTAAAACTATATCATTTGATTTATGTTTGGTGCTTTTCTTATGTCCAAGTTGTGGTAAGGGTTAGTGTTTTTAGGACACATTACAGTAAACGGGTTCTGCAACATGCCCTTTACACAGCGTGGGATGTTTGATTTGGACTTGCAAAAGGCCTTTTACTTCATTACTAGCGTAAAACCAGCGTAAACAATTTGAGTGAGCAAACACTGGGCCAGATCTATTAAAGGTTTACATGTATAAACATAACATCATAACATCTATATTTAACACATTTCAAAAGGACGTGCAAACAGTTTGTCCTATTGGTAATTGCACATGCATGGATGCTGATAATGTAGCGAGGAGGAATTCATGCATTTTCATTTTGCAACTAAACATCCCATGAAGCACATTAATTTTTTTTATTCAGTAAATATCCAAATGCATCAGATGTATCAAATAAATAATTTGCGTGTTTCATATGTACTTACACCATAAGAAGTGGCAATGCTTCCACACACAAAGTCGACTGTATCCACTGCACTGCTTTCCCCAGTAAGCTGCTTTGCTGCCAGCTAGCCTCCCAGGCTAGCCTCTTGGGAGCAAACCCGATAACCTGCTATCCAACAGGGAGCAGTGGATATGTCGGAGTTCTTGGCTGCAATACCCGGGCCGAGCTGAGTAGATGCAAATCTCCACTTGTACCCATCTCCCTGTCGCAAGGCGCAGACGTGGGATGCAAGGGCATTGCCATTGCACATTCCATCATAGAGGGAGATGTGGAGAATGAGGAGGGGGAGTTGGCTGACCTGGAGCTCCTGCTGTCCAACAACGAAGATGAGGAATCCACCTTTCTCACCTGCTCGCGTGGGTCTGTGAAGTGTCTCAGCGAGAGACGGGCTAAGATGGTGGTTTGAGCTCACCAACCTGACAACCAATGAAAAGGAGGAGCTCCTTGACACCCTTATCGAAGGGAGAATGGTGAGTGGCAAATGGGGTTCTCACTTGAAGTCAACCCACATAAATTATCTAGACTTGCTGGCAGTCCAATCAATCAAAAATTCCTATATTGTCACTCGTATAAGTACCAGCAAAATTAGCCATCAACCTATCCATACATATACAAAACATACATACGCTTTGATAAAATGGGGGGTAGATAGGACAGGGATGGAAAAGAGAGATGCAGAGTGACGTGAGGAGAGTGGAGGAGAAAAAAACAATCCCCATACCATGCTCCTCGAGGAGTACAGTGTGGGAACATGAAAAAACCTCAGCAACATAAGCTGGGGGGGTAAAAGCCGCAAAGGCGTTGGATGTGGGCCTATGGGGGCTTGATTGCATATCTGTCCATATGTGTGTGTCTCTGTAAGCCTGGAGAGAGTCGCTTCCACCTGGCATCACAATCTTGGTGCCTCAGTCCAGAGACAACCTTGGTTGGGCTCCAAACAGAGTTGACTATCAGCAGTTGTCCATGGGAGTGGGGGCAGGAATGCAAGAGCGTCTCACTGCAGTGATTTTCCGGGGAGTTGTTGTTCCAACAATGGCCTTGGCCGGCCTTGGCTGAGTTCAGTGCTGTTAGGGCACAGAAAACAAATAAGATTGCGATTGTTTGGTCTTGGGGCGAGTAGACGCATTCTTTTGCATGACTACTCTGTTTGTCCATTCTGGTCTCCGAATCGATCCATTCTCTTTTGCAAAGCCAAAAGCTTCTCCATGATGTTGCACATATTGCGATTCAGGTTCAAGTTCTGAATTGCCACAGTCTGAGTGCCAACAGCTCTGCCCATTGCTTCAATCATCCCTGGCAGCTTTGTGGGGCTTTTGACAGCTGTCTCCGTTCTTTGATTGGGCAATACCTAATCCAGTCAGCAAAAGACCTGAAGTCATGGTTCCGAATAGGTCTTCAATGTGCTCCACGGAAAGAGTCGCCAGGCATACGGCCCGCCACCTCTCTCATACGTCCATTGTGTAGCCAGCTGCAAACGTTCCGGCAGGGCAGTCCGGCTCCCCCAAACCCAGGCTTCTTGTCGAAAAAAATTGTGTCAATTGTGTTGACAGACCAGTTTAGCAATTCCATGATTTTGTGGTTTCTTGGGCAGTGCAGAGAGAGTATAGACAGTAGACAGATGAGACAAGAGTAGCAAAGCAGGGAAGATAAGGGAGACGAGAAGGAAGAAAAATGCGACCGCCTTCTGTGAGAGCTGACAAAGAACTTGGCTTTGAAACATTTTCTCCCTTGGTTGAGGGGTCATCACGTCCTGGTGAGGACAGACAGTTCCACCATTGTGGCCTACATCAAAAGACAGGCTGAGGTCTCCCCAGTTGCATTCACTGGCACACGGACCGTTTATCTGGAGCAGTGTGTACCTCCAGTCGCTGATGGCTACTCATGTTCCTGGCATATTGAATCACGAGGCAGACTGAGAAGCTTCCTGCCGAGGTCGTGAGGGGGATTTGGCAACGGTTCAGTCAGGCATCCATGGACCTTTTTGCCTTGAGGAAGAACGCCCAGTGTCCCTTGTTCTTTTCTGTTTCATCAGAGAGTCCCACTTGGGGTGGACGCACTGGCGGACGAGTGACCACTGACTCTTTTTTTTTATGCATCTTCCCCAGTGGTCCTCATTCCTCCAACCTTGGCCAGAGTTTCTGATTCTAGTAGCTCCATGGTGGCCAGCAAAGCACTGGCTGGCAGAGATTTTTTTTAACTCCTAACCAGCCCTCTGTGGGCACTCCCACTTTGACAGGGACCTGGTGTTTCAGGCGCAGGGAGAAATATTCCACCCACACCTGGAGGGGCTAGCTCTGTGGGCCTGGCCCGTGAGTTGTTTGACTTGAGCTCAGTTGATCTCTCTCATAATGTTAGTCACAATATTCAATGTTTCAATCAATTCACTCTCAGGTCTGTCGACTTCATGTTCAAGAGGTGTGTGCTGTTGTATGCTAGGCCTCACCTCACATTTTTGTAAGATTTAATAGGTGTTAGTAGGTTTTGTAGGATGGAGGTTATGGCACCAACCTTGCCGTATTCCGTCCTTGATGCAAGCTCTTTTTTGGGCATCACATACCACATACCACATACCATGGCTCTTGTATCAGCACGTAACCAAGAAAATCCTACTAGAACAGCTGTGATTTATATGACGTTCATCAGTCAAAGGAAGTGAAGACGGGCTGTTCATCTACATATTATTTCTGATAAATATGTCTGATTGGATTTCAGTTGTATTGCATAGGTTGGATTTTTTTTTCCCCACACATTCACATTTAATGTTTGTACCCACTGCACATAATATGTATTAACAAAAAGACATGGAGATAAGTAACATGAGTATGAGATATTTTTAATAAAATGAGGCTGTGTGCATTGTACTGGATTTAGTGAAGACGTCTCTTCAAGCTGCAAAAGAAAAAATACGATTATTACAAATAACCTAAAGATTTATGGCCTGCATTACCGTATATGTTGACCTAATTTTAATTTCATAAAATGCTTTAGTTTTTACGCAGATCTCTTGATGTGGTAAAAACTGTCTATGAAATCAATGTTGCAAGACGCTTTGTTTTCTTCTTATGTGTTTATACAGTTGTTACCTGTAGCGCACGTGTAGACATAATCTGTTTCAGCCTGGTCACCTGAAAAGAAGCAGAAGGAAAAAGTATGGAGCGAGTCATTTCTATCATTACACATTTTTAAATGTCCAACACATTTAAATCTACACTT
The DNA here is from genome assembly GCF_022458985.1 of Mugil cephalus. Taxonomy (NCBI): domain Eukaryota; kingdom Metazoa; phylum Chordata; class Actinopteri; order Mugiliformes; family Mugilidae; genus Mugil; species Mugil cephalus. Next base: position 18,017,756 of record NC_061778.1, on the reverse strand, counting down.
CCTTTATAGTACACTTGGTGGAGATCTACTCAACAAAAACCTCAGTGTTTTACTGTTTATAAAAGGTTTTAGGGCTTTACTTGGCTGGTAGTAGTCATAAATCTTGACCACAGCTGCCTTCAGGTTCTCCACTGGAACCTCCTGTATGAGATCTAAGATGTGGATGGTGGGTATGTCCTTTGTCAACTGAATACAACACAAAAAAGGACAACATAATCAGTAACAATTTAAAACAAATCCTCATCTAGCATTTCACACTGTGGATTCTTCTCACCTCTTGGAAGTAAACCAGGATATGATCTTCCTTTTCTTCAACACGATCCACCAGCTGGGTAGTTTTGAGCTGTGAGGACGACATTCAGTTAGGTCATTGAACAACAATAAGTATAAACTATGTACTTTTTATTCAAGTGGAAGTCCCTGTAATTAACTTACTCTCTTCAGAGACTCCGGGTCTGGAACAAACCCAGAGAGCATTTTGATGTCCAGGATCACCATGTTTGAACTGCTCTCCTTTCCAGTATACCTGTAGTAGAACAATAAAATGTGATGTTGCTTATACATAGATGCTTTTCATTGCATAACAACAACAATCACAATTCTCCCATGTCCATTCGTTTGACTGTTTTTTAGGTCCATCCACTAACTTCTGCTACACAGTGGCAGATGCAGCATTCCTCTATCATATCTGTAACCTGCTTGTTGACAACTTACAGTGACGTGAGCGTCAGTGTGAGCTTTGGACTTTTAGCTGTGTCAGTGCAGGTGGCCTCTGGTTTCACTTGTACACTGAGAGTGGTGACATCAGCAGGAGTTGGGATGTTGTAGTGAAGAGAAAGCTGAGAAACAGATAACCAAAACAGACTCAATATTCATGATAGTAGACATGAGACATCAACAGTTTCTGTTGATCAGTGAGAGTGTGGTTACCACTTAAACTAACTGTATAAGAAATATATAAATATCATATATGTAAAATAAAATATATTTAGTTCATAAAATCACTGACCTGTACTACAGCACATGCAGTGCCCTTCACCTCCACGCTGTACTTTCCTCTCACATCCCGCAGTGTCTTCTCCTGGTAGAGCAGTTTGTTGTTTGGATTGACATCAAATGTCAGCTGGTCACTGGGGCCCTGCACTGTTACTGTGCTTGAACCCCCAGGACTGAACACCAGGGTGGAGTAGAGAGCCAGAGCCTGAAGAGCCACCACTGTGTCCTACAACACACGTACACAGAATTTTTAAAAATTCATATATAACCTATAATCCACTCTATTACTACTACTGTTACCTTTGTAATAAATAATAATAATAATAATAATAATAGTAAATGTAAAAAAAAAAAAAAAATGTCCCAACCCCACACACACATTAGAAAATTTGTGAAACGCATAAAATCCATTTGAATTAGCCATTTAATCTATTATATGGAAATGTTGTCCTCTTGCTAGTGAATAAATGCTTTACATTAGACAGCCAAGAAATGTAAAGTTAATATATTAGGCCTAAGGTTGCCACTGATATATCATTTAACATGGTTTTCGTTATATTTGTCAGATTGTGACAAGGTCTTTTACACAGTACCTGTGTGGAGGAGAAGCCTCCGTAATAGTTCTGCTGCCCCGCCAGCCACCTGACAATGCTGGAGGTGTATCCCAAGTCTTCAGCTGTGGGGGAGGCACTCAGTTTGGCCATCAGCACATAGGAGCTGATCTCCACAGAAAGGGAGGCTGAAGTTTCTGCTGCTGTCTGGGACCAGTAGAGGAAACCTCCTAGAAATGGAAACAGTGAACGATACACTCACAGTAACAAAGGCTCAATGATTTCCCTGAGGAGAAGGACTCACCTTGTTTTACTGCAACCTTGTCTAAATGCTGCAGAAGTAAATCACGCGTCTGGATGTCTCCTGCCAGGGTGAAGACGTACGCCATCAGAGCTGTAGTGTAGGTGTTGCTGAGGTCAGTGGTGGATTTCTTAAGGCAGGACAGACTCTTGCGCACTGCAGGATTCTTAATAAAATGGTAAAAAAAAAAAAGATTTGATCAACAAGTACTGTCAGAGTGAATCACTATATTCCCATTATCGACCTAAATTCAGTATCTTCTGATTATTTTTGGTAGGATCGCCTCTATTTCACCACATGGTGCTTTCAGAGAATAAAAGAACATGATGGCATTTATTGATTAAACTAAACAGCAGCTATAGACTACAACTAATGCTAATAATTGCCCCATGTGATTAAATGTTTGCTTGTGCAAATATGTCTTTTGGTCATTACTATTAATAGTTGGAGTTTTTTTCTTCAGCCAGATGAATACTGAAATTGTTTCATGTTTGATATGATTGTGGATATGGAGAGAGATTTTGTTTGAGTCTACTCACATCTACAGGCATATTCATTTCCAAAAAGGCCGCAGCGATGTATGCGCTGAGAGTCACTTCGTCAGAAACACCACCCTGTAGAGAGAGAGCATCATACGGTCTTTATCATCACTATGACTGCCTATTGCTTACATGCATATTGCAAATAGTGATATTTTCCTATTATTTCAAATACATTTTAATCCTGAGTCAATGAAGGGGGGCTCTGGATTAAATGCTCCTAAAATGAACACTTTCATACTCTAAAGGAACTATCAGCTCACCTTCATCCTGTTGTTGAAAAGTTTTCCTGACTGTTTGAAACAACCATTTTTCCGTTGTTTTTGTTTCAGCCATGTAATCGACTCATCAATGGTATTTGGATCGATGTAGACAAAAGACTGAGCTTTGGCAAACGATCTCACGACAAAAGCAGTCAGCCTGTAGGAGGTAAAACAAAGTTATGAAAGATATTTAGAAAGATAACTGTCATGTTTGGATTATGTCTAAATAGCATACAATTCACAATTTAAATATGTGGAGTAAAGCACATTTTCCTAGCATGCTAATTTCAGGGATGATGTCAGGACTATCTCTGGTGAAAGTTTAAATGTTGTTTTCTCAGCTAAATTGTATGTAATGCTATGAAATGACAATGGTTTCACACGACAGCAGACACAATAATTCTGTGTGACTGTTCTCACCAGGTGTTTCCAACTCCTCTTCCAAATGTGCTGTATGCACCTAAAACATCTTTGTAGTTCAGCTGTCTCTGGTAGCCTGCACAATTAAAATGCTGTGATTAGGGCGAGAATGATACACATATTTTCAGATCTGGTACTATATTCTGGTACTATTTTCCTCATCATCTCTCAACTGTGAGCCACATATGAGGAGTTGAAGAGGGCAAACCAATGACATGCAAAACGAATAAACACGAACCAGAAACATCAACTTCCTCTCTCAGCTGCATTATAAAACTCACCACTGGTGAGGAAGTTGGTAGCTTTTTCCTTGATAGCTGGCGTCAGCTGCTGTGTGCCTTTCAGGTATTGGAGGATGTAGATGTTGGGGGCCAAGAGTGCCATGTTCTGTTCTCCACATCCATATGGCATCTGCAGCAGCCCGTCTAGGTTCTTCAGGGCCCTGCCGAGGATGTCGCCTGCACAAACGCACAGACTTGTTTAGACTGAACATATAAAAGCTGAAAGCCTGCTGGCAGACCAATAGGTTTTTGGGGAATCAATTACGCTGACTGATCAGAAATTTTAATGTGACACCCAGCTGAGTCACAATGCTGGCCAAGCACAGACAGCTCTGAACACCCTAATTTATACTGTAGGAACAGTGACAGAAAGCACTCTGAGACTTGAACTGCCAATGCCTGACCAGTACCGTGTGTACCAGGAGACTAACTCAAGAGATGACTTAATCCTTGGAGTGGATACTACTATGTGCTTAAGTCTGAGGACCAGTGACCTACTTGTCTGGCACCTAGGACACACAGTTTACCAGAGCACATTGGCCACCACAAAACATTGCTCAGCATGTTAGAATGACCTGCCTGAAAGTCTGACCAAGCTTTTTTGCAGAGACTCCCTTGACAGCCCATCCCCTAGAACCCTTTCCTCTTTAACAGCTGCTACTGTACATGCATTGGGACATAGATCAAGCAGATTGGAGATACTGGACAAAACCCTGATGGATCAGAGGACCATCTTCCTAATATACAGCTGGACATCTCAACATTAATGCCCTCTTTTTCAATGTAGTTCATCTAAAAGACAAGTCATCCACCAACATCTGTAGTGGGTTTACAATCTCAGGGTAGATGTAAAGAATTGATGGACCTGTCAAATACTTCACCGCCATTGATCTGTGTGAGGTGCAGTAGTAGTCGCAACACACAGTGTTACCTGCTGGACATTGACAGTTGACTATAATGCAGTTTGGACTGAACGCAGCACCAGTCTTCCACCACAGACTGATGACAGTCCTCTATGTTTTTATGCAGTAACACATGGGGGGACTATGTCAAACATCCCTCATTAGTGCCCTAAAAGCTGAGCTTAACACTCAACACCAACACTTTATCTCTGTTGCCAACTAGGGGAGGGAAAAGTGCGTCCCCAAGCAGAACATGTACATGGAAGCTGTCTTGAACAGCCCCCTTACCCTTGCACAGTGATTGACTGTGAAATATGGTTTCCAACCTCCAAATCACTGACCAGCAAGAACCATAGTCTTATCTTGTTAGAAAATGTGTTACCGCTATCTAGTGCTACAAACTGCTTCCATCGTGAGTTCTAACAAAGATTTCAACCACAAAAAAATCAGTTTACCCAGGACTGATACTGAAGCACGGGCAGATCCATCAATCACGTTCTCAGGGAGCTGTATCTCTGTTTCCTCTGTCAAAGCGGCTCCTGTGTACAGACAGAAACGACCACTATACAGAGAGAAACTCAAGCAGCAGTCAAAATCAGTTGTAAATGAAAGGTGATCATTCTGGAGACTAGATGCTTCAACTTTGGTACAGTACAGTAAATGTAATAAAATGCATACATGAAATGACATTTAAAACACTTAATTGTTTTTATTTTTCATTACATGGTAATTACTTATTTCAGTTTTTGTGAATGTGTCAGGTTATGCCTGGTGTAAAACATACAGACCTTTTGGACAGAGCAGCCAGTTGTGCGTCTTTGACATTTCACTTCCCTCAGCCTGAGGGTAATGATGTGGGAAATAATATTTGTATTTGTATTTCAAGAAAAAAGTCACTTGATTCTTGGTCATTTGGTTTTCATGGAACCCACCTTCACTATGAGAGACTTTGTGACCTTGTCGATGCGACCTCTCTCTGGCACACTGACAATCTCATTGTCACATGACGCGTGGGATGCCACTGCTTCGGCAGTCACAGTCACATTCACAACCCCTATAAACATCAAAAAGCATTTTTGTTGTTCAGTAGTATTCTTTGGACTCGTTTCAACCTAAGCACAGACAGAACTTCATAGGAAAAATGTAAAATGGCTGTATTATTATTAGTATAATGCTATTATTACAATGTGTAAAGACTTGTCCTTTACCTAAGGTTAAAGGAATCATGGTCCAGCTGAGAGTCTTACGCTCACTGCCACACAAACAGGATGTGTACAGGTCACCAGAGAGAGGAGTGAGGGTGTAATCCGATGAAGAAGGCGTAGGTGTCACCGTGATCTGTTCAGGAGAGATTAAAGATACTTTACAACTAAAGGCATTCCTCTTTTGTTTTAAGGTAGATTTTTCTTCTTTGCACTTCAAGTTTCAAATCTGAAGCATGCAGCTTAAAAACTAAACAGAAAATGTGATGTAAAAATATGTTGAGGGCAGACTATGGTCAGCTTGTTACAACACTAAAGTTAGTGCAAAATCATCCTTACCATGAGGCAGCTGGTCAGGTAGTTGAAGACAGTTGCCTTCAGTTCAAACTGTTCTCCACGGACAATGGAGTAGGGCAGGGAGAGCTCAAGGAAGAAGGGCTGGAAGACGGTGATCTCTTTATGAGGAGCCAAACCAAAACCCTGAGGGGACAAACAGAAAGCCTCTGTCTCCCAGGTGGTGATGGTGTCTGGGACGGTGAGGGGCACATCCTTTCTTCCAGACTCTCTGGATAAGAAGATACACACAAACACATTCTGTCAGGTGATAAAATGGTAAAATAAACATAGGAAGGTCCATGTCCATCCTCTGATGAGTCACAACTGTGTTGGAAGCACAAGCAAGACCTACGCAATATTAGGAAGGTAGTCATAATTATATGCCTGATCTTTGTACATGATATAAGGCGTAGTTACATGTTGACCAGGAAATACAGGCATTTTTCACATATATAAATATATGGCGTAATTCTTACAGAAATCCTTTCTCATGTGAAAACACTTGAAAAGCTTCAAGTGCCTGTTCTTCAGAATCACAAATATCCTAAATATATAAGGTCTCAATTGCAATAGTTCTCAATTGAGTAGTTCTAAGCAGTGAGGGCAACAATCGTGACCATTCAGTCACTTTGTAATGATGCTCACCCAACTTCAACAAGGTCCCATATCCAAGTCTCAGGGAAGAAAGAGCGGGCTGTCTCTATTGGTGCAGGGGGTGCAGAAAAGCCTCTTGACCCACTAGCACCAGGTACTGCACCTAGTGCAACATGATGCATTCTGAGTATTTCAGGAGCCCCATTGAACCTTCGACCTGAATAGAAATCAAAAATATCTTAACCTGAAGCAGAGAACACCAGTGGCAAAGATAACTGGTTCAATGTTGGTAATTTCATGTGGCATTTGACACAGAGAAAATAGTCACCATAGAAGCCATGATGATATTCCCTTCCTTTGTACATGAGGCAGGAAGGCATTCGGATTAACAGGTTTGTTGCCATCTTCAGTCCTGCATTCTAGACAATGCACACAACATTATCGGCATCAGCATGACACAGTTCACTTTGGTCCTTAGATTTTAGATGAATTGATAATGTAAGAAGTACCTGGAAAACTGTGTGGGCATCCTTATCCTCCTTGCCTGGATATGGCAACACGTATCTTCTTGGTCTCACATGCATGCAAGTCACAGAATCTCGAACTTCATATGGTACAGAGGATGATGTCTTTACAGGCAGCAGATTAAATATCTGAAAATAAAATATGAATTGAAGATAGAGATGTCTCATCTCATCTTCTACTACCGCTAAATCCTCACTAGGTTTACTGGAGCCTATCCCAGCTGTCACCGGGCGAGAGGTGGAGCACACCTCGGATAGGCCACTAGTCTATCGCAGGGCTAACACAGAAACAAACAACCATTCGCACCCACACTCACACCTATGGTCAATTTAGAGTCACCAATCAGCCTAATGAGCATGTCTTTGGAAGTGGGAGGAAACCAGAGTACCCGGAGAAAGCCCACGCAGACACATGGAGAACATGCAAACTCCACCCAGAAAGGCCCAAGCTGGACTCAAACCGTCTCAAGATGGAGATCTTTATATTTTAATTTATTTACTCAAGAGAGCAAAAGAAGAAACGATAATCAGAACACAAGGTCAAGTTATTGAATAAACTGTAACATCCAGGTGACTGATGATGGTAAAGACCAAGCAGAAGACAATAAAGGCAAAGGATTTATCCATCCACTGGTGGTTGACAGCAGCAGTTACCTTGTCTGCATCCAGAGTCTTTCCTGGCTCCTTGATGAGGACACTCTGGTCAATAGCGCTCACACCGCACAGAGAGTCTGGCTGGGCTCTTATCTGCATGGTGGTCTCCTCTCCTGGGACAGCTGAAGACGGTGAGAACTCCAACGACACCTGACACACACGTCACACCAACTAGATTTTAGCAGTACAGGAGCAGAACTTGTGATCTTGCCACAAGTTCCAACTTTTCCACAAAGAACAACAGACTTGGTGAGTTCTGCATCCAGCGTGGGATTCTGGAAATAAACATGCTTTACCTTCAACGTACAAGGAAGTATAAGGAGAAAGACTGCATACAGATTACATTACATGCTTTCACTGACCTTATGACCGAAGCATTTCTCAGTGGAGAAGTCAGCACTGTGGGCGATCACATTCTCACTGGGGAGACAGAGTACGCAACAAGCTGGACTTCTGGTGCCATCTCTGGAGACACTCTGAGCTTAAAGGACACCTCGCCCTCACTCACTGCAACAACAAACCAGCTAAATACATTTCTGTTTTCTTTTACCAACCCTCATTCACACATGATCAGTCAGAGTTTACACACCTCCTTCAGCTTTCACTTGAATCTGTTTAACATCTTGTTTGACAATAGCTCCTCTGGACAAGGCCTGAGGGGTTTGAGAGAAAATCAGACAAAAAATAAAAACATCTTGTTATTGTTCACAGAGAAACCAGTGATTGTTCATTGCCGTACAAGACTAGCTTGTGGTACAATAAATCCACTATCCACTGTTGACACAACTCACCAGATACATCACATCCACAGAGCCCTGAGCTTCTCCCACTATAGTGTATTGGACAGAGATGTCCACTTCTGTGTCACATGGAAGTGGTTTATCCAGCTTCTTCACTTCCAGGGAGCTGGCAGTTTTAGCATGAGGAGAGGAGGGTTCGGACAGCGACAGAGTGTGAACTCCACTCTCATAGAAAGGCTCTCTGTGTCCAGGGTCAGACAATTGCGGTGTTTTACTTATCTAAATTGTGAAATTGAAACAATATTAATTGGCCAAGGCCATGGTGGTTGAGCGTTTCGGTGTGACTGACAAAGTTTGCCTTTTCACTTACTTGAAGTTTAACATCTCCGCTGAAGTCATCTGTGCTTAATGTGAATGTGGCGACACCGCTGCTGTCAGTTGTGAGATTCTGTAGCGAACGTGCCGACCACCTTTCACCCTTAAACAGGTACACTGGTATGTCAGGAATGGGTGCATCCTTGTAGTCTACTGCTTTGACCTGTTGAAAGCACAGTGATTTACCAATAATGCAAATGATCTGACCTGACCTGGATATTACACGACATAGAAATACTGAAGATATATTCACTTACTTTTCCTTCCACATTTGAACCTTTGGTGTAAATCTTGGGTGTGTCAATGAAAGACAGCTTTCCAAGAACATATGAGATCTTTATTCTCTTTTCTTGTGGATGTGTAATACCTGAGGAGCAAACACTTCTAGGTCACAACAGTGTGAATGCAACTATTCTGGTGTTTTCATGTTCTAATTTAGTTTGTAGAATGTAAATACAGAATAACTGGACTTGCCTGTCCCTTCCTCTTCCATTTTGGCTCTGAGATCAAGTGCATCTTCCACTGCCTTTTGGTCAATTGTAGTAAAAGCTGACATCTTGAAGGTAAAAGTTGCACAGCCTTTGCTGTCTGTCTAGAAAACACAGCAAAATGAAGACATTAAATTTTAAACAGACTGCGACACTTTCTTTCAGACATTAATATTACTTTATATTGTTTCAGAATTTTTTTTAGAGGGACTCACCACCCCCACTTAGCTCTAGCAGGATTACTAGAAACAGGCTGCAACACCAAAGCCACCATTGGGTGTCCCACCACAGCAAATTACCTAAACATCCTCACGTCTCACAGTTTAAGTTTGCTCATTTAGAGTCAGCACTCGGACACAAACATCAGCTACAGTAGATAGTATATTCACAGCAGTGGATGAAGTGAAGTCATCATCAACCTCTTTTGGATCAATGGTACAATTCCCTATTCAATGAAACTTGCCAAATTTGGACCAACTATGCAAAGACCAGGTTCTAACTTGAGCTCAATGTCTACTGGTGCATTTCAATTACAGAAGTACAGAAACAAGCCTCATTCAGGTCACAGCAGTCTCCCCCGTGTGACTGATTCTGGTCTCTAGCCTCTTCCTCCCTGACTCCAGCAAAGCCTTTGACACTGTTTTCCATCCTTGGTAATCTTTCTAGCATTGGAGTCTGTGGCACTGTCACCACTTTGTCTCCAGCAACACCGTCATCAAGTGTTACAACGATAAATTGTTCGACCTATTTAAACTGTCGGAGCCGCTTGGATGAGTGCTGAAGCATCTCAAACAAGCTGCCATGACGTGATAATTCAGAGTCTTCAAAGACAGACCGTAACCATAACAACTGTACCTGCTTTGTCTGTAAGTTGCATGGAGTTACGGTCTCTTGTGGCTGTTCAGCAAAAACAATAGAACCATACACGTATTGGCTGAGAGGTCGGCACACCTCAACTTTCACACTTCCTGGCACAGGCTGTCCATATGTGTACCTAAAAAAATGAAAACAGCAAAAATTTGAGTCATTCACTCACAAAACTGCATTTAATTAAGTTTATTTGACAGTACAATTTATCTTTGCTCGAGAAAGATGTTTACTTACTTGGCACATATTTCAGCATCAAATTCTTCCTGCCTAATGCTCACTTCTTCTGATACTTTTACTGTCACGTCAAATTTGGGTAAAACTTGTGAAATAAAGTGAGGAATAATGATGTTAGCACTTATAAATAATAAGTTTGACTCAGTGAACAAACCTGGAATTTCAAATTATAACACTCACTTACCATACTTTTCAACCTTGAAGTGGTGATATGTCTTTTCCTCACCCACTGACACAATGACTTGGTAACCTCCCTCTTTGGCCTCAGAGTTCAAGGTGTAGGAAAGCTGCAGTATTTTACCATTTGATGTTTCATTGAGCCACTGTCCAATTCTGTTTCTGTTAGGATCCTATTAAAGGGGATAAACAGAAGGAAAATGCTTTGAGGACACAAAGAGAGACATTGTGGACACAGGTGACAATATTGTTCTCCCTCAACCAGATTATATTCATGCTTAGCTAAACTTTTATTTAATAATGATGTGACAAACCAGCTTGGCAAGGTTAAACAAAGTTGAAGCTTGAACTTTTCTACATATTCATTTCAAACTACCTCTACTAACTTTGTTAATGTAATGTGAATTTCATGGAAGGTATTGTTATCACAGTCATAACAGATGGATTACCATCCTGGGTAATTTATAAGTTACTTCTTAAAATTAAAAGCCAATATGCCACAGCACGTAGTTTATACAAGTCACAGCAAAATTTGTGGGATAAATTAAAGGATTATCTCATTTTATCTTATATAAATGTTTACTTACCTGAAGTTCGATGGTGTGATACTGCAACAAAGAGCAAGAGATACGTATTAGAGAGAAAAGCAGTGAATGAGTGAGTTACACATTTGTTTTTTATTTAAGGCACAAGATGTAATAAGCAGTCTTGCTTAGCTTAGTTTTAGCTGCAAATGTGTACACAGCTCATAATTCAGTTTTTGTAGTGATATAAACAAGCCCTCCCTTTTAACTGAACTTTTTTTGTTCTTGGTTTCTGCAAGATACTATGGCAGCATTACAAAAACTGGAGCTTTTAAAACAAATTCAAAACGCAGCAGTGGGGTGAGGATTGATTTGGAACACAACAAACCTAAGACTGTTTGTAAAAGAGATCTAAAACAGGTCTACAACAGGGGGTCCGTGACCCCTAGGGGTTCATGGAGGTACTGCAGAGGGGACGCAAAATCTTTGGCTCATTAGATGTTTTTTTTTTTTTTAATTTCCCCCCAAAAGTCTAAATTTCTTTAGCATTCTCAGCTCGCTCCCATCAGCCAACTACTGAGACCAAAATGGATCACTTTGTCACTTGAACAAAAAATAGAAATAAAACAAAATGAGTATTTGAAATTGTGTATTATTTGAATATCTTAATATTGAATGCAGAATGATAATAATAATGTATGTTTATAAATGGCACTAGGCCGAGTTTAATATAGAACACATATAGTAGGTAGGGGGTCCCTACGTAATCTCTCATCAGTTTGGGGTCCCTGATCTGAAAAGCGTTGAAGACCCCTGATCTAAAAGAAAGGAGACTTTTGAACACTCACCAGTTCGTTAGACGGTCTGAACTTGGTGTCCAGTGTGATCACTCTGAAGTGTACTAGAAGAGATTACATGACAATCTCATCTGCATTAGTGTCAAAAGCCCTGACATGCTAATATAATTCATGTCAAGCTAACATACCACGCTGAATCCCTCTGTCATCTGTCTGATATTCCTTAGGATGCATAGCCTATAGTTTCCCTCTTATTTAAATAGCTACAAGATCTTCACCATCTGTCTACAGTTTCCAACAGACTCCTATTACTATTAAACTCCATCAAGTTTACAATGAATGTTCTATTCAGACTGAGAACTTCATGTTTTGTGCATCGCTGTATCCACACTTATCTTTGTTTCATTCAAATTCACCCAATTTCAGTACTACTATTCCACCATGCAGAGGGATCTCTCTTGAGACAATTGCATACAAACACCATATGAATATAGACACACAAGTCCTGTACTCTGTTTGTGTCGCATCGTTAAAACCCAGTCAGTTTTTTAAGCCTTTGCTCTGCAGCCATCTCTATTTGTATCATGAGAAGTTTGCCCATGCATTGTGAATAAATTACTATTTACAGCCCTAACATGTACAGTATCGTTGATCATACCTGTTTGTCCAGGGAGGTAGATTGGTTTATCCGTTTGGACGAATCTCATTAGTCCATAGGCTTTGATCATGACTTTCCTGACTTCTCTTGAGTGAAACGTTTCGCCTCGTACTTCCACTTCAAATTTTTGCACCTCCTCATTCTCCACTGAAGGGGCCTGTGAAGGAAAGACATCTTATAGAAGATGGACAAGAGGACCTTTGACATATGCTGTGTATGAAATCATTAGGTTTGTGGGTTATAAAATCCCATATGATATTTAAAGGTCCAAGTACAATGTAGCTCCGACTAGTGGTGCGACTGCATACTGCAACTGATTGATTTACCATCATTCATGCCTCCCTTTCCAGTTGAGCAGGAAAACCTGTGGCCACAGCCTTACCCAGCACAATCCAGAGAGGTACAATATGGATTTTGCATGGTACTGAGATTCAGCTGAGATTATCTGGTAATGTGAGGTATTTACGGATCCAGACAGATGCAGAGAAGCTGAAATATGTGTGTTCCACTGTTATTTTCCAATGGAGTGAATAATCTAATTGTTACAACAAAATCTTTACTCACCAAACTTTACTTACTTCACTAAAAACTAAAACAGGTAACTGGACAATTTTATGGATGGACTGCTTTTGTACTCCTGTGCCATTAATTCAGTCACTCATTGATCCCTAGGTAACATCTAACAAATTCTCTTATGGGTATAAAAGTGTGAAATGCATGTAAAAACAATGAGTGGAGCTGATGGAGGGAGGTAAAGCAGGTGCTGACCACATTGCCCAGGGTAAGCGTGGTGTTACAAACAAAAAAGGAATGTGTTCTTTGGTAAACACAGTCAAGCCTCTAGGTTCAAACAACCACCCCTGCCTACAGCAAACATATCAGTCGTGTCAAAAATTAAATCTGGACTTTACTTGGTACCAAAATAAACTGGACTTATCTGTTTATCTGAGGCATTCTTAAACCTTGTATATACACTCTGAAGAAGGGTGTTTGCCGTTGTGTCCATCATCTATTTTTTAGCACTAATGTTTTAAACTATTTCATCATGAACTGGCCGTCTCAATAAAGGGTTTTTATATATTTTTTTGTGCATTGGCTTTTCCTTTGAGCTGGTTTACTGCTTGACAAATAATTTAGGCTACTGCCCTCTGACATGATTTAGGTATTGTTATCCCATTTTAAGCCTACGAATATGTTAAAATGCACATGTCATCAGGAAAATTAAATTTCTGGGTTCTTTCAGAAACACGGTGGAGTCGTCATATTTACAAAAGGAGCAATCCCCTGCTATTAATCAAAACCCCTGTTGGGAGCTGACCTTAAACTCAGAGCAGATGTGAAACTCTTTACTGGATGATTTTGTGAAAAGGGTTGTGTTCTGCTGTTCGGACATCAAAGTGACAGTCATGACCAGAATCTCACTGGGCTGCAGGAGACTCGCACAGAACTTGGTGTCAGATCCGGCTTCAAGAACAGCAGGAACAGCCACCATGTATTGCCTACAGACAGACAGACAGACAGACAGATTCATGCATAGAATAGTCACCTTACTACATTTGAAATAGAAGAAATCTTAACCCGTGACTTATAAATAACAGTTCAAATTTGTATAACATAAAAAGAAAAGGTATTATTATTATTTCCTTTAGATACTTACGGTTCAGCCACCACTTGAGCCACACACATCCAACTCAAGAAGACAAACGGTGTCCATGTCCACATCTGGATCCCAGGATGACCCATGACTGAATGTGATCATTCTCTACTATGAGCCAGTAGCCAGTAAGACCCCACCCCTCTTCACCCACACACAAAAGGAAATCATTTACAGTTTTCAAGCTGTGTATGTAGTGTGTTAAACTGATCACAATTTAAGTGAAATGTTTAGAAAATGTATCCTATCTGGACTTATACTTTATTATTCACTATAAAAGTGATTTTAAGTCAGTTGAGTCAGTGATTCTACCGACAGCTTCATTCAGTTTGTAAAGTATGGTACCAATCTATGTGATGCATTCATTAAAAAGGAGTGAACAAAGTGTCAGGAATTACAAAACCTGTACAGCATTGTCTTAACATCATGGGACATTAACAGCTTATAATGACATGCTAATGTTTTAAAACTATATCATTTGATTTACGTTTTGTTCTTTTCTTATGTCCAAGTTTTGGTAAGGGTTAGTGTTTTTAGTGTGTCTTTTCAGAATCAGTGGGACACATTACAGTAAACGGGTTCTGCAACATGCCCTTTACACAGCGTGGGATGTTTGATTTGGACTTGCAAAAGGCCTTTTACCTCATTACTACGTCCAGCGTAAACAATTTCTGCACTGAGCAAACATTGGGCCAGATCTATTAAAGGTTTACGTGTCTAAAAACATGTGCAAACTTATTGCATCGCATCGGCATCCAGTTAGTGCGTTTACTTCAATAAATATGCAGCATGGGTCGTTTACACGCAATTTTACGTATGCTGGACAGAGAACATGCAAATATATTAATTTAGCACACACGATTTATCAAATCTCAAAGCAATTTTGCTTATAGAAACTGCATCTATATTTAACACGTCTCAAAAGGACGTGCAAACGGTTTGTCCTATTCGTAATTGCACACACATGGAGGCTGTTATTGTAGCGAGGAGGAATTCACGCATTTTCATTTTGCAACTTAACATTACTCCATGAAACACATTCCTTTTTTTTATTCAGTAAATATCAAAACGGATCAGATGTTTCAAATAAATAATTTGTAAGAAGTGGCAATACTTCCACACAGAAAGTCAGCTATCCTCTGAGCTGCTTTCCCCAGGCCCGCCATGCTAGGCTCTTGGGAGCAAACCCGATAACCCGTTATCCCAAAGGGAGCAGAAGATATGTTGGAATTCTTGGCTGCAACACCTGAGCCCAGCTGAGCAGATGCAAATCTCCACTCATAACCATCTTTCTGTCGCAAGGCGCAGACGTGGGTGCAAGGGCATTGCTATTGCACATTCCATCATAGAGGGAGATGTGGATAATGAGGAGGGAGAGTTGGCTGACTTGGAGCTCCTGCTGTCCGATAACGGGTCTGTGAAGCCCCTCATCGTCTCCCCTGGATCTCGACATGCAGGATATGTGCAAACACGCAGCTGCCTGACTCAGCATCCCTGTGGCTTGCTGTTCAGGCTGAGGTAAAATTACGGTTTGATGGCAAAAAGTTGCCAAAAGCCAAAAAAACAAAAACAAGTTTTGCTTGTCTTCCTGGTGCTACTTGATGAAATAACAGTGACATGGAAAGATAAGTCATACAGCGAGAAGCCTCCCTGATTCCGCCAGATCCTGCCTATAGAGCCAGTGGTTGCGAGCCACCTTACCTGAAGACCTCCCTGTCTTCTTTACCCTCGTCTCTCCCTTCCAAGACAGACTGCTTCCAGTCTAGCCTTACAGAGAAGTGCTACAACGCGGCGGCTCTGTCAGCAAGAGCCAGGCTAAGATGGTGGCTTGGGCTCACCAACCTCCACTCTAGAGGCCCCAAGAACCCATGGGCTGGGAAGCAGTCTCTCCAGGTCTGCTCTCCTTCCCCCACTACAGCAATGCTGAGAGGGAAGAAGCAGCTGGCCTGATAGCTTCTCCTCTGGCGAAGAGCAAGCTCCGTCAGCCCCCTCCACAGTCCGCTGACCCCATTCCCAGTTCTGTTTGTGATGGAAAATTGTATTTTATTCTTACTACTTCTTATATACACTGCCTATATTTGCTTACTTAAGTGACCTTTTAGCCTACATGAGTTCACAACAAGTTGAAATTAGTTCAGCAAAGTTCACAGAAAGTTCATGATGTCATATTGTATTTTCCACGTGCAGGTGTGCAAACTGAAGACCTTTAGTTGTCGCGTTTGACTTCGCTTACACTTCCTCTTGATCTTCTCACCTCCTGTCTAAGAAGAAATAAGACTCGAGAGGTGGAAAGTTCATGGAAAAGATGTGCAGACCCCGGGTTGGCGTTCATGTCACTGAGGGCTACTCATGTTCCTGGCACCTCGGTGTTAAACGCCACATTCTCAGGGGGTAGCCACGGTCCCCTGGGGTCAAATGAAGGCAGAAAACGTGTGAAATAGATTTAGTTTCCTTTGTTCATACACCATTTGAATGAAGCACACAAACTTTTTTTCTAATTATAGGTGCTTCAGCAGGAAACGAACACTTAGGACAAAACAACTTTATTAATGGATGAATTATTTACTCACCAAGAAGCCACCCATCGCGCCAACTGTATCAGCCTCCAGCCTGTTCCCAACCATGCTGTTGGTCAGAATGGGAGAGTTATGCGTTGAACGAGGCCACTTTGCTACGATGCTAGCGAGCTGCATTTGTGCATCACATATTGTTTAAACATTTATGGGATGAAAATGTTTCCTTTTGACAAAACAAATTCATCTTGTTGTGGCGCTTTTATAGCAATGTGTGTGCAGTCAATAGCTCCGATTACATCAGGGAAACTGGCTCTTGGTGCAAACTGCGCTTTAATGTTGACCTGTTCAACAGCATTGTATGGGAATTTTATGTACCTGGATGACATTCCGATGAAGGCGTCCCACACAGCTGGCATGGCTTGGGTCAGGGTTGACCGACACACTCCTGACTGGTCGGCCAGTTCCCTCTGGAAAGCCCCTGTTGCCAGGAACCCCAGAGTGGTCAGCATCTGTGTGGGCAGGACAACCCCTGAGTCTGCACTCTGTTGCGCTCTAGGGCCGGTTTCAGCTCTACCCACAGCTCGAGTAATACTGGCCTCGGTAAACAAAAACGACTCATGAGCCACTTGTCGTCGTTTGCGAGTAGATCTTCACATTCTCTAAACACACTCTCACGCCTAATGTTACCATTTGCGAGATCTTCTAGCAAAGCCAAGGCTCCCATTGTTAATACCATTTTCTTCATCACTTTATGGATGCTTTTATATCCACCAATGGTTAGAAACATGTGTGTGTTGATTGCGCATTAATGTGACTCTGATGTGCACATCCTCCGAGAACTACTTGATTTCACATTGACAGTTCCTCAGCGTCGCCAAAGGAACAATAGCTGTGGAAACCAGTGTACGCCAGCCATGATGTTGGCGGAGGTCACCGCCCATTTCCACAGTCAATTCACCGTTGATACATCTGAACGTTGACGTGGGCGTACGCCACGTTTCTGGGCGCACGCAACTTTGATACATGAGGCCCCAGGTCTCTCAGGCCTGGGGAGAAATATTTCACCCCACCTGGAGGGGCTAGCTCTGTGGGCCTGGCCCATGAGTTGTTCGACTTGAGCTCAGTCGATCTCTCTCACAGTGACAATATTCAATGTGCCAGGCACTCTTGGTGCATCCACAATGTGCTCAGTTTTCATTTGAGTGGACTAAGGTCAGTATGAGGTTATTGGGTGTCTCCAACTGATCTTGTTGCATTTCATTGTCCACCTTTCACCTCCGAGGAGCATCAGTATTTGCATACTCTGTGTTGGGCTGCATTGGGATTGGGTCCCGTGGGACCCAACTCAAATCTCGCGGGAGCTATAAACTTTGCAACGGGCGGGAGCGGGCGGAAAAAAAACAAACAAACAAAAACAAAACACTGCGGGATCAGGACGTAGCCAAGGCACAGGATGTCAACAAATGATGTCGAAAGGAAGCTCAAAGAAGGTATTTACAACACTGAGACAAAGCAAGGCAAGTCTGACATTTGGATAAACTTCTCAATTGTCTGTGACAAAGATGGAAACAAACTGGACATCATAAGTTGTAACAAGTGTCCAAAAAATACTAGTCTACAACGGACACAAATCCGGCACCTCTGGTTGAGGTGACACACCTGCTGTGTTCTCCAGGAAAACGAAACCACCCCATGAATCTCTTCTGTAGCCTGTAGCGAAGTGCATTTCGTTACCCATTTATATTGCACATGTGGTAACGGTATTTATTTGCACAACTTGCACAAATGATAGTAATAATCGCACATCGCACAACTTAATTTTATTTCTTAATATTTATTGAATATGTATGAGTTTTCAGGGAACCTGGTGACCGTGGTTGATTGCGGGCCGTCGGGCAGGTGTGGGAGTGCGCACTCGGCTCCGCCTGAAAGAAGAGAGGAAGAGTTAAGCTCTGTCAAAGTTGTGCACATTATTGGAAGAGTACACCGTAAGCAGTGCAGAAGTGTTTGTGAATATGTATGTGCAATATCATCAGTGGTAAATGAGCAAGTTAGTTCTATTGTGGTAAATTACGTTGTTTATGTTTCGCACTTACCTGTCCAGTCCGGTGTCTGCTCCATGGTGCGCGGCCAAAGACTTTCCTCGGGGGCACAGCACCTTAATAAACGTTCCAGGAGAGACCAAGTGACCGGATAGGAAGTGGGGGGATTTCAAATCATAGTGTTTATTTCTATTTATTGTATTTATATTTTAGAGGTGTATTATGGATGACAACAGTCTCAAAATTGAGCATTGTAAATATTATGTGTGCAGGGTACATTGAAGATTTGTCTACGCTTAGTTAGCCATGTGATAAATGTTAAGTTTACCTATAAAGTGGAAGAGTCCAGTGATTAATGCGGTGGCACAGTACTTAATGCGGCAGTTACCATCTGTCTGTGTTGCAGGCCTGACCACGAGAGACATGTCCCCCTTTGTTGTTGCTGTTATCGGTGGTTACTGATTAATAAAAAGAAAGAAAAACAGGAAACCTGACCATTGCCTAAACTTTCCTTGAACATCATCCAGTCGCTCACGGGTCACCGAGTTAACATAGCCTATAAAATGATGTGTTGTCTCCTGTGGGACGGGAGAAGACACGAAATCAATGCATTTCTATTACTGTGCAGGCTTAAATACTCAAAGTTTTGCGGGTGCGGGCGGGAGTGGACATACACATTGTGGGAGTGTAACACACACGTGGGTGCAGGCAGTAATGGTCAGAAATTCAGCGGGAGCAGACGGGAGCGATATGAAGAAAACAATCCCAGGCAGGGCTCTACTCTGTGTCCAATTTGTGCATTGCAGTTTATCTGGACAGGATTCAGGGTTTAAGACACAGTGACCAATTATTTTTATACAGCGTCTTTCCCACTGAATCATGGGGGCCATTGCCCTGGCTTATTCTAGCATGCAGACCACCCTCTGCTGGTCTCCATGCTCACTCTACCAGGGGTCTAGCGACTTCATGGTCTCTCTTTAAGGGATCTTCTGTTCAAGAGGTGTGGGCTGCTGCATGTTGGCCTCATCTCACATTTTTGTAAGATTTAATAGGTTTTATAGGTTGGAAGTTACGGCACCAACCTTGGCATATTCCATCCTTGGTGCTAGCTCTTCTTTGGGCATCACATCCCACTTGTTGCTAATGAGATCAGCTGTCTTCTTTACAGGCTTGTCTAACAATCCCAGAGTTGGTATTTTCTATGTTGAGGTTATATACTTTAAGTTCAGTATATGGTGCTCAAGTGCTCCGGTGGATTCACTGAGAGCGTTAAGTTATAGACATGGACAGCTCAGGAATAAAAGAGGTCTGGTCTGAGTGAGACACTAATCGTCATCTTCTCTTTGTCCACCTACATAATTCATGTTTCAGTGTGTTCAGATTTCCTCAAAGTCTGGTTCTGATATATCTGCAGGTGACAACCTACAGTATGGTTGCACCTGGGAAACATTCATTCGCACTGCACGACAGTGTCTGTAGGTGAACTATTCTAAGAACAACCACAATACTACAATCCAACAATAATTCACACACCTTATAAGTCGTTTTACAAACTGAGTTAAAGCTAAGTTTGATCTAAATGGGGAGTTTTAAGTCTGACCACAAAAGTAGAGAGGCGTCTGCATCCTGAACCCAACGTGGGAACTTGTTCCTCAAGAGATCGGGTCACGTGGCCATAGCTTCTGCTTGTCCACATGTGCCTGTACATGTAAGCATGAACACTTAAAGCGAAGCAATCAATTGGGATTAGCTTATTAATTTATTTGGACATCCTTCTGAACAGATCAAATTATAGACCAGAATCTCATGGAGTAGTAAATATTAGATTTACACAAAATCATTGACTCTTGTTTATGGATAAAACAACACTGAGCAAGGTTTGTGAGAAATTACACAACTTAATAATTCAGATCATTGGCCATTTAAGCTGCTGCAAAGGAAAGTTTAGACAAGACATGGATTCATTTTAAGGTATTCCTTTATTCATTATGACAGCGACGACAAAGTATTGAAAGTTTGTTGTTCATACATCTTGATACATAAAACTATATAAAGATGGTAAATTGTTGTATACAATTTATTATATATGACATTTTAGACAATTTCCTCACTCGCTCACTTGACTCCTCTTAACGCATGGCTCATCAAATGGTTTGCTTTTTTGAATACATTTATAATATATGATATGATTACAACTTCCCTTTTCCATCATAGAGAGAGATGTGGATAATGAGGAGGGAGAGTTGGATGACTTGGAGCTCCTGCTGTCTGATAACGAGGATGAGAAATCCACCTTTCTCACCTGCTCGCGCGCCTCATATTTCCTTGACTTGGAAATATTTTTTACTCTGTCTTTACAAAACTGTTCCAGATCTGTCTGTATAGGATTCAGGTCAGAGCTCTGGCTGGTGGGCTGCATCCTAGTCATCAGATAGATGAAGGTTAATTTTCACCAGAAGGTTATATGCTAAGGCAATTCTTGGAACCATTCATGCTTCTCTCCACCATCACTAAATCCCCAGATCCACTCCTAAATACTGTGACTGACACACAGTGGATACACAGTGAATATGATGTTGTTTAGTTGACATGCTGAGTGGCTTTTGAGCTAAACATATTTTTTATAGTTTGCAGTAAAAAGTTTGATCTTAGTTGCATCAACCAACATTTTCCCACATGGTTTTGGGAGTGTGGATATGTGTTTTTGTAAAGTACAGGCAAGTTTGTTTTCCATCTTCCAACCTAGCTCCACAGCTCAGACAGGGGAAACAAATGGTACTCGTCAGAAAGAGCCACAGCTCCTTTAATATTATTTCTGGCCTTCTGATAGCCTTCTTGACCACTGTCAAGTAAATAGATCTGGTTGAAACATAATAAGCTGTTTATGGCTCTTGTATCAGCACGTAACCAAGAAAATCGGCGTTCATCAGTCAAAGGAAGTGAAGACAGGCTGTTCATCTACATATTATTTCCGATAAATAAGTCTGATTGGATTTCAGTTGTATTGCATAGGTTGGGTGTTTCCCACACTTTCACACTTATTTAATGTTTGTACCCACTGCACATGTGACTGTAATAACAAAAAGACATAGAGATAAATAACATGAGTATGAGATATTTTTAATAAAATGAGGCTGTGTGCATTGTTCTGGATTCAGTGAAGACGTCTCTTCAAGCTGCAAAAGAAAAAATACAATTATTACAAATAACCTAAAGATTTATAGGTGGCAACGGCCATTCCGACATTAGGCCCCAATTGTCACATAACCCTTTAATCAAACGTCCCATCATTCCGAAAATTTTTGCCTCCTGAGGTCGGAATGGTGGTATGTTATCTGTTTTTAAAAGTGTTGCCATTCGTGAAATCTTTTGTGCGCCTTTACGCTGGCATCATATGCAGCATTAATTATTACAATTAACATGCCGAGATAGACAACTGTGACGCCCGCTCCATTAGCCAAAAAGTCGGAATCTGATAACAACATTACGATCACCACCACTGACGAGCGATCTCCTCCTTGTCCTTTTCTAAAACTGTTAGGTTATGATCAGACATTAATGACAGACAGCCATAGACATCGGTGCGGGCTCCCCGGGCACACCCCCCGCACCCCTACTCCATCAGCCTCCCTACCCACAGCACACTGAAATCTGAATTCAAACTCAATATGTCTGACTTACATTTATCTCACATAATGCATAGATATACAGTATGCTTGTGCAGCCTGCCTGGCTCCATGCAGCAGCCTGGCATCTGGCATAGTAATAAAGACCGTCGGCCGTAGCCTACGTCACACTGAGCTGTCAGATGCAGCCTGACTCCATCCATACTATGCCAGATGCCAGGCTGCTGCATGGAGCCAGGCAGGCTGCACAAGCATAGATATATGCATTATGTGAGATAAATGTAAGGTTCCGACGTCTATGATCAGAGTGTATGACTGAAAACCAGGCGATCAGCTTCCCGTTCAAAATTTAATAAAATGCTTTAGTTTTTACACAGATCTCTTGATGTGGTAAAAAGTGTCTATGAATGAATGTTGCAAGACGCTAGGGGTGGGCTATATGGCAAAAATATCATATCACGATTTTTAAAAAAATAAAATCACGATTTCGATTTTATCACGATCTCAAATTGAAAAATGAAAAACAGACAATTTAGTCCAAAGAACCTTTCTTAACCGATTTTATTTTAAATAGTCGCAGTTTTGCCTGCATGTGCAAACAATCAAGTTTAAGAGACGTGGCATGGCAGTGTTGTACAAGTATTTTTGGGTGGGCAGCTCTTACCGCGGGTCAACTACTTTAAGCAGGCGTTTGAACCTCTCGTTTTCTACCGTCTTGAACGGTACCATATCTTTTGCAAGATAAAAGGTAACTGCTTCTGTTACCTCTTTCCATTGCTTGCTTGACTTGTCATATGGAGTGCCTTTGTTAAATGCCTGTGTTATTGTTGACTGTTTTGGTCTCACGCTAGCTGCTTCCTCCGCCTGTGGTGCCGGTGCTGCCGGACCCCTCGCTGTTTGGCTCTCAGCATATTGTTTGGGATGCTTCCTCTTCAAATGATTGAGCAGGTTTGTCGTTGTCGTGTGCAAACTTTGCACAGAACATTTGCCTGCGCTTCATCAGTTGAGGAAAATCCAAACCTATTCCATATAATGGAAGTGGATTTTTATTTTAGTGACCAACTCCGTTTGGCTTTCAGCCATGGCTCTCCATACTGCTGCCGCTACATACATAATTAAAAAGGCGGGTAAGAAAGCCACTGCCTGTAATTCGCTATGATTGGTCGGTCAGGTTGACGACGTAATACGTCTGGTGTGTCGGTGCATCAGCACAGAACTGCAATTTATAGAATGTGCCCTAGACGATCCCACAATCTCTGCAGTTCGTCTTCACGTCGTAATTGTTCACGATTTAATATCATCATATCGCCCACCCCTACAAGACGCTTTGTTTTCTTCTTATGTGTTTATACAGTTGTTACCTGTAGCGCACGTGTAGACATAATCTGTTTCAGCCTGGTCACCTGAAAATAAGCAGAAGGAAAAAGTATGGAGCGAGTCATTTCTACCATTACACATTTTTAAATGTCCAACACATTTAAATCTACACTTCCTTTATAGTACACTTGGTGGAGATCTACTCAACAAAAACCTCAGTGTTGTGCTGTTTATAAAAGGTTTTAGGGCTTTACTTGGCTGGTAGTAGTCATAAATCTTGACCACAGCTGCCTTCAGGTTCTCCACTGGAACCTCCTGTATGAGATCTAAGATGTGGATGGTGGGTATGTCCTTTGTCAACTGAATACAACACAAAAAAGGACAACATAATCAGTAACAATTTAAAATAAATCCTCATCTACCATTTCACACTGTGGATTCTTCTCACCTCTTGGAAGTAAACCAGGATATGATCTTCCTTTTCTTCAACACGATCCACCAGCTGGGCAGTTTTGAGCTGTGAGGACGACATTCAGTTAGGTCATTGAACAACAATAAGTATAAACTATGTACTTTTTATTCAAGTGGAAGTCCCTGTAATTAACTTACTCTCTTCAGAGACTCCGGGTCTGGAACGAACCCAGAGAGCATTTTGATGTCCAGGATCACCATGTTTGAACTGTTCTCCTTTCCAGTATACCTGCAGTAGAACAATAAAATGTGATGTTACTTATACATAGATGCTTTTCATTGCATAACAACAACAATCACAATTCTCCCATGTCCATTCGTTTGACTGTTTTTTAGGTCCATCCACTAACTTCTGCTACACAGTGGCAGATGCAGCATTCCTCTATCATATCTGTAACCTGCTTGTTGACAACTTACAGTGACGTGAGCATCAGTGTGAGCTTTGGACTTTTAGCTGTGTCAGTGCAGGTGGCCTCTGGTTTCACTTGTACACTGAGAGTGGTGACATCAGCAGGAGTTGGGATGTTGTAGTGAAGAGAAAGCTGAGAAACAGATAACCAAAAAAGACTCAATATTCATGATAGTAGACATGAGACATCAAGAGTTTCTGTTGATCAGTGAGAGTGTGGTTACCACTTAAACTAACTGTATAAGAAATATATAAATATCATATATGTAAAATAAAATATATTTAGTTCATAAAATCACTGACCTGTACTACAGCACATGCTGTGCCCTTCACCTCCACGCTGTACTTTCCTCTCACGTCTCGCGGTGTCTTCTCCTGGTAGAGCAGTTTGTTGTTTGGATTGACATCAAATGTCAGCTGGTCACTGGGGCCCTGCACTGTCACTGTGCTTGAACCCCCAGGACTGAACACCAGGGTGGAGTAGAGAGCCAGAGCCTGAAGAGCCACCACTGTGTCCTACAACACACGTACACAGAATTTTTAAAAATTCATATATAACCTACAATCCACTCTATTACTACTACTGTTACCTTTGTAATAAATAATAATAATAATAATAATAGAAAATGTAAAAAAAAAAATGTCGCAACCCATTAGAAAATTTGTGCAACGCATAAAATCCATTTGAATTAGCCATTTAATCTATTATATGGAAATGTTGTCCTCTTGCTAGTGAATAAATGCTTTACATTAGACAGCCAAGAAATGTAAAGTTAGTATATTAGGCCTCAGGTTGGCACTGATATATCATTTAACATGGTTTTCGTTATATTTGTCAGATTGTGACAAGGTCTTTTACACAGTACCTGTGTGGAGGAGAAGCCTCCGTAATAGTTCTGCTGCCCCGCCAGCCACCTGACAATGCTGGAGGTGTATCCCAAGTCTTCAGCTGTGGGGGAGGCACTCAGTTTGGCCATCAGCACATAGGAGCTGATCTCCACAGAAAGGGAGGCTGAAGTTTCTGCTGCTGTCTGGGACCAGTAGAGGAAACCGCCTAGAAATGGAAACAGTGAACGATACACTCACAGTAACAAAGGCTCAATGATTTCCCTGAGGAGAAGGACTCACCTTGTTTTACTGCAACCTTGTCTAAATGCTGCAGAAGTAAATCACGCGTCTGGATGTCTCCTGCCAGGGTGAAGACGTACGCCATCAGAGCTGTAGTGTAGGTGTTGCTGAGGTCAGTGGTGGATTTCTTAAGGCAGGACAGACTCTTGCGCACTGCAGGATTCTTAATAAAATGGTAAAAAAAAAAAAAAAAAGATTTGATCAACAAGTACTGTCAGAGTCAATCACTATATTCCCATTATCGACCTAAATTCAGTATCTTCTGATTATTTTTGGTAGGATCGCCTCTATTTCACCACATGGTGCTTTCAGAGAATAAAAGAACATGATGGCATTTATTGATTAAACTAAACAGCAACTATAGACTACAACTAATGCTAATAATTGCCCCATGTGATTAAATGTTTGCTTGTGCAAATATGTCTTTTGGTCATTACCATTAATAGTTGGAGTTTTTTTCTTCAGCCAGATGAATACTGAAATTGTTTCATGTTTGATATGATTGTGGATATGGAGAGAGATTTTGTTCGAGTCTACTCACATCTACAGACATATTCATTTCCAAAAAGGCCGCAGCGATGTATGCGCTGAGAGTCACTTCGTCAGAAACACCACCCTGTAGAGAGAAAGCATCATACGGTCTTTATCATCACTATGACTGCCTATTGCTTACATGCATATTGCAAATAGTGATATTGTCCTATTATTTCAAATACATTTTAATCCTGAGTCAATGAAGGGGGGCTCTGGATTAAATGCTCCTAAAATGAACACTTTCATACTCTAAAGGAAGTATCAGCTCACCTTCATCCTGTTGTTGAAAAGTTTTCCTGACTGTTCGAAACAACCATTTTCCCGTTGTTTTTGTTTCAGCCATGTAATCGACTCATCAATGGTATTTGGATCGATGTAGACGAAAGACTGAGCTTTGGCAAACGATCTCACGACAAAAGCAGTCAGCCTGTAGGAGGTAAAACAAAGTTATGAAAGATATTTAGAAAGATAACTGTCATGTTTGGATTATGTCTAAATAGCATACAATTTACAATTTAAATATGTGGAGTAAAGCACATTTTCCTAGCATGCTAATTTTAGCGATGATGTCAGGACTATCTCTGGTGAAAGTTTAAATGTTGTTTTCTCAGCTAAATTGTATGTAATGCTATGAAATGACAATGGTTTCACACAACAGCAGACACAATAATTCTGTGTGACTGTTCTCACCAGGTGTTTCCAACTCCTCTTCCAAATGTGCTGTATGCACCTACACCATCTTTGTAGTTCAGCTGTCTCTGGTAGCCTGTGATTAGGGCATAATGATACACATATTTTCAGATCTGGTACTATTTTCTGGTACTATTTTCCTCATCATCTCTCAACTGTGAGCCACATATGAGCAGTTGAAGAGGACGAAGTAATGACATGCAAAACGAATAAACACGAACCAGAAACATCAACTTCCTCTCTCAGCTGCATTATAAAACTCACCACTGGTGAGGAAGTTGGTAGCTTTTTCCTTGATAGCTGGCGTCAGCTGCTGTGTGCCTTTCAGGTATTGGAGGATGTAGATGTTGGGGGCCAAGAGTGCCATGTTCTGTTCTCCACATCCATATGGCATCTGCAGCAGCCCATCCAGGTTCTTCAGGGCCCTGCCGAGGATGTCGCCTGCACAAACGCACAGACTTGTTTAGACTGAACATATAAAAGCTGAAAGCCTGCTGGCAGACCAATAGGTTTTTGGGGAAATCAATTACGCTGACTGATCAGAAATTTTAATGTGACACCCAGCTGAGTCACAATGCTGGCCAAGCACAGACAGCTCTGAACACCCTAATTTATACTGTAGGAACAGTGACAGAAAGCACTCTGAGACTTGAACTGTCAATGCCAGCCCAGTACCGTGTGTACCAGGAGACTAACTCAAGAGATGACTTAATCCTTGGAGTGGATACTACTATGTGCCTAAGTCTGAGGACCAGTGACCTACTTGTCTGGCACCTAGGACACACAGTTTACCAGAGCACCTCGGCCACCACAAAATATTGCTCAGCATGTTAGAATGACCTGCCTGAAAGTCTGACCAAGCTTTTTTGCAGAGACTCCCTTGACAGCCCATCCCCTAGAACCCTTTCCGCTTTAACAGCTGCTACTGTACATGCATTGGGACATAGATCAAGCAGACTGGAGATACTGGACAAAATCCTGATGGATCAGAGGACTAACTTCCTAATACACAGCTGGACATCTCAACATTAATGCCCTCTTTTTCAATAAGCGCAATCATTTTCTTATTCCAGCCAAGGGAAAAGCATGTAGTTCATCTAAAAGACAAGTCATCCACCAACATCTGTAGTGGGTTTACAATCTCAGGGTAGATGTAAAGAATTGATGGACCTGTCAAATACTTCACTGCCATTGATCTGTGTGAGGTGCAGTAGTAGTCGCAACACACAGTGTTACCTGCTGGACATTGACAGTTGACTATAATGCAGTTTGGACTGAACGGAGCACCAGTCTTCCACCACAGACTGATGACAGTCCTCCATGTTTGTATGCAGTAACACATGGGGGGACTATGTCAAACATCCCTCATTAGTGCCCTAAAAGCTGAGCTTAACACTCAACACCAACACTTTATCTCTGTTGCCAACTAGGGGAGGGAAAAGTGTGTCCCCAAGCAGAACATGCACATGGAAGCTGTCTTGAACAGCCCCCTTACCCTTACACAGTGATTGACTGTGAAATATGGTTTCCAACCTCCAAATCACTGACCAGTAAGAACCATAGTCTTATCTTGTTAGAAATTGTGTTACCTCTATCCAGTGCTACAAACTGCTTCCATCGTGAGTTCTCACAAAGATTTCAACCACAAAAAAATCAGTTTACCCAGGACTGATACTGAAGCACGGGCAGATCCATCAATCACGTTCTCAGGGAGCTGTATCTCTGTTTCCTCTGTCAAAGCGGCTCCTGTGTACAGACAGAAATGACCACTATACAGAGAGAAACTCAAGCAGCAGTCAAAATCAGTTGTAAATGAAAGGTGATCATTCTGAAGACTACATGCTTCAACTTTGGTACAGTACAGTAAATGTAACCCAATGCATACCTGAAATGACATTCAAAACACTTCATTGTTTTTATTTTTCATTACATGGTTATTACTTATTTCAGTTTTTGTGAATGTGTCAGGTTATGCCTGGTGTAAAACATACAGACCTTTTGGACAGAGCAGCCAGTTGTGCGTCTTTGACATTTCACTTCCCTCAGCCTGAGGGTAATGATGTGGGAAATAATATTTGTATTTGTATTTCAAGAAAAAAGTCACTTGATTCTCGGTCATTTGGTTTTCATGGAACCTACCTTCACTATGAGAGACTTTGTGACCTTGTCGATGCGACCTCTCTCTGGCACACTGACAATCTCATTGTCACATGACGCGTGGGATGCCACTGCTTCGGCAGTCACAGTCACATTCACAACCCCTATAAACATCAAAAAACTATTTTGTTGTTCAGTAGTATTCTTTGGACTCGTTTCAACCTAAGCACAGACAGAACTTCATAGGAAAAATGTAAAATGGCTGTATCATTATTAGTATAATGCTATTATTACAATGTGTAAAGACTTGTCCTTTACCTAAGGTTAAAGGGATCATGGTCCAGCTGAGAGTCTTACGCTCACTGCCACACAAACAGGATGTGTACAGGTCACCAGAGAGAGGAGTGAGGGTGTAATCCGATGAAGAAGGCGTAGGTGTCACCGTGATCTGTTCAGGAGAGATTAAAGATACTTTACAACTAAAGACATTCCTCTTTTGTTTTAGGGTAGATTTTTCTTCTTTGCACTTCAAGTTTCAATCTTAAGCATACAGCTTAAAAACTAAACCGAAAATGTGATGTAAAAATATGTTGAGGGCAGACTATGGTCAGCTTGTTACAACACTAAAGTTAGTGCAAAATCATCCTTACCATGAGGCAGCTGGTCAGGTAGTTGAAGACAGTTGCCTTCAGTTCAAACTGTTCTCCACGGACAATGGAGTAGGGCAGGGAGAGCTCAAGGAAGAAGGGCTGGAAGACGGTGATCTCTTTATGAGGAGCCAAACCAAAACCCTGAGGGGACAAACAGAAAGCCTCTGTCTCCCAGGTGGTGATGGTGTCTGGGACGGTGAGGGGCACATCCTTTCTTCCAGACTCTCTGGATAAGAAGATACACACAAACACATTCTGTCAGGTGATAAAATGGTAAAATAAACATAGGAAGGTCCATGTCCATCCTCTGATGAGTCACAACTGTGTTGGAAGCACAAGCGAGACCTACGCAATATTAGGAAGGTAGTCATAATTATATGCCTGATCTTTGTACATGATATAAGGCGTAGTTACATGTTGGCCATGAAATACAGGCATTTTTCACATATATAAATATATGGCGTAATTCTTACAGAAATCCTTTCTCATGTGAAAACACTTGAAAAGCTTCAAGTGCCTTTTCTTAAGCATGACAAATATACTAAATATATAAGGTCTCAATTGCAATAGTTCTCAATTGAGTAGTTCTAAGCAGTAAGGGCAACAATTGTGACCATTCAGTCACTTTGTAATGATGCTCACCCAACTTCAACAAGGTCCCATATCCAAGTCTCAGGGAAGAAAGAGCGGGCTGTCTCTATTGGTGCAGGGGGTGCAGAAAAGCCTCTTGACCCACTAGGAGGAGGTCCTGCACCTACTGCAACATGATGCATTCTGAGTATTTCAGGAGCCCCCTTGAACCTTCGATCTGAATAGAAATCAGAAATATCTTAACCTGAAGCAGAGAACACCAGTGGCAAAGATAACTGGTTCAATGTTGGTAATTTCATGTGGCATTTGACACAGAGAAAATAGTCACCATAGAAGCCATGATGATATTCCCTTCCTTTGTACATGAGGCAGGAAGGCATTCGGATTAACAGGTTTGTTGCCATCTTCAGTCCTGCATTCTAGACAATGCACACAACATTATCGGCATCAGCATGACACAGTTCACTTTGGTCCTTAGATTTTAGATGAATTGATAATGTAAGAAGTACCTGGAAAACTGTGTGGGCATCCTTATCCTCCTCGCCTGGATATGGCAACACGTATCTTCTTGGTCTCACATGCATGCAAGTCACAGAATCTCGAACTTCATATGGTATAAAGGATGATGTCTTTACAGGCAGCAGTTCAAATATCTGAAAATAAAATACGAATTGAAGATAGAGATGTCTCATCTCATCTTCTAAAATTCTACTACCGCTTAATCCTCACTAGGTTTACTGGAGCCTATCCCAGCTGTCACCGGGCGAGAGGTGGAGCACACCCCGGATAGGCCACTAGTCTATCGCAGGGCTAACACAGAGACAAACAACCATTCGCACCCACACTCACATCTAGGGTCAATTTAGAGTCACCAATCAGCCTAATGAGCATGTCTTTGGAAGTGGGAGGAAACCCACGCAGACACATGGAGAACATGCAAACTCCACCCAGAAAGGCCCAAGCTGGACTCAAACCGTCTGAAGATAGAGATGTTTATGTTTTAATTTATTTACTCAAGAGAGTAAGATGATGGCATCCTCAACTCCGAGTTGGGACTTGAGATTTGGACCCCCTCCAGTTCGCCTGCCAGCCCCAACTCAGAGTTGAGGATACCATCATCTTCCTACTCAACCGTGTCTACGCCCATCTGGACAAGACGGTCAGTACTGTGAGAGTCATGTTCTTTGACTTCTCCAGTGCTTTCAACACCATCCGTCCGGCTCTTCTGGGTGACAAGATGATGGCAATGCAGGTGGATTCCCCCTGGTGTCGTGGATTGTTGACTACCTGACTGGCAGACCACAGTATGTGTGCCTGCAACGCTGTGTGTCAGACAGGCTGGTCAGCAACACTGGGGCCCCACAGGGGACTGTCCTCTCTCCCTTTCTCTTCACCCTCTACTCCACGAACTTGAACCACTACACGGAGACCTGTCATCTCCAGAAGTTTTCTGCTGTGGTTGGATGCATCAGCAAGGGTGCCGAGGTGGAGTACAGGGCTGTTGTGGACAACTTTGTCACATGGTCTGAGGAGAACCATCTACAGCTCAATGTGACAAAGACGAAGGAACTGGTGGTGAACCTGAGGAGGACCAAGGTGCCGGTGACCCCTGTTTCCATCCAGGGGGTCAATGTGGACATTGTGGAGGATTATACGTATCTGGGGGTTCACATTGATAACAGACTGGACTGGTGAAAGAACACAGATACCCTGAACAGGAAGGGCCAGAGTCGCCTCTATTTTCTGAGGCAGTTGAGGTCCTTTAACATCTGCAGGACTATGCTCAGGATGTTCTATGAGTCTGTGGTGGCCAGTCGCAAGGCCAGTGACGTTGTGGGAGTGAAGCTGGATCCTCTGACAGTGGTGTCAGACAGGAGAATGCTTCACAAGGTGAAAGCCATCCTGGACAATGAGTTGAACCCAGTCCATGACGTGCTGCCCAGACATAGGAGTTCTTTCAGCACCAGACTGATCACACCACGATGCACCACAGAGCGTCACAGGAAATCCTTCCTGCCGGTGGCCATTAGCCTGTATAACTCCTCATCTGAGGGTGTAGAACCCATATTATTTATTTTATGTGCAATAATTCATTAATGTGCAATAATTCATGTTCACCTCATCTCTTAGGAACACTGGTTTCACTTCACTTATACTTGTACATATTGTTATATATATATTTCCTATATTTTTTACATTTGTTTACTTATTCTTATTTTCTCCTACTTATTCTGACTTCTCTTTGTAATACTGTTACACTTTGGGTTGGAGCTGCTGTAACGAAAAGTAATTTCCCCCTGGGATCAATAAAGTAATTCTGATTCTGATTCTGATTCTGAGAGCAAAAGAAGAAATGATAATCAGAACACAAGGTATGGTAATTGAATAAACTGTAACATCTGGGTGATTGATGATGGTAAAGACCAAGTAGAAGACAATAAAGGGAAAGGATTTATCCATCCACTGGTGGTTGACAGCAGCAGTTACCTTGTCTGCATCCAGAGTCTTTCCTGGCTCCTTGATGAGAACACTCTGGTCAATAGCGCTCACACCGCACAGAGAGTCTGGCTGGGCTCTTATCTGCATGGTGGTCTCCTCTCCTGGGACAGCTGAAGACAGTGAGAACTCCAACGACACCTGACACACACATCACACCAACCAGATTTTAGCAGTACAGGAGCAGAACTTATGATCTTGCCACAAGTTCCAACTTTTCCACAAAGAACAACAGACTTGGTGAGTTCTGCATCCAGCGCTGGATTCTGAAAATAAACATGCTTTACCTTCAACGTACAAGGAAGTATAAGGAGAAAGACTGCATACAGATTACATTACATGCTTTCACTGACCTTATGACCGAAGCATTTCTCAGTGGAGAAGTCAGCACTGTGGGCGATCACATTCTCACTGGGGAGAACAGAGTACGCAACAAGCTGGACTTCTGGTGCCATCTCTGGAGACACTCTGAGCTTAAAGGACACCTCGCCCTCACTCACTGCAACAACAAACCAGCTAAATACATTTCTGTTTTCTTTTACCAACCCTCATTCACACATGATCAGTCAAAGTTTACACACCTCCTTCAGCTTTCACTTGAATCTGTTTAACATCTTGTTTGACAATAGCTCCTCTGGACAAGGCCTGAGGGGTTTGAGAGAAAATCAGACAAAAAATAAAAAGATCTTGTTATTGTTCACAGAGAAACCAGTGATTGTTCATTGCCGTACAAGTAAGACTAGCTTGTGGTATGACAATAAATCCACTATCCACTGTTGACACAACTCACCAGATACATCACATCCACAGAGCCCTGAGCTTCTCCCACTATAGTGTATTGGACAGAGATGTCCACTTCTGTGTCACATGGAAGTGCTTTATCCTGCTTCTTCACCTCCAGGGAGCTGGCAGTTTTAGCATGAGGAGAGGAGGGTTCGGACAGCGACAGAGTGTGAACTCCACTCTCATAGAAAGGCTCTCTGTATCCAGGATAGGACAATTCCGGTGTTTTACTTATCTAAATTGTGAAATTGAAACAATATTAATAAGGCCATGGTGGTTGAGCGTTTTGGTGTGACTGACAAAGTTTTAGTGAGCCTTTTCACTTACATGAAGTTTAACATCTCCGCTGAAGTCATCTGTGCTTAATGTGAATGTGGCGACACCGCTGCTGTCAGTCGTGAGATTCTGTAGCGAACGTGGCGACCACCTTTCACCCTCAAACAGGTACACTGGTATGTCAGGAATGGGTGCATCCTTGTAGTCTACTGCTTTAACCTGTTGAAAGCACAGTGATTTACCAATAATGCAAATAATCTGACCTGACCTGGATATTACATGACGTAGAAATACTGAAGATATATTCACTTACTTTTCCTTCCACATTTAAACCTTTGGTGTAAATCTTGGGTGTGTCAATGAAAGACAGCTTTCCAAGAACATATGAGATCGTTATTCTCTTTTCTTGTGGGTGTGTAATACCTGAGGAGCAAATACTTCTAGGTCACAACAGTGTGAATGCAACTATTCTGGTGTTTTCATGTTCTAATTTAGTTTGTAGAATGTAAATACAGAATAACTGGACTTGCCTGTCCCTTCCTCTTCCATTTTGGCTCTGAGATCAAGTGCATCTTCCACTGCCTTTTGGTCAATTGTAGTAAAAGCTGACATCTTGAAGGTAAAAGTTGCACAGCCTTTGCTGTCTGTCTAGAAAACACAGCAAAATGAAGAAATTAAATTTTAAACAGGCTGCAACACTTTCTTTCAGACATTAATATTAGTTTATATTGTATTAGTATATATATATACTATATACTATATATATAGTATTTTTTTAGAGGGACTCACCACCCCCACTTAGCTCTAGCAGGATTACTAGAAACAGGCTGCAACACCAAAGCAACCATTGGGTGTCCCACCACAGCAAATTACCTAAACATCCTCACGTCTCACAGTTTAAGTTTGCTCATTTAGAGTCAGCACTCGGACACAAACATCAGCTACAGTAGATAGTATATTCACAGCAGTGGATGAAGTGAAGTCATCATCAACCTCTTTTGGATCAATGGTACAATTCCCTATTCAATGAAACTTGCCAAATGTGGACCAACTATGCAAAGACCAGGTTCTAACTTGAGCTCAATGTCTACTGGTGCATTTCAATTACAGAAGTACAGAAACAGGCCTCATTTAGGTCACAGCAGTCTCCCCCGTGTGACTGATTCTGGTCTCTAGCCTCTTCCTCCCTGACTCCAGCAAAGCCTTTGACACTGTTTTCCATCCTTGGTAATCTTTCTAGCATTGGAGTCTGTGGCACTGTCACCTGTTTGAGCCGCTTGGATGAGTGCTGAAGCATCTCAAACAAGCTGCCATGACGTGATAATTCAGAGTCTTCAAAGACAGACCGTAACCATAACAACTGTACCTGCTTTGTCTGTAAGTTGCATGGAGTTACGGCCACTTGTGGCTCTTCAGCAAAAACAATGGAACCATACACGTATTGGCTGAGAGGTCGGCACACCTCAACTTTCACACTTCCTGGCACAGGCTGTCCGTATGTGTACCTAAAAAAATGAAAACAGCAAAAATTTGAGTCATTCACTCACAAAACTGCATTTAATTAAGTTTATTTGACAGTACAATTTATCTTTGCTCGAGAAAGATGTTTACTTACTTGGCACATATTTCAGCATCAAATTCTTCCTGCCTAATGCTCACTTCTTCTGATACTTTTACTGTCACGTCGAATTTGGGTAAAACTTGTGAAATAAAGTGAGGAATAATGATGTTAGTACTAATAAATAATAAGCTTGACTCAGTGAACAAACCTGGAATTTCAAATTATAACACTCACTTACCATACTTTTCAACCTTGAAGTGGTGATATGTCTTTTCCTCACCCACCGACACAATGACTTGGTAACCTCCCTCTTTGGCCTCAGAGTTCAAGGTGTAGGAAAGCTGCAGTATTTTACCATTTGATGTTTCATTGAGCCACTGTCCAATTCTGTTGCTGTCAGGATCCTATTAAAGGGGATAAACAGAAGGAAAATGCTTTGAGGACACAAAGAGAGACATTGTGGACACAGGTGACAATATTGTTCTCCCTCAACCAGATTATATTCATGCTTAGCTAAACTTTTATTTAATAATGATGTGACAAACCTGCTTGACAAGGTTAAACAAAGTTGAAGCTTGAACTTTTCTACATATTCATTTCAAACTACCTCTACTATATTTGTTAATGAAATGTGAATTTCATGGAAGGTATTGTTATCACAGTCATAACAGACGGATTACCATCCTGGGTAATTTATAAGTTACTTCTTAAAATTAAAAGCCAATATGCCACAGCACGTAGTTTATACAAGTCACAGCAAAATTTGTGGGATAAAATAAAGGATTATCTCATTTTATCTTATATAAATATTTACTTACCTCAAGTTCGATGGTGTGATACTGCAACAAAGAGCAAGAGATACGTATTAGAGAGAAAAGCAGTGAATGAGTGAGTTACACATTTGTTTTTTATTTAAGGCACAACAGGATGTAATAAGCAGTCTTGCTTAGCTTAGTTTTATCTGCAAATGTGTACACAGCTCATAATTCAGTTTTTGTAGTGATATAAACAAGCCCTCCCTTTTAACTGAACTTTTTTTGTTCTTGGTTTCTGCAAGATACTATGGCAGCATTACAAAAACTGGAGCTTTTAAAACAAATTCAAAACGCAGCAGTGGGGTGAGGATTGATTTGGGACACAGCAAACCTAAGACTGTTTGTAAAAGAGATCTAAAACAGGTCTACAACAGGGGGTCCGTGACCCCTAGGGGTTCGTGGAGGTACTGCAGAGGGGACGCAAAATCTTTGGCACATTAGATGTTTTTATATATTTTTTAATTTCCCCCCAAAAGTCTAAATTTCTTTAGCATTCTCAGCTCAGAAAGGAGAGAAAGGAAAGAAAGGAGACTTTTGAACACTCACCAGTTCGTTAGACGGTCTGAACTTGGTGTCCAGTGTGATCACTCTGAAGTGTACTAGAAGAGATTACATGACAATCTCATCTGCATTAGTGTCAAAAGCCCTGACATGCTAATATAATTCATGTCAAGCTAACATACCACTCTGAATCCCTCTGTCATCTGTCTGATATTCCTTAGGATGCATAGCCTATAGTTTCCCTCTTATTTAAATAGCTACAAGATCTTCACCATCTGTCTACAGTTTCCAACAGTCTCATGCTTTTATTAAACTCCATCAAGTTTACAATGAATGTTCTATTCAGACCGAGAACTTCATGTTTTGTGCATCGCTGTATCCACACTTATCTTTGTTTTATTCAAATTCACCCAA